>NC_092127.1:59022160-59341814 GCF_043159975.1 Macaca nemestrina | reverse complement strand
ATGAAAGAGCTATTAAAATTAGAAATGGTAGAGTAATATCTTAAGACAGTCAATATTTTGTTCAAATGCTATAATAACATCAAATATTTTGTGGTACTATGTATGAGACCCTATTGTCAATAATTCCCAGGTATTAACTCATCTAATTTTTACAACAGTATGTCAGGAGGGTACTATAATCATCCGCAATTTACAGATTAAAAAAATTAGGCACAGAGAGGTTAAGAAAGTTGTCTAAGAATGTAGTAGAACCATGAATTGAACATATAATATTTAATTTCCTAATTTTAATTTTCTAAATTAGGAAATTAAATTAAAATTAGAATATTAATTGTAAGATTGTTAAATAATTACCTTCTTTCTAAGCATGTTAGATTCTAAACTATTAGTAGGTAAAGACTCACTTTCCATTCTTTCCATACACGCTATCAGAACTCTGCTATATTGAAGGTACTAGACTAGCTACCCTACATGAAGAGCAAGGACTTTGACATTTTCTTTACTCACACACCGCACCAAAATTTGGGAACCAAAATACAGAACTCATTAAATATTGTTAATTGACTGGTTCAATATGCAGTAAGCCAAAATATCTCAGAAGTACCTTATAATATATAGATAATTCAAAATATAATTTAGATATTTATTTTCAATTACTTTTTCTCTCAATATTAAATAGGAAAGTTAAATACATTTGATTTTAGATTATCGTTTTACTTATAAGTGATTCCTACAGGTAAGAATATACAAATTTTACAGATGAAAAAACTGGAAAACAGTGACTAAGGGACCTGCCTAAGTTTTTGTAGGCACAGCAACACAGTCAAAAGCAACAGAATAAAACTGTGAATGGACTATGGAGAAAAAGAAACTTTTATGCACATGGGCATGTGAATTTGTACAATCATTTAGAAGAGAAATGTGGAAATTATTGTTAAGTTGAAAATATTATAGTTAAAAGCAATTCTGCCCACATATATTAAAAATATATTGTCCAGGTGCGGTGGCGCAAGGCTGTAATCCCAGCACTTTGGGACGCCGATACGGGTGGATCACGAGGTCAGGAGATCGAGACCATCCTGGCTAACACGGTGAAACCCCGTCTCTACTAAAAAATACAAAAAAAAAAAAAAAAAAAAAAAAAAAAGAACTAGCCGGGCGAGGTGGCGGGCGCCTGTAGTCCCAGCTACTTGGGAGGCTGAGTGAGGAGAACGGCGTGAACCCAGGAGGCGGAGCTTGCAGTGAGCTGAGATCCGGCCACTGCACTCCAGCTTGGGCAAGAGAGCGAGACTCCATCTCAAAAAAAAAAAATATATATATATATATATATATGTGTGTGTGTGTGTGTGTGTGTGTGTGTGTATGTATATGTGTGTTTATATATACACATATATGTTTTTATTATATATACAGACATAATAAAATATATATTCCCTAGAGAAAATTTTGACCATGAAGAAAGGCTATTCATTGAAGAATTGGTGACAATATAAAATAATTAGAAACAATGTAAAGGTCCACCAATATAGGAATGGATACAAAGTTGTGATTAATTTATACAATGGAATAATTTAGAGCTGTTGAAGTGGAAGAACCTTGACCAACTATCTATCAACGTGGATAAATCTGGAAAGAATGATGTTGCATAAAATAAGATTGTTACAAAAGATGTATAAATCAAGATAACCTTTATTTAGTATCAAAATACATCAAATAATAAAACATGAAATTAAGTAAATACTTTAAAATGAACCAAAAGTATAGATATCATCTTTAAGATAATGATTACTTCTGAGAAGTTAGAAGTGGATGAGATAAGAGATTTAAATACATCTGTATTATTGTCTTTCTTTACCAAAAAAATACAATATCTATACAATATCTACAACAAGTATGAGAAAAATACTAACATGTTTACATGGGTGTATTTATAGGCCTCAACTTGTTTTACTGCAGTTTGAAATGTATCACAAATAAAAATCCTTTCACCATTTTCAAATTAACTGAAAATGTCAATTGAATGATTCAATAAATATATTTGAAGGGGTGCAAGCAGTCCTAATACTAAAATCTGTTTTGATTTTTGTAAAATGTATTTTTCTTTTTCAAAAGTAATACAAATTGCTGTTTTATATGTGGATTTATAGATAGCCTCTGATTCAGAAATTTATACTAGAAAGCATGTCACTACTCTAAGTGACAATTTAGAAAGAATGTCAGAGACTGTTTAAGGAGAACATTATTATGAAGAGAGTTATGCACATAGTATTTAACCAGTCCTAAAAGTCCATGATGCCATAATTACCAACACATACAACATTTCCAGATGGTGTCAAAATACTGTTCAAAATAGGATGCATTTTCATTGACAAATACCAATTTCAGAGAAGCAGAATTTTCTTCACTTTATTTCTCTTCTGCCTCTGAACTATTTTACTCTAATCAGTGCCAACTTCAACCAGAGAGCTTTTGCCCCTCTTTCATTGTATTTCCTTCCAAATATGATAAATAGGATACTCAAACATAATAATACTGTAACATCATCATGATAAATGCATATAAAGCAATTAAGTGAAGTATACTCATTTTCCTATAGCAACCCAACAACTTCCCTATAAAGCAAAGAGGTATTTTTAGCACTAATACAGATAAAGAACCTAAGGCTTAGATAAATTAAGCAATTTGACCACATTCATATATCTAGGAAGCAACAGTGTGCTTCCCAACCTAAGTTCATCAGATTTCATAGTTCCCAAACTAAGCAACTACACCAGACTGCTTCACAAGCAGAAAGCTCCAGGCATTGTTTGGTCCACTTAAATGTATATGGTTAATACATCCTCAGAGTATACTCTTTACTTCTTTGTATCCGGTGCAACTCAAATCCTGTTTATGTCTATTAACTTAGTAACCCATTCAAAGAGAGTGGCTAAAGCAATTTAAATTATTCTCAAAAAATCAGATTAATGCAGAAGAAAATTCAATTTTGAGAGAAAATGAAAACTGAGTGGTATATTTGAACATTTGGATTTAATTAATATTCACAGAATATCCATTTCAAAATGAGGAGCCAAATGGAATATAGAATTACACAATATAATTGACATTTAAAAATATGTTTTCCGGTTATATCTGAATAGTTGCAAGATTTAAAAGTGTCTATAATCCTTATAGTAAAATTCACTTTTAAAATTCAACTATTTACATTGCATCATATTAGAGATACTGTGGGGAAGGTTAAAGAAAATAAATGAAAGCTAAAAGTTTATACAAAAATAAATATATATATATATATATATATTTTTTTTTTTTTGAGACAGAGTCTCGCTCTATCGCCCAGGCTGGAGTGCAGTGGCACAATGTCGGCTCACTGCAAACTCCGCCTCCTGGGTTCACGCTATTCTCCTGGCTCAATTTTTTGTATTTTTAGTAGTGACGGGGTTTCACCGTGTTAGCCAGGATGGTCTCGATCTCCCGACCTTGTGATCCGCCCGTCTTGGCCTCCCAAAGTGCTGGCATTACAGGCATGAGCCACCGCGCCTGGCCTATACAAAAATAAATATTTATAAAAATTATGAAGTGATGATATAGAAATATATATGCACATATATATTTCAGAAGTTGTAACATTCTGATATTGTTTATTTTCATTCCTTGTTAGAAGCCTCATACTATAAGAATAGGGTATTAATAT
This sequence comes from Macaca nemestrina, assembly GCF_043159975.1. NCBI lineage: Eukaryota > Metazoa > Chordata > Mammalia > Primates > Cercopithecidae > Macaca > Macaca nemestrina. The sequence goes on along the minus strand of NC_092127.1, from coordinate 59,338,120 downwards.
TACAAATAACACTATTTGTAATTATTTTACTTTTTCATGTATAAATACAAATACTTCTATATTATAATTAACTTGCCATTTATGGTTATATATACTATAATAAATAAAAAAGCATATTTAAAGTGAATCTAATACATATGTACCTTACATGTGTCATATTTAGATTCATACAACATAATTAAATTATTTAGAAAATAATATGGTGTATAGTCACATAGAATAATAATCTGAAGATAATTTTCATTTGTAATATTATTAAAATGCAGTATAATAAATTTATGCTACTTCCCTGTAGTCAATCTAATCTGTGTGTTTTGCTTTATGTTTATTTTTAGACCCTTTTTTGCATCAGAAAGAGATTTGTGATGAAACATTACTTATTTCCTCAGTCTGGCAGCTCAATTTACAAGTAGAACACTTAGATTGGCACATTTCTCTTTCCTTCCCTTGTTCTCATTAGCAGGGAGTCTTAATCTCCTCTTTCTCTGCCTTTATGAATAATCACAGTGTATCACTATCCCAGTGGGATCTAAACAAAGATTGAGTAGAAAATTAGTATCACAACCAAGTAGGCTTAAGCATAAGGTCAAAATAATGAAAAATCAATATAACATACAAAGAGGCATTTTAAAATTGGTTTGATGCTTGTGTGTGAGGTTTGTGTTACAATTTCCATGATTCCACTACTTTTTGATTTAAATCTTTGACAATATGGTCAATTTTTTCTCTCCATAAAACATATCAAATCGAGCTCTATAGACCTCCTAACATTGATTGGTCTTCATGAACCTGGTCAGTACTATTATTCATGATCACATGGAGTCCTCCTGCATTTATAGATGAATCTATTTGTGTACAAATAACTGTAGTGAGTTATGTAATTGCTTCTACATTTTTGCCTTTATTCAGCGACATGGGTAAAATAATAATGCAGGAAAGGTAATGAGTTTTCTTTACTACAATTAGGTTGACATTGAAGGTCTTGGGACATTTTCCTACAGCCATGTAATTGAAAGGATGAAATGCCTAAACAACATCCTGACATGCTGTCAGAGCAGGTATTGATGATATTGTACTAGAGATACTCAGCTGGGTGCCAGAGAAGTTGAACTCAAGGTTAAAGATAGCAAGTAACATAGCATTGTTCAAGTCTTTCATAGATTGGCCATCCAGGAAGACAACAAGGGTTTTAATACACAATTTGGATTATGCAAAGCCTTCCATGAAAATAAAAAAATAAAGTTTTAGTTGTTAAATTAACCAGCCAACTAGCATTTAAGGTTCCACACACTAAGAATATTGCAATAAGAGCCCTCAAATGGGAAGAATAAAAACAAAAGTCCAGACATAAGAAGTAAGAGCATTATGGGGCTTGCAGAAGAAGCATCAAATAATTTGAAAGAAGAAAAATGAAATTTTGATTATAATGAAGTGCTGGCAGCATGGTTTTCAGTTTCTTGGGATGGACAGTAAAATATTAACAGATCCAACACTTACGAAACATTTGTTAATATTTGAGTGCATATTAACACTACATCAAGCAGTGAAGTATTTTACTTTCACAATTTTATCTGATTCTTTAAATAATCTTATGATAGAATATTGAATCTCTAGTTTTAAAAAATGGAAGCATACTCAAAGATAAAAAAGAGCTAACAAATGGTTGAGTCGTGAATCTGTTATCAAAGTAATCAGATTATATTGCCTAAAATTATACTAGTATCAACATCAAATCTCTCTCAACTTACTATGACTTGGACAGTAACTAATATATAATCCTTGTAGCATAAGACTATAGTTATTTTTAACAATTTTTTGTCAGCTTGATAAAATTCTAGATTTAAAAAGCTTTCAGTTAACCTGTGTGTGTACTTCCATGCATGTGTGTGTGTGTGTGTGTCTGTCTGTCTTAATACTTACAACTTGGCTAATTTTACTTTATCTGGAATTGAGAGCCAAAATTCTGTGGACCACAGTAGGAAAACCTGGCAAATAGACTAGTACTCTGATATATTCATTCATTTCACTCACTCCTTTACAAAACATGCTAGTGATGTGAAATGCTGTGAACCATAAAAACATAGTTTCTCTTGTCATAGATACTATAAAATTTTAATAAAATAAAAAATCAATTCTGTTTTTGTCTGCAGTAAATCTCAATAACACATTAACATTATCATACAGTTAAAAGCGTAATTCCTTTGCAACAGGCTCTACTCTGTATTTAGCATATCTGTCAATTGCATGTGAGGAAATCAAATATGCAGAGATTGTAGAGCTCAGAGAAAAACTATCAGTCTTATGGACAGAGAACCAAAACCTGCAACTTACTGCCACAAAGAGTCACGAGAGCTATCTGGGGATTAAACTATTGCACATTGCTAAGCACATGTGGGAGAGACCCAGAAAGACAGTACAATGAAAGATTGAGATCTTTTCACTAAGGCCCTCTTATGTTCTTGTTCCCTGCAGCCATTCCTTTCTATCCCCACTCCAACTTTGCACATGATAGTTAATCCCCAGTTGTGGCTTGCTACTCATCTGAACGAAATTCAGATTGTCCAATGAGTGGTACTTACAAGATAATACTCCTGCTTTCCAAACCAGGGTGAACTTGTTTGGGGGAATAGGTGAATTATATTGTAATTCATTGGACATTCTGAATTTTGGGTGAACTTTGAATCTTCTGCTAGAACCCTATAAATTATCCTGCCCTCGGGCACTAGTTAGAACACTCATTAGGAGCGTTCTCATCTCAGCATTTTAAAATATTTTGCTTGGTTTTCTTCTATTATAACCGTCATGGAGACTCACACATTACCTGAAAAACAAAAATTAACAAAAATTACTGAAATGTTACTCCTGATTCTTGTTTCCACGTGAGACTTGGAGTTATTTTCTTGTTAGAGCAAGTATTTTAGGGCCCCTTCTCTTATTTTCCCCATAGTGTTTGGAGAAGTGGTTCTTAAGCAAGTGTGATTCTCCTCCCCTGAGCACACTTGACAATGTCTGGAGATGTATTTTTGGGTCATATCTGGGCAGGGGCAGTGCTACTGGCATCTGGGGACAGAGTCCAGGGAAGCTGCTAATAATGCTGCTGCTCTTATAATGCAGAGGAATGACAACCAATAATCATTCCCCTTAAAATGTCAGGAGTGCTAAGGCTGGGAAACACTGATTTCAAAGAAGATCCATTCAGTTACTAGATATGAAATAAAATTAATAGCAAATATTTAAAACTCAAAGATTTAAAACTTTTATTTAAGACATAAAGTATATCTAAATGTGGTTTGTTGTTTAAATGTCCTTTCCCAGTAATAAACCACAGGTGATCTTCGAAAACATGTATGTTAAAATAGAATCCTAACCTTTAAAGGAATTTTAATATTTTCAGGGTTCTTATATATTTCTATTCCATTTAGCACATCTCTATAATTAGCTCCAATTTTTCCAAATACACAATGAGATTGACACTAGTGGTATGACTTATTTGCACTGATAAAATTGTCTCCTAATTACAAAAGGCCAAAAATAGAACTAAAAATTCATTTTGCATAGTTACAGATTTTTTATGTAATGAAACTGATTTTTTAGTTCAAATTAAAAATATTTGCTTTTCCTTTTGATTGAACATATATATATTTGAGCTTTCAAAATTGTTTGTATTAATGTACATTGGCATTAGAACCTTATGTCACTTATAAAGAATATATGTCTCATTTTCTGGCATCTATATTCATGCTTCTGACTAAAAGCATAACTGGCCATTACATATTTTTAAACTGTCAACTTTGTGAAAGTTTAAAAACTAACTAAAAATTTAAAACTAATTTTAAAAACTAGTTTAAAAATGTAGAAATGATGCAGATCTGAATGCTGCATATACTCAAAAAGGTCAATAATATTTTAAACTAAAATTTTATATTAAAATTTGAGAAAATTATCACTAGCTTAAGAACAGAAAATTTAATCAGAGCTAAGAATGGCAAGGCAAGATGTCTGACAACTAAGAACTCTTCTCCAGAATGTAATCCTCGTTCTAGATTTTGATAAAAATATAGTTACCAGTCATTCATCTCTGTAGCTATGATGTTTTCTACCAACTAACCAATCCCAGAAACAAAAGTTTATCTAATACAAGAAGGCTCTAGAGAGGAATGAATTAAAATCCCTCTGATATAATTAGGAAACAATCCCTATGATGTAATATTTCAAGGATCCCCTCAAAAGATTGTGTGTGTGTGTGTGTGTGTGTGTGTGTGTGTGAAAGAAGCTACTTCATGTTTTCAAAATGGAGTAGATAATGTGTGTGTGTGTGTGTGTGTGTGTGTGTGTGTGTGTGTGTTTCCTCTTAATGTCCATTATTATATTTCAGAGTGACCCTATGTCAACCTACAAAGGAACAGGGTAGGGAAGTAGAGACATGACTCAGAGAAATAAGAGTATGGAAAATTGGATAGACTCAATCTCCACATTTAAAATCTGTTCATAGCTCTTAAACTGAGTTTCTTTGGTGTGGGATAGATAGATGAGTGACATGCATCTTAGTTTTTCATTGAGTCACATGGTTAAGAATTTTGTGAAGATGTAATTTTCGATAGGGGTCACTACTTTATGGACAATGTTTACCAAGAACAGGGGAGCAATAGTAGCCCATCCATGCTGCAGGGAATAAGAGATGTTTATTATTTGGGGAATATGTGAAAATTTTAAAGCAATAATAAAGCCAACTAAAAGTTGATCTGCTTTCTATTATCATAATGTACTGGCAATTCTGAATGTCAATGATAGAATATTTCTCCCATGAGGCCAACTATTCCCACTGATACTCATCTCCTTTCGTAAGCCACTGCTCATAAACAACTTCCACACTGGGCCAGATACTCATGATCCATTGCCTTACAACTCTAACTTTTATCTTAGTGGGTCCCACAGTTAAAATAAATAGTTAATTATTTGATTAATTATGACATCTTTTTCTCCTCTAGATTATTACCTCCAAGAAAGCAAACCATTTTTCATACTCTCCAATATATCTAGTGTGCCTCATCTTCTGAGACGTACATATGTATTACCTAAATGAATATTTATGAATTGAATGCATGAATGATAAATTGATGAAGAATGGATAAATTAATGAATGAATAAAACACAATGCCTAATTTAAACATTCTTGAAATTTTTCAAGAACTGTGTCTAAATTGTAAAACCCTGAATTGTAACTATCATTTATCTGGGCACCTCTAATGGATTGGATAATTAATTCTCTGCTAAGCCTTTATTTAGCTGAGACACTGTCAAATGAATATGACTAAGCAACGTTCAAAGATTTCAATGGTCTCTACACTCTTCTCTGAAACTGAAGGTGAAAAAATCTGACCACTATACTTTTTTCTTCTTTAATTTTTCTACTGAGAACATTAAAATAAAATTGCTTATTAATGTTGCTTGATAAACAATTACAATATCACATTTTTTAGAATTTCTAGAATTTCTTTAGCTGAATTCTTATTAACATTTTAAATCATTCATGACTTGCATAGTGCTACTCTATCTCCAACAGCTTCCTTGCTGAGTTAAAACCAGTTATATTCTTAGCTTATCAGCTATCATGTCCTCCATCACAAGTCACAGACACCAGTGATATTATATACTTTTTCATATATGCAAATGTTCCTAGGCATGGGAGGTGGGAAGGTTGATGATACTATGTGTTGCATTTACATAGAAATGTTATGTCCATCTCTATGCTTTGGCCTTTTTGTTTGTTTGTTTGTTTTTGTTTTTTGTTTTGGCTTTGTTTAGAGGATATTTCTCTTCATGCTTGCAAAATGGTTGTGGCACATCCCAACATCACCTCACAGCAATCTTCACAAAACATAGCTTTTCAGAAGCCTCAGTACCAACTTTCTTTCAAATCTTATTGACCAAGATTGGTCACACATCAATCCCTGTCAATCATTGGCAAACGAGAATGTGGTTATTATGACTAGCCTAGGCTGATCAGGATCTCTTTAATCAAATTTGAGATTACCCATCCCTAAGTAGTGTGGCAAATGAATAAATTTCTGGAAAGATAAAGTATTTCTTTCCTCAATATAGAAAGGTTGAGGGCTCTCCTAAATAGGCAATAAAAAATTCTGCCATACTAAATACCAGAAAATCTTTCTTACTGAATGCATTATATAAAGAAGCTTAGAGACCATTATTCATACATTACAAATAAATGATATAAATCTTTATTTGCATCTTGGTTTCTTAATTTTAGAACAATGTCCTTATTCCTACTGTTTAGTTGATATTTATTGTGTTTAACATTATCTAAGTTTATCATAAAAACTTTTGAAAATATGAAATGTGAGTGAAAAACAGAATTAACTTTAAAGACTTTACATATAAAAGAGAAACTATTTGTCATTTTTAAAATGGCCATTGAACCATCTCTTCCTATTTTGATGGGCTTGAATCTCCTTTATTGTGAAATATTTTAAAAGGTTTTTGGTGCTTTCTCACAATTAGTTTTTCAAAAGATAATGTTTTTTATTTTAGAAATGGATTTTTGGAATGAGGTCACGCTTAGTAGAATGATTCACTCTCTGGGCATTGTTTCACTGCATAATTCAGTCCCTTCATGGTAATGGTCCTTGTACTGAATGGGAGACTTCACATTTCACTAGTGGAGAATTTATTATACTTTTCTTAAAAGCCCCACTTCCTCTGATGTTTAAAATCATCTTGCTTGAAAAATTAAACTAAAATATATTTTGTGTTTACCAGTTATTGAAATGTTGGATGATGTTTAAAGTGTCCACTAATGCATAACAATGTACATTCACATATACAGTGATACTTCTCAGAGCAGAGTAATATTATCCAATACAAATCCATTAAACAGGAGGCTTGCTGAAAAATGTAAAAAGAGGTCTTCTTTGGGAATGCTAGAAGTACCCAGTTTCCTAAAATATCCCAGGATAATAACACTATAGTTTTTTAGGGATAGTAATATAATTACATTCCTTCCTTCCTTCCTTCCTGGTTCTAATCAATGAAGAATAGGTAGGATGCTGAGTGGGTGAAAGGTTTATCTTTAATAATGTAGATAAAAAAATAACAATGAAGATAATAATGTAGATTAAGGTCCAGTAATCCTCCAGATTTGTAGACATGAGATGACAATTTATTTCCACAACTGAAACATCCCATTTGAAAACATCCAAGAACCCACACAGGGACCATGTACTTAATTTAAAACCAAAGACAATGAAACTAGAGGACCTGGGAAAATAGGCCCTGCCTGGTGTGCTTATTCCAAGAAAGCAGATGGTCCCCTCCCCTCCCCTCCCCTCCCCTCCCCTCCCCTCCCCTCCCCTCCCCTTCCCTTCCCTTCCCTTCCCTTCCCTTCCCTTCCCTGTCCTTTCCTTTCTCCTTCCCTTCCCTTCTCTTCCCTTCCCTTCCTTTTCTTTTCTTTTTTCTTTTCTTTTCTTTTCTTTTCTTCTCTTCTCTTCTCTTCTCCCCCTCACCTCCCCTCCCCTCCCATTCCCTTCCCTTCCCTTCCCTTCCCTTCCCTTCCCTTCCCTTCCCTTCCCTTCCCTTCCCTTCCCTTCCCTTCCCTTCTCCTCCCTTCCCTTCCCTTCCCTTCCCTTCCCTTCCCTTCCCTTCCCTTCCCTTCCCTTCCCTTCCCTTCCCTTCCCTTCCTTCCCCTCCCCTTCCCTCCCCTCCCCTCCCCTTCCCTTCCCTTCCCTTCCCTCTTTTCTTTCCCCTTGTGAGCTCAGTGAGGAATGGATGCTCTCATGAGGAGAGGGGACACAATCCCACAAAACTGGGTGATTAGTAAGGAACATTGTATAGCTTCAAGATTCAAGAGAAATGAGAGGTGCATTTTAGATTTAAATATAATGCAAAACTAACATTAATTTATTTGAGCAGATTATGATGCTTTTCTATTTATGATGCCTTTCTGCAAAGTGATTGGGAAACAGGAAAACAGACACTGTTCTGAGCTAGTATATTCATTTAGGAAAGACTAACATTACTTTAGGTCAGTGTGGGATAAGATCCAGTGTGAAATGCGTAACAAATGTTTTAAATTTAAAAAGTAAAACATTTTATGAAGCAGCTTTTTTAAAAAACCAGTAGAATTTTACTGTGATTAACTTTCACTCTTATAGCAACATTTATTTGCTTGGCCAAACTCAAGTTAGGCTCTTGAAACTTCTGTGCCCCTCTGTGCACTTCCCTGTAAAATCCAGTTTCATAAAGAATCTGCTAAGTCAGTTGACAAAAACCTTTCCTGTCTCATTACCTTCCATATATGACAGGTTCCTCATGCTCCACCATCCCCCAGCTGATGTCTGGTCACTCTATTCTGTCTTCAGTAAGAATTCTGTTAGGCTAGTTTGCCCAAATTCCCTCTCATCCCTGAAGCTTCGTCTTAGCAATATTCCATCCACTGAACCCACCCTGCCCTTTGGCTATATATTTCTGCTTGTCCAGGCTACATTTGGAATTGAATTCAATCTCCCTCCTGCACTGAAGACCCCTTTACAGGGGTCCCTGTACCTATTGCAATGGTCCTGAATATGGTCTTCCTTACCACACTTAAACAAATATCATAGAATAATTTTTTATTTAGTACTGAAGTAGAATAATTGAACAATAGAAAATTGGATCCAAAAGATATTAGAGATTAACACATCTGATTCTCTTATTCAAAAATGAGACAACTTTTTCTTAGGGGCTTTAAATGCTTTGCTTAATGTTGTGACAATCAGACAAATTATATCAAAACTCTCTCTTCTGGGCTGACACCTTATCCACTCTGTACTCCTATTTAGCTTAGATCTTTAACACTGGAAAAAGTGTACTTGGAAAAAATGATCATTTTTAACAGATATATCTTATGTGTTAAAATATAATGTCTTATAATAATATAAATTGTCAAAATTGTGTGGCTTTTATGCGTCATGATGATTTATTTATTTTTACAGTGGTCTCTAAAATATTACATAACTAGTGCTTAATTTCCTGCATTTGATTATACATTTTTTAAAGTTTTTAATGTTTTTATATGATATACAGTAGAAATTGCTTATATTACTGCTTATATTTTTTTTTTCCTAGAACATAATATCTGACTTTGATCTGGTGTCAGATGAACATCTCTTTTTGATATTATTACATCAAGTGATAATAGCAATAATGACAAAGATCTGGAAATGTAAATAGCAACCTCCTAATAAATCTGATTGTAGGATAAAGCTGAATGATTGCATATCAATGAAATTTATTTGGAGTAGCTATTCCATGTCAAGTACAGTTAGTTGTGGGGATGCTAAGTTTTAGAGATGCTAGGTATTGGATCACAAAACTAATCTGAATATTTTATTTCTTTATTCATAATCTACATTGTATCTCCCTGGGACTTCCAATGAGATAACAAAATTAAGCTACCCGCTTATCCCCTATAGTGTCTCATCATAAATTATAAAATGCTCAAAGTAAAATGAAAGCCCAGATTAAAAATGACAGGGCTGAGTATGCCCTTTTAATATGCAATTTCAAAAAGAGAAATTGGGAATTAGAATAAACAAAAGAAACATTCATTTCTGTGTCACCCCCTTTTTATTCTTTCTCCTTGTTCTGTGGTCCCATATTCAATCTAAAACCTTGTAAATGGTGTCACTTTTAATAGAAAATAGAAAGTACGAGCAATTGTACAGATGTACTCTGAGGAGTAAAGCCTAAAGTAAAAGAAGACTTTTTAATGCTGTACTTAGAGTGCTCATTAAAGCAAATAAAGCTGCTTCTATAGATTTGTAACTAATGAAGAAAGACTGTGGCTTGGTGAGAAGGAGTTGTATGTGTCTAGTGTTTCTCATTCAAGAATCAATCTACCATTAATCCTAAGCCATGTTGGAGAAACAGAGAATGCAGTTGGCTTGAACTTTCAGGCCACTAAACAGCAAAATATTGTTTCTCACAATGGGAATGACTGTAATTCAGAATTTTCATTTTTTCTTGTATAAGCCTCAGTTTCCTAACATTACAAAAATGAGAGTAAACATAATATCTATTGGATAGTACCATTGTGAGGGCTAAGTGTACTATGTGAAAATGTTTAATCAGTAACTTTCCACAAAGTAGGCACAAAATATTTTTCATCTACATTATCATTTTCATTGTAACCTATTTAAGATATACTAAACCATCTCTATGAAATAAAATGTTTAAACTGAAATGTAGAACTGTATTTTCCTTCTTGATAAATTATACGCCTTTATCAAAGTTTAATCCTACCTGATTTGGGGAATATTTGGATCTAATATACTAGCTAGGTTATTCCAAACTGTTCTATTTTGCTCATTTGATGTTGTTGCCATGTATGTATCACCCAAGATACAGAAATATCCAAAAGTACAGGAGTAAAATATCTTATTCTACTGATATTAATTAATTGCTTAACACATTTTGGATGTGGCTATAAAATTGGCTACAGATTATTATACCCACATTGTTATTTAGTTAATTCAATTTTTTTGTATTTTCCAAAGGAAAAAGTAAGATTTTTAAAGGGCTTTGTACAATTATATGTTGAGTTCTTATGTAGTTTTTCACGTCCTATTTTTAATGAAGCTGGGATAATTTTTATAATCTCTGCTTGTTTCTTTCTCTTTACAACTGTTCACAACAGGTGTTTAAAAATTCATTTGATAAAATGGCCAGAGAGTAATGTCTCAATAATACATAGTGCATTTTTAAAACAACTTCTTAGAAAAACTAAGACTTCAGGAATGTTTTTATAAAGTGATTTAATTTTTGTTTTGCAGGCTTTTCAAACCTAGTTAGTGGGTTTGTGCTTCTCTAACAAAAAATTAGGCCAATTCCTAGTCACTCTCAAATGCTAAGTGTTCCTCTTTAGTAACTAATATGGCATTTCTCTCTTTGAATCTGCTAATGAGTAAAAGGGCTTTGGTTAGATTTTTATTTTTCCCATCCTGTTACTTTTATTTCTTCGAGGCTAGCTTGCTTACCCAAATTTCTGATCTTTCTGGGAAGGGTCAGGGCATATGAAGCACGGCAAAGGACACTGAAGGTTCCTACTTGATTCATGCAGTCTAAGAGAGTCTAAGCAGTTTTGTCCTAGAGAGTTGCCTTTCTCTCCTCATTTGCTTTTGTGGGATCTTTGCAGAATTGCTCTTATCTTTGGAACTTTCAACTGCATTTCCTTTGATGCCAGGGCTGCACTCTCCCTGAGTAGTTGCTGTGGCCTTTATTAGCCCTTAATCATCCATCGGTATTTTTTTGCTGTGCTCCATGCAGCCTTCTAAGGATTTATTACAAATAAATTAGATATGAGATAAGTTCCAAGGCTGAATGAGAATCCATGTGTCCAAATCAAAATTCAACTAAACATCTAACATAATAAATGAAAAAAAAAAAAAGATTTAGACCTAAAACATAAGTTTGTAATTTATAACCCTAGCATTCAAAAAAAGATTATAAATATTTACACATAAAAATAGCATTCCACCTACAAAAGAGAAACAGTAAAACTGGCATCAAATGTTTTTTTCAGGATCCCTAGAAAATGTGTTTAAGATGGAGCAGATGTAAGATGAAAGGAGACTTGGTCCCTAAATGACCTTTTGAAGAAGAGCTGCCTACTCTTTACAGGAACAAGGAATAAAACTTACACTAACCTGTATTGTGTCATACTTTGAAATACAGACATTTACTTTTTATAGTTAGCCTTACCTAAGTAAGGCTAACAATATAATGTTTTTTTGTTTTTGTTTCCTACAATGAATTTCCTTTTTCTCCTATGCTCGCTGCATTTTGTGAAAATGTGTCAGTAGCAGCAACCTCTTGGTTTGATTTCCTAAAATTTGGGCCATAGCTTTGGGTGCTCAATTTTCATCTTTAGATGTGATAGCCTGTGGAATGGCAGTTTCTGGTATAGACATAAATAGGTTCACTAGAGTGTGATAGGGTTGTCAGCACTTCCACAGTGGACTAATTATGAATTTTTCTGGAAGTCATTGGAATGGACCCATTCACAATCCTTCTCAGCCTTTTCAACAATGTGTACGTTCTTAAATCCCCATTATTAAATTTATTCCTGCTTAGTATATATATAATATCTGTATTTTAACTTTCGTCAATGAACCAATCTATATAGTTTCCAACTTTCACAATAAACTTAAGTAATTACAAATAATAATTAAAGTAACAGAACAGAATATTAGTGTTAGTTATGATTAAAAAGTGAAAGTAGAGCTGATGTCTTGAAAGGTAGAAAAATATGGGCATGAGAAAAAGGAAATATGGAAGATGTGAGTGTATTATAATTTGTTAAAAACAACTCTGGGACTTCAGGTTCTTTACATAACAAAAGCTCATTTCTCCTTATATCACAATCTAGCGTGCATTGGTAAGAAACAAAAAACAAACAAACAAAAAAAACCTCTGCTTTCTATGGTCATTCATAGACCCCACATTTTCCCCTCATTTTTCTGTACACTCCTCAGTATCCTCAGCAGATTGGTCAGCTATCCCAATTTGCCCAGGCAAGCCGGGACAATTGATCTTGGCAGCCTCAGAATCCTCTCCATTTAATATGTGGATGGAGAAAGATAAGTATATTCATGCAAGAATGGTTTTCATGGACCAGACTTGAAAGTGGCATGTGTCACTTCTGTTAACATTTCACTGTACTGAATGCTGTCAGAAGGCTATACCTAATTGCAAGTAAAGCTGAAAAATATAATCCTGTGGTTCCTAGGAAGGCTAGAAAATAATATTGAACAACAGAAGCAATCTCTGAAAAATCCACCCCTCTTTTCATGAAAATAGAGTTCATACTCTACTCCACATAAAAGACCTTCATCTGTCCTTCGGGGAAGATTTTGAAGTTCCATCAAAGTATCGCATTTAGCAAATTATCCAAGATTTTTCGAGGATGAATTTCAGGTCCTAAGATTGTCCCTTGGCAAATTCGTGAACTAAAGAGACAAATTATCTGTTTCACCATTTAAAAAAATCTAGCAGTCATAGGATGACAATAATAGAAAGTTACTGTCACTAGGGAGAATCATGATTCAAACAATACTTACTTATTCATAGTAATGTGGTAACTTTTTGAGCAGCAGTGATAGAGGACCCCTACTAATGGAACTAACTGGAGTTCCTTCATGAAATTTTGATAAAAGAGGACGCCGGACATTGGTATTTTATGTTTGTTTGTTGTTTTATAAGTCATTGTATTAGTTGCCTAAGGATGCTGTAACACAACATCCCAAACTAGATGGCTTAAACAACAACAAATTATTGTCTCACAGTCTGGAGTCTGGAAGTCTGAATCAGGGTGTTGGAAGGACTGGTTCCTTCTTAGGGTGATGAGGGAGAATACGTTCAGTGCCTCTCCCAGCTAGCCTCTGGGGGTTTACTTGCAATCTTTGGCATTCCTTGGTGTGTAGGTTTCTGCTTCCATCTTCACGTGGTGTTTCCCTGTATAAATGTTCATCTTTCCAAAGTTTCTCTTTTTATAGAAAATAAATCAGACTGAATTAGGGTTCAATTCTATTCCAGTATGGTCTCATCTTTACCCATTATCTCTGCAATGACCCTATTTCCAAATAAGATTACATTCTAGGGTGCTGGGGGTTAGGACATATGAGTCTTGGGAAGACACAATTCAACTCATACAGGCATAACTAAATAAAGGCTTTTTATTTTAAACTTAGGTTTATAACATATTTGGATATGAATTCCCTTTAAAAGTAATATGGTTCTAGGCTCTACATGTTCATTTCCATATGTCAGTAGCCACATCTAGGTTATTCTTCTACACCTAACCCTCAAGCCTGGTTTATGTCTTTGCTTTCTCACCTCCAAGAATCTTTCTTAACTTAGTGAAGTTCACAGTGAAACCATCAGGCTTAGGTGAAAAAGCCAGTCTCCTCAACTGATCTTTGCTGCAATACTTGATTTTAATAGATTTTGTTGCTTGAATGCAATTTTAACTGTTATTTCTTCCATTTTAGATTTAGAAACAGTCAGCTTTTCAAATCCTTTAGAGCTCCAACTGTCTCAGCTCTCTCTGTTTTCTTTCATTTTTGCTTGTAAGCCACCAATCCTTTTCCTGAGTTTACTCCTTTTTAATGATACATTACTAAAGTTGGCCAGTTATAATCAACACACTATTATTATGTCTCTTTCCAATCACTTCCCATTGAGCTGGTAAATACGTGATCTGTCTTCAAAGATGCTGTGGGTTATAGCTTTACCAAACATTTGGCTAATGAGGCTCTCCAATACACCAATATCCCTTGATCCTTTCTTTCCAAATGCTAGCAAATGTTTTTGCTTGGTAGTATTGAGCTTTAGTTGTGATATTTCTATTGATCAGAGTGGGCTAAGTACTGGCACAAAAATTCACCAATTTCAATATTTAAACAAAATGAAAGTTAGTTTCTTCTTCACATCACAATTTGGTAGAGAAAGGGGCTTCATGAAGTATTCCGAGAAACAGACTCCCTCTTTTTCCCAAAATCTGCACTCAGATTTCTTTCTCTTCAGCCTGTGAGCATCGAAAGAGAACAAAAATATATGGAAAGGTTTTAGAAACCAGATTGAGCCTGGCATCCCCTGTTTGTGGTAACTTTTCATGGCTAGAAGTAAGGTAGTCACATGGCAACACCCAACTTAAAGGGAGACTGGAAAATGTGATCAAGATGTGTGCACAAGAAAGAAGTGGAAAAAATGGGTGCTGGTGACCACAAGGAGTCTCTCACTCCCAGGACCAGGGCAGGAATCTAATGTTTGGCAATATTCACAATCTGGGGAACTGGCATAGACAATTGTTGATGGAAAAATAAGTGAATGTTTTAGTATACTATTTGGTGTCCGGTGTTAATGTGCAGCGGAGCTTAGAATCTTGTTATAACAATAGTGTAACATGGAAGGATGATGAGGGCTTATGTAGATGAATTCAACTCTCATCTAGCATAGCAGGAATGCCTATAGATATTCAATATTAATCAATTAAAGAGCACTATTACTACATTATTCAGAGACGTATCTGTTGCCATAAGAATTAAAATCAGAAATTTTTAAAGCTTATGGCTTTTGGAGATGGGAGTCTAGAGAAAGGAGAGGTTGGGCACAAGAATATTGCTTCTCCTTGTAAACTGTAAAATTTGAATTATTGGATGGGACACATACATTATTCTGATAAAAGAAAATATTAACTGTACTTTTTTGTACATTCTGTATAATTTAAATTGATAATGTTACTTTATGGTTTTAAATAGTATTTTAATACAAAACGTATACTCATGTTAACAATGCAGGCTGGGCGCAGTGGCTCACGCCTGTAATCCCAGCACTTTGGGAAGCCGAGGTGGACGGATCATGAGCTCAGGAGATCGAGACCATCTTGGCTAACATGGTGAAACCCCATCTCTACTAAAAATACAAAAAATTAGCCGGGCGTGGTGGCGGGCACCTGTAGTCTCAGCTACTCGGGAGGCTGAGGCAGGAGAATGGAGTGAACCTGGGAGGCGGAGCTTGCAGTGAGTGGAGATGGCACCACTGCATTCCAGCCTGGGCAACAGAGCAAGACTCCATCTCAAAAAAACAAAACAAAACAAAACAAAACAAAACAAAACAAAACAATGCAGTAGCCCTACCTAATGGATTGTTACTAATAGCTTTGGGCAGAAGCATAAAGCTTTGCCTAGTCATTTACTAGCTAACAACTTCAAGTTTTAACTTCTCACCCTTCTCCAAAAAACCATGTTTCTTTTGCCTTGCTGTGCCTGTGCTTACCAACAACATTCTAGTCATTTTAGCTTGAAACTACTTTGCTTCTCTTTACTCCATTTCTACATTTCATTTATTCACGAGATGAAGTAAATTTTGATTATATTTGTCTGTCTATACTTAACTAACTTCTTACTATTTTCTTAGACTATACTTTTATCTCATAACTAGATGATGTTAGTAACTACTTATGCCATTTTTCTGACATTTACCCCAATACCAACTCATTCTGCATGCTATTGACAGAATAGTCTTTAAAATCTCTGATGATGTCTGGCTCCTAAAACAGCCATGGTATCTATTGCCTTCATGACTTTTAACACATTTTATAATTATGTTTCTAATTAACTTTCCAACCTTTTTCTTATTATATGACTTGAATGCCTGCAACAATCTGAATGTGTTTTCCAAAATTCATGTCAAAACTGAACCACCCAATGTGGTAGCATTAAGAGGTGAGACTTTAAAAGGTTATTAAGTAATGAAGATGGAGTCCTCAAGGATGGGATTAGAGCCCTTATAAAAGGGCTTGAGGGAATGAGTTTGCTCTCTTCTGCTCTTCTGACATGTAAGGACACAGCAAGAAGGTCCTCACCAAACACTAAATGCTGGTGCTTAGATATTGGACTTTCCATCCTGTATAAGTGTAAGAAATAAATTTGTGTTTTTATTGTTTATAAAGTACTCAGTCTCAGGTACTTTGTGATATCAGCACAAATGATCTAATACAATGCTCACAAAAAATGATTAATGCATAGCCTCTTAATTGTGCTTATTATGCTTTTGATTTATAAATCTTTGTTTTCTTTTTTTTTTTTTTTTAGATGGAGTCTTGCTCTGTCACCCAGGCTGGGGTGCAGTGGTGCGATATCAGCTCACTGCAATCTCTGCCTTCTGGGTTCAAGAAATTATCTTGCCTCAGTCTCCCAAGTACATGGGATTATAGGTGCCTGCCACCATATCTGGCTAATTTTTTTTGAGATGCAATCTCGCTCTGTAGCTCAGGCTGGAGTGCAGTGGCACATTCTCGGCTCACTGAAACCTATGACTCCCAGCTTCAAACGATTCTACTCCCTTAGCCTCCCGAGTAGCTGGGATTATAGGTGCACACTGCCATGCCCGGCTAATTTTTTTGTATTTTAGTGGAGATGGGGTTTCACTGTGTTGCCTAGGCTGGTCTCGAACACCTGAGCTCAGGCAATCCATCAGCCTAGGCCTCTCAAAGTGCTGGGATTACAGGCATGAGCCACCATGCCCATCCTAAGTTTTGTATTTTAGTAGAGACAGGGTTTCACCATGTTGTCCAGGCTGGTCTTGAACTCCTGACCTCAGGTGATCCACCCGCCTCGGCCTCCCAAAGTGCTGGGATTACAGGCGTGAGCCACTGATCCTGGCATGATTTATACTTATTTTTCCTTATACTCATTCAGGTTTTTGAACCTGGAAAATGTATACTTACAACCATTCAGTAAAGCCTAGTCTTTCTTAAGAGCCTGACTAAAATACCATGGATTACAATTTTCATTAACTTTAATTGAGATCTTACTGTACGTCAGCTTCAATTTTAAGCAAATAAAGTTTTTACTGGTTAGAAAGAGTTGGGGGAGCAAGATGGCAGAATAGGAACAGCTCCAGTCTCCAACTCCCAGCGCGAGCGACACAGAAGACCTGTGATTTCTGCATTTTCAACTGAGGTACTGGGTTCATCTCACTGGGGAGTGCCGGATGATCAGTGCTGGTCAGCTGCTGCAGCCCGACCAGCGAGAGCTGAAGCAGGGCGAGGCATTGCCTCACCTGGGAAGCGCAAGGGGGAAGGGAATCCCTTTTCCTAGCCAGGGGAACTGAGACACACAACACCTGGAAAATCGGGTAACTCCCACCCCAATACTGCGCTTTAAGCAAACAGGCACACCAGGAAATCATATCCCACACCTGGCCGGGAGGGTCCCACACCCACGGAGCCTCCCTCATTGCTAGCACAGCAGTCTGTGATCTACCGGCAAGGCAGCAGCGAGGCTGGGGGAGGGGCGCCCGCCATTGCTGAGGCTTAAGTAGGTAAACAAAGCTGCTGGGAAGCTCGAACTGGGTGGAGCTCACAGCAGCTCAAGGAAACCTGCCTGTCTCTGTAGACTCCACCTCTGGGGACCGGGCACAGTAAACTAAACAAACGCAGCAGACACCTCTGCAGACGCAAAGAACTCTGTCTGACAGCTTTGAAGAGAGCAGTGGATCTCCCAGCACGGAGGTTGAGATCTGAGAAGGGACAGACTCCCTGCTCAAGTGGGTCCCTGACCCCTGAGTAGCCTAACTGGGAGACATCCCCCACTAGGGGCAGTCTGACACCCCACACCTCACAGGGTGGAGTACACCCCTGAGAGGAAGCTTCCAAAGCAAGAATCAGACAGGTACACTCGCTGTTCAGAAATATTCTATCTTCTGCAGCCTCTGCTGCTGATACCCAGGCAAACAGGGTCTGGAGTGGACCTCAAGCAATCTCCAACAGACTTACAGCTGAGGGTCCTGACTGTTAGAAGGAAAACTATCAAACAGGAAGGAAACCTCCACCAAAACTCCATCAGTACATCACCATCATCAAAGACCAGAGGCAGATAAAACCACAAAGATGGGGAAAAAGCAGGGCAGAAAAGCTGGAAATTCAAAAAATAAGAGCGCATCTCCCCCGGCAAAGGAGCACAGCTCATCGCCAGCAACGGATCAAAGCTGGACGGAGAATGACTTTGACGAGATGAGAGAAGAAGGCTTCAGTCCATCAAATTTCTCAGAGCTAAAGGAGGAATTACGTACCCAGTGCAAAGAAACTAAAAATCTTGAAAAAAAAGTGGAAGAATTGATGGCTACAGTAATTAATGCAGAGAAGGTCATAAACGAAATGAAAGAGATGAAAACCATGACACGAGAAATACGTGACAAATGCACAAGCTTCAGTAACCGACTCGATCAACTGGAAGAAAGAGTATCTGCGATTGAGGATCAAATGAATGAAATGAAGCGAGAAGAGAAACCAAAAGAAAAAAGAAGAAAAAGAAATGAACAAAGCCTGCAAAAAGTATGGGATTATGTAAAAAGACCAAATCTACGTCTGATTGGGGTGCCTGAAAGTGAGGGGGAAAATGGAACCAAGTTGGAAAACACTCTTCAGGATATCATCCAGGAGAACTTCCCCAACCTAGTAGGACAGGCCAACATTCAAATCCAGGAAATACAGAGAACGCCACAAAGATACTCCTCGAGAAGAGCAACTCCAAGACACATAATTGCCAGATTCACCAAAGTTGAAATGAAGGAAAAAATCTTAAGGGCAGCCAGAGAGAAAGGTCGGGTTACCCACAAAGGGAAGCCCATCAGACTAACAGCAGATCTCTCGGCAGAAACTCTCCAAGCCAGAAGAGAGTGGGGGCCAATATTCAACATTCTTAAAGAAAAGAATTTTAAACCCAGAATTTCATATCCAGCCAAACAAAGTTTCATAAGCGAAGGAGAAATAAAATCCTTTACAGATAAGCAAATGCTTAGAGATTTTGTCACCACTAGGCCTGCCTTACAAGAGACCCTGAAGGAAGCACTAAACATGGAAAGGAACAACCGGTACCAGCCATTGCAAACACATGCCAAAATGTAAAGACCATCGAGGCTAGGAAGAAACTGCATCAACTAACGAGCAAAATAACCAGTTAATATCATAATGGCAGGATCAAGTTCACACATAACAATCTTAACCTTAAATGTAAATGGACTAAATGTTCCAATTAAAAGACACAGACTGGCAAACTGGATAAAGAGTCAAGACCCATCAGTCTGCTGTATTCAGGAGACCCATCTCACACGCAGAGACATACATAGGCTCAAAATAAAGGGATGGAGAAAGATTTACCAAGCAAACGGAGAACAAAAAAAAGCGGGGGTTGCAATACTAGTCTCTGATAAAACAGACTTCAAACCATCAAAGATCAAAAGAGACAAAGAAGGCCATTACATAATGGTAAAGGGATCAATTCAACAGGAAGAGCTAACTATCCTAAATATATATGCACCCAATACAGGAGCACCCAGATTCATAAAGCAAGTCCTTAGAGACTTACAAAGAGACTTAGACTCCCATACAATAATAATGGGAGACTTCAACACTCCACTGTCAACATTAGACAGATCAACGAGACAGAAAGTTAACAAGGATATCCAGGAATTGAACTCATCTCTGCAGCAAGCAGACCTAATAGACATCTATAGAACTCTACACCCCAAATCAACAGAATATACATTATTCTCAGCACCACATCGTACGTACTCCAAAATTGACCACGTAATTGGTAGTAAAGCACTCCTCAGCAAATGTACAAGAACAGAAATTATAACAAACTGTCTCTCAGACCACAGTGCAATCAAACTAGAACTCAGGACTAAGAAACTCAATCAAAACCGCTCAACTACATGGAAACTGAACAACCTGCTCCTAAATGACTACTGGGTACATAACGAAATGAAGGCAGAAATAAAGATGTTCTTTGAAACCAATGAGAACAAAGATACAACATACCAGAATCTCTGGGACACATTTAAAGCAGTGTGTAGAGGGAAATTTATAGCACTAAATGCCCACAAGAGAAAGCAGGAAAGATCTAAAATTGACACTCTAACATCGCAATTGAAAGAACTAGAGAAGCAAGAGCAAACACATTCGAAAGCTAGCAGAAGGCTAGAAATAACTAAGATCAGAGCAGAACTGAAGGAGATAGAGACACAAAAAACTCTCCAAAAAATCAATGAATCCAGGAGTTGGTCTTTTGAAAAGATCAACAAAATTGACAGACCACTAGCAAGACTAATAAAGAAGAAAAGAGAGAAGAATCAAATTGACGCAATTAAAAATGATAAAGGGGATATCACCACCGACCCCACAGAAATACAAACTACCATCAGAGAATACTATAAACACCTCTACGCAAATAAACTGGAAAATCTAGAAGAAATGGATAATTTCCTGGACACTTACACTCTTCCAAGACTAAACCAGGAAGAAGTTGAATCCCTGAATAGACCAATAGCAGGCTCTGAAATTGAGGCAATAATTAATAGCCTACCAACCAAAAAAAGTCCAGGACCACATGGATTCACAGCTGAATTCTACCAGAGGTACAAGGAGGAGTTGGTACCATTCCTTCTGAAACTATTCCAATCAATAGAAAAAGAGAGAATCCTCCCTAACTCATTTTATGAGGCCAACATCATCCTGATACCAAAGCCTGGCAGAGACACAACAAAAAAAGACAATTTTAGACCAATATCTCTGATGAACATCGATGCAAAAATCCTCAATAAAATACTGGCAAACTGGATTCAGCAACACATCAAAAAGCTTATCCACCATGATCAAGTGGGCTTCATCCCTGGGATGCAAGGCTGGTTCAACAATCGCAAATCAATAAACATAATCCAGCATATAAACAGAACCAAAGACAAGAACCACATGATTATCTCAATAGATGCAGAAAAGGCTTTTGACAAAATTCAACAGCCCTTCATGCTAAAAACGCTCAATAAATTCGGTATTGATGGAACGTACCTCAAAATAATAAGAGCTATTTATGACAAACCCACAGCCAATATCATACTGAATGGGCAAAAACTGGAAAAATTCCCTTTGAAAACTGGCACAAGACAGGGATGCCCTCTCTCACCACTCCTATTCAACATAGTGTTGGAAGTTCTGGCTAGGGCAATTAGGCAAGAGAAAGAAATCAAGGGTATTCAGTTAGGAAAAGAGGAAGTAAAATTGTCCCTGTTTGCAGATGACATGATTGTATATTTAGAAAACCCCATTGTCTCAGCCCAAAATCTCCTTAAGCTGATAAGCAACTTCAGCAAAGTCTCAGGATACAAAATTAATGTGCAAAAATCACAAGCATTCTTATACACCAGTAACAGACAAACAGAGAGCCAAATCAGGAATGAACTTCCATTCACAATTGCTTCAAAGAGAATAAAATACCTAGGAATCCAACTTACAAGGGATGTAAAGGACCTCTTCAAGGAGAACTACAAACCACTGCTCAGTGAAATAAAAGAGGACACAAACAAATGGAAGAACACACCATGCTCATGGATAGGAAGAATCAATATCGTGAAAATGGCCATACTGCCCAAGGTAATTTATAGATTCAATGCCATCCCCATCAAGCTACCAATGAGTTTCTTCACAGAATTGGAAAAAACTGCTTTAAAGTTCATATGGAACCAAAAAAGAGCCCGTATCTCCAAGGCAATCCTAAGTCAAAAGAACAAAGCTGGAGGCATCATGCTACCTGACTTCAAACTATACTACAAGGCTACAGTAACCAAAACAGCATGGTACTGGTACCAAAACAGAGATATAGACCAATGGAACAGAACAGAGTCCTCAGAAATAATACCACACATCTACAGCCATCTGATCTTTGACAAACCTGAGAGAAACAAGAAATGGGGAAAGGATTCCCTATTTAATAAATGGTGCTGGGAAAATTGGCTAGCCATAAGTAGAAAGCTGAAACTGGATCCTTTCCTTACTCCTTATACGAAAATTAATTCAAGATGCATTAGAGACTTAAATGTTAGACCTAATACCATAAAAATCCTAGAGGAAAACCTAGGTAGTACCATTCAGGACATAGGCATGGGCAAAGACTTCATGTCTAAAACACCAAAAGCAATGGCAGCAAAAGCCAAAATTGACAAATGGGATCTCATTAAACTAAAGAGCTTCTGCACAGCAAAAGAAACTACCATCAGAGTGAACAGGCCACCTACAGAATGGGAGAAAATTTTTGCAATCTACTCATCTGACAAAGGGCGAATATCCAGAACCTACAAAGAACTCAAACAAATTTACAAGAAAAAAACAAACAACCCCATCAAAAAGTGGGCAAAGGATATGAACAGACATTTCTCAAAAGAAGACATTCATACAGCCAACAGACACATGATAAAATGCTCATCATCACTGGCTATCAGAGAAATGCAAATCAAAAACACAATGAGATACCATCTCACACCAGTTAGAATGGCAATCATTAAAAAATCAGGAAACAACAGATGCTGGAGAGGATGTGGAGAAATAGGAACACTTTTACACTGTTGGTGGGATTGTAAACTAGTTCAACCATTATGGAAAACAGTATGGCGATTCCTCAAGGATCTAGAACTAGAACTAGATATACCATATGACCCAGCCATCCCATTACTGGGTATATACCCAAAGGATTATAAATCATGCTCCTGGATGATATCCTGAAGAGTGTTTTCCAACTTGGTTCCATTTTCCCCCTCACTTTCAGGACTTGGTTCCATTTTCCCCCTCACTTTCAGGCACCCCAATCAGATGTAGATTTGGTCTTTTCACATAATCCCATACTTCTTGAAGGCTTTGTTTATTTCTTTTTTTTTTTTTTTTTTTTTTTTGAGACGGAGTCTCACGCTGTTGCCCAGGCTGGAGTGCAGTGGCGCGATCTCGGCTCACTGCAAGCTCCGCCTCCCGGGTTCCCGCCATTCTCCTGCCTCAGCCTCCTGAGTAGCTGGGACTACAGGCGCCTGCCACCGCGCCCGGCTAATTTTTTTTGTATTTTTAGTAGAGACGGGGTTTCACTGTGGTCTCGATCTCCTGACCTTGTGATCCGCCCGCCTCGGCCTCCCAAAGTGCTGGGATTACAGGCTTGAGCCACCGCGCCCGGCCTGTTTATTTCTTTTTCCTCTTTTTTCTTTAGACTTCTCTTCTCACTTCATTTCATTCATTTGATCCTCAGTCGCTGATATTCTTTCTTCCAGTTGTCGAGTCGGTTACTGAAGCTTGTGCATTTGTCATTTATTTCTCGTGTCATCGTTTTTATCTCTGTCAGTTTGTTTATGGCCTTCTCTGCATTGATTATTCTAGTTATCCATTCTTCCATTCTTTTTTCAAGATTTTTAGTTTCTTTGCGCTGGTTACGTAGTTCCTCCCTTAGCTCTGAGAAATTTGATTGACTGAAGCCTTCTTCTCTCAACTCAAAGTCATTCTCCGTCCAGCTTTGATCTGTTGCTGGCGATGACCTGCGTTCCTTTGGAGGGGGAGATGCGCTCTTATTTTTTGAATTTCCAGCTTTTCTGCCCTGCTTTTTCCCCATCTTTGTGGTTTTATCTGCCTTTGGTCTTTGATGATGGTGATGTACTGATTCAGTTTTGGTGTGGGTGTCCTTTCTGTTTGTTAGTTTTCCTTCTAACAGTCAGGACCTTCAGTTGTAGGTCTGTTGGAGATTGTGTGAGGTCCACTGCAGACGCTGTTTGCCTGGGTATCAGCAGCAGAGGCTGCAGAAGATACAATATTGCTGAACAGCAAGTGTTCCTGTCTGATTCTTGCTCTGGAAGCTTCGTCTCAGTGGTGTACCCCACCATGTGAGGTGTGGGATGTCGGTCTGCACCTAGTGGGGGATGTCTCCCAGTTAGGCTACTCAGGGATCAGGGACCCACTTGAGCAGGCAGTCTGTCCATTCTCAGATCTCAACCTCAGTTCTCAGATCTCAACCTCCGTGTTGGGAGATCCACTGCTTTCTTCAAAGCTGTCAGACAGGGTCATTTGCATCTGAAGAGGTTTCTGCTGCTTTTTGTTTAGCTATGCCCTGTCCCCAGAGGTGGAGTCTTCAGAGACAGGCAGGCCTCCTTGAGCTACTGTGGGCTCCACCCAGTTCGAGTTTCCAGGTGGCTTTGTTTACCTACCTAAGCCTCAGCAATGGCGGGTGCCCCTCCCCCAGCTTCACTGCTGCCTCGCAGTTAGATCGCAGACTGCAGTGCTAGCAATGAGGGAGGCTCCGTGGGCATGGGACCCTCCCGGCCATGTCTGGGATATAATCTCCTGGTGTGCCATTTGCTAAGACCCTTGGTAAAGCACAGTATTAGGGTGGGTGTTACCCGATTTTCCAGGTGTTGTGTGTCTCAGTCCCCCTGGCTAGGAAAAGGGATTCCCTTCCCCCTTGCACATCCCAAGTGAGGCAGTGCCTCACCCTGCTTCAGATCTCACTGGTCAGGCTGCACCAGCTGACCAGCACTGATTGTCTGGCACTCCCTAGTGAAATGAACCCAGTACCTCAGTTGAAAATGCAGAAATCACGCATCTTCTGTGTCACTTGCACTGGGAGCTAGAGACTGGAGCTGTTCCTATTCGGCCATCTTGCTCCGGGTCCTCTAACACTTCTTTTTCTTTTATTCTCCAGACACACTGGAGGCCACTTGCTCTGTATGTATATCCCAAATAACAATCCTATTTCTTGTATATTCTTCTTAAAGAAAACATGTTTACTTAGAGATTCATATTCATTTTTTATGCTGACAAAAATATGGAAAGAGAAAAAAGAATAAACTGTTGTGTTGAAATGGAATTTAAAAACTCTGCTTGAATTCACCTTATTATTTTAAGATATGGAGAGATAAACACATATATATATATGCATTTATGTATATAAATATATATATATATCTGTACACATGCAGAAGGAGATGTGTATACACATCTATATACATGTACATATACAAATATGTACATCAACTCCGTGGCTTTGTCCCTGGAAAGTTCATAAGAGGAATGGCACCCAAACAGGAAGTAGCACAGCTGGGACACAGATAAATCTCTCACTTTTCTAGCGGAAACCTGAAAGTAAGGAAATACTCAAGCAATGACTGAAAAATGTCAATAGAACACAAAGGCCAGTTTGAAGGAGCTCTACCATCAAAATCTGAAGAGGTAAGGGTTTGGGAGGAGAAGGCAGGAGACAACACTCCCCTCTCCAGTAATTTAAGGCAGTGGATAATATAACCTTTAAAGTTATACAAAAGGAGAGTCCTAGAATTTTAAGGGAATTATTCTCCAGCTCCATGACATGGTAATAAAAGTGGAAAAGAATTTGCCTCAAAAAGAGTAGTATGTGAGGTACTTGTGTAATAGAGTAGAATATAAACTGGAAAAGTTGCTAAACGAATTATACCATCTTAGAATAAAAGGGATTGAGATAGTTCCAAGAAGTAAGAGAACTCTAGGCCCCCAATTTTCCGTAAGAAAGGAGCAGCCTGAAACCACGCAAATATGAGCCATTTCTTAAGAAACAGAATTACTGAGAGTTCAGCCAGCACAGTGGGAAAATCCAAGACCCTCAAAGAATAACAGATTAAGGACCTACGTCTATGGAATAGAATAGACCACTGCTTTATTTGGTTAAGAAAATGTAAAGATAAATGTACATCTTATATAAATTCTGTCAAATAGAACAAATATAGGCGCATATAAGACCTGAGAGGGAATTCTAGTAATGTCATCTCCCATAAGAAAAATCCACTTGCATTTAATTATTTTGCCAATTTATAAAATAGAACTAGAGTGTAAAAACAAAGAATATACTTTATAACTCTACACATGTCTGTTACTTGACTCCGAGGCCTAGTATCTCTGTTAGAAAATTGGCCAACTAGCAATTTATAGGAAATGCTTTGTGAAACAACTAAATTATTGTCCTCAAATTCCAGTTTTTACTAAAGTTTTTCAGATAAAACAGATCCACAGAATAAGAAAGCAGGGAGGAAGTGTGAGAGACTGTATTAAGAGTGGTTTCTTGATTTGTAAGGGCTGTTTTCTACAAGTAAGGATGGGCAAAACTAGCAAATAGTCTGGTGGCCATTCATTTGTGAATAATAGTTCATAAATTTCCTAAATGCCTAATATTTGAGAATGGTCTACTGTGATATGTAGAATCATCCTGTTTCGTACATTTCAAATGATTGTCATAATGATATAACTGTCAAGAGAACAATTGGATTAAGCTTGAAGCTGAATTGAGCTTATCAATTCTGACATTTGTGAAATTCTGACATATATGCATATATGTACATATTTTACTTTCATGAGATTTACTTCATTTTGAAAAGTTTCTACAGATTATTATAGCCATTAAAAAGTTAATAAAGAATACTATGAAAAATTTTATGCTCATTAGTTCAACAACCTAGAAGAATTGGATGAATTCCTTGGAAAACACAAATTGCCAAAATTCAGCTAAGATGAAACAGACAATCCAAATAGCTATATAAGCACTAGAGACACCAAATTTATAATTTAAAAACTCTCAAAAAAGTTATCTCCAGGGCAAAATAGCCTCACTGGAAAACTCCACCATACATTCAAAGAAGAACCAACACTGATTCTACATAACCTTCTTCAGAATACAGGCAAAGAGGGAACAACCCCCATCTCATGCCAGGAGGCCAGCACTAACCTGACACCAAATGAGGCAAAGATTATACAAAAACAAAACAAAGTCCCAAAATAAAATCCCCCGTAAACTAGGACAAAAAAATTCGCCCAAATCACCAACAAAGATAATTCAGAAATATCAAAAAAGAGCTATACACCGTGACCAAGTGGTTTCCATTCTTATGGACGTTTAAGCATTAGCTGTGCTCATTCAAAGGAGCCAAGAAGAATTAATACACTCTATTGATAATTGCCATGCCTAGCTAAATCTTTCTGATTTCAGGAATGGTTTTACAAAAGAAAGCTTGTTGTTATTTAAAGCCATTAAGTTTGGGGTAGTTTGTTATGAAGCCATAAATAAGTGAAACAGGCACTGATTACAGAAGTAGTTTCTGATATAAAAATATGAAATATTTGGCATTTGTTTTGAGGCCATCAACAGGTAAAGGCTGGAGAGATAAATCATGGTTCACTCAGGCACTATTAGTAGAAGTGGGGGCAATGGGAGTCTGTGTCATATAATGACAGAAAAATTAGCAAATCTGTCACCTACAGTAAATGCCTCAGTGAACTATTGAATCTTGCTAATAAGATTTTCAGGCAGAATGTTTAAAGTACCAACTGGCTTATTTTAGATGTAAATGATCAGACATTGCAAAAGAGAGGTCAATTAAAGAAGGAAGTGTTCCGTTTCTTAGCAGCATTTAGAGAAAATAAAGTGAGTACAGGATAATATCATCAGCCAGAAAAGCGTTCTAAAAGTAAGAAATGAACTCTGGGTCAAGATCAAATCAAGGGTATGTTACAGAGTAATTTAAGGCAGTGGATAATAGAATCTTTAAGTTATACAAAAGGAGATTCTAAGAATTTTAAGGGAATTATTCTCCAGCTAGCTCCATGACATGGTAATCAAAGTGGAAAGGAGTTCGCCTCAAAAAGAGTAGTATGTGAGGTACTTTTGTGATCGCATAGACTATAAACTGGAAAAGTTGCTAAAGGAATTATACCATCTTAGAATGAAAGAGATTGAGATAGTTCCCAGGAATAAGAGGACCCTAGGCTCCCAATTTTCCGTAAGAAGCAACCTGAAACACACAAATATGAGCCATTTCTTAGGAAACAGGAAGGATTACTGAGAGTTCAGCCAGCCTAGAGGTAAAATTCAAGACCCCAAAAGAATAGTAGATTCAGGAACTACATCTATGGGATACAATCAGGCTCTAACTGAGGAACTGTTCTTGGTCCCAAGAGTCTGAGGATGGCAATGGATTTGTATCTATTCTGGGTAATCTTCCCCACTCCCTTGATTATTTTTGAAGGATAGTAGTATCTATTGAAGTTATGTCCTTATCTTACCATTTTATTTTGTGTTGTGGGATCGGGTAATTTTTCTGTTCCGTTTACAGGTCATTGGATTAATAAGTATATTTGAGAGGCAACACCTGGAAAGTACATTCAATGGGCCTCATCTGCATCTGGAACTGATTTAGAGAATGAGATCCAGAACTCTGAGACTAAAACAGTTGCTGTCTTTGGCTGAAACTTTACAGACCTGAAAAGAAGTTGAGTATATTTTGTATTGGGAGCTGAGTATTAACTTCAGTAGATAATTATAATTCCCCACAATGAATTATGCTTGTCCACACCCCTTTGCAATGTAATATTAAAACAGTCCACTCATCAAAACATGGTGTCATTTTTTTTTTTTTTTAGACGAGTCTCACTCTGTCACCCAGGTTGGAGTGCAGTGGCATGATCTTGGCTCACTGTAACCTCCTCCTCAAGGGTTCAAATGATTGTTTTGCCTCAGTCTCCCGAGTAGCTGGGACTACAGGTGCACACCACCACGTCCAGCTAATTTTTGTATTTTTAGTGGAGACGGGGTTTCACCATTTTGGCCAGGCTCATCTTGAATCCTGACCTCGTGATTTGCCCGCCTCGGCCTCCCAAATTGCTGGGATTACAGGCATGAGCCAAGGTGCCCAGCCAGTGTCTATTTTTATCACCCTCTTTAATCTGAACTGGAATTGGGATTTTCTTTTTTCAGTAGAATGTGCTGGAAATGACATTAAGTGAGTTTCAGATCTCAATCTCTGAGAGCCTTGCTTCCTTTCTCTCTCTTTGGAAGTCTTGAGATAACCATAAAGCAAAGAAATTCTGCCAAGCCTACTGGCGGATGAGAAGTCACATGGAGGAAAACAGAGACACCCAAGCAGAGAGCAAACACCAAGGCTTCAGATACGAAAGTGGAGACATCTTGAAACTTCTACCACTGCCCACGTACCAGCTGAGTGAAACAAGCTGCATAAATGAGCCCCAGTGGGACAAGCAGAAGCAATGAGTAAATTGATAACATTTTGAGAGCTAACATTGCTGTTTTAAACCAGTAAGTCTGGGATAGTTTTCCATGCAGTGATAGGTAATTAGAATATATTTGAACTTCATAAATTGAGAATAAGTATTGTAATCTAAAGGCAGCCATTAAAGAATACTTAAGAATGTGTAACTACCAACCAGGGTAGACAAACTCAGTGCACGAAACAAACATGTAGCACACCCAAGATTTTTTTAAAATGAATATTTATGTAAATTTAATTTAAGGTTCCTTGTATTACTGGCTTGTTATAACAAAAGACTTTTTTAGCATATAATTGTGTTTCATTTACTATTGTGTGAACTAATTCCAAATTCTAAAGTAAGTTTGTCAGAAAATGCAGAAAAATTACAAAGTTTGTACAAGTATCCACTAACCTTAATTTTTCAGGGGACATATTTTATTTCATTAGGAGCAGGCCCTGGATTTGTGGTTTTTTTTGTTTGTTTGTTTGTTTGTTTTTTTTGATAATAAAACTTGGAATCTCAGAAAATAGAAGGAAAATGTGAGAGTTGGCCATTCAAATTAATGTGTCATTTTTAAATGTTAGTGGATGATGAGGTAAAACAGAGAAGTTTAGAAACTATCAAACATAGTTATAGTAAAAGCAATGACAATCTCATTTAAACATATAATTGACTATTAGTCTGTTTTGTATTGATGTAACAGAATACCTGACTCTGGGTAATTTATTTACAAAAGAGGTTTATTTAGCTCATGGTTCTGCAGGCTGAGAAGTATGAGATACATGACACCTACGTCTGCTCCACTTCTGTTGAGGGCCTCGTGGTAGGCTTGGCTTTGTAGAAACTCACTCTGACAGGAACAAATCAATTTCCTCTGAGAACTAATCCGGTCTTGACAGAGTGAGAACTCAGTATTATGAGAACAGGACCAAGCCATTTATAAGGAATATGGCCCCATAACACAAATTCCTCCCTCTAGGCCCCATCTTTCAACACTACCACACCAGGAATCACGTTTCAATGTGAGTTTTGTTGATGACAAATGAACCATAGCCAAACTATAGACACAATGAAGAAGGAAAACATTTTGTAAATGTAAGATTGATAACCACCTCCTCTACATCCAATTTTCATTGTATTGCCTGAAATTTCATCATATGTTGCTTAAAGCAAGGGTTGGAAATAAGCATGTTAGTAAGCCTTTTTCCACTAGTGCTTTCATGAGCACGGAGTGTTGATATATTTTTTTCATGTTGGTTTTTGTTTTGCCTTTTGACAGACTTAGGCTCATAAGACTTTAGAATTCTTTGAATTTTATAATTCTAGAGAGATGAGAAAGAATCTTTGTTTAATTTTTGAAGAATGTAATTATGGAAGAATATTTAAATTTGACAGTTAAAGGCATGATATTAAAGAACTCTGACTTTAGTGTAGACTTTTTTTACATATAAATATGAATATGCTATGTTTATGTAAACCAAATGCTCTCCATATTCCTCTTCTTTGATTTGTTTACAAAAAGGATCAAAAAAATGACTAAAAACTTTGACAATTACTCGGAATTCTTTGTTATAAAAAATGTCTAAAAATAAAGATGAAATTACTGATTTCAAAATGTATACACAAGGTAAATTGAAAAATGCGTGCAACTACATTATAAGAAAATTATGCAACATCTTAATATAAGATTTAGAAAAATAATTATTTATCTTTGTGTGTTTAGATATAGTAAAAGATTGACACTATTAATACATTAAAAATTGGAGGCCAGGAGTGGTGGCTCATGCCTGTAATCCCAGCACTTCGGGAGGCTGAGGTGAGCAGATCACCCGAGGTCAGGAGTTCGAAACCAGCCTGACCAACATGGTGAAAAATCATCTCTACTAAAAATACAAAATTAGCTGGGTGTGGTGGCGCATGCCTGTAACCCCTGCTACTTGGGAGGTTGAGACAGGACAATTGCTTGAACCCAAGAGGCAGAGGTTGCAGTGAGCTGAGATTGTTCCACTGTACTCCAGCCTGGGCAAAAAGAGTAAAATTCCATCTCAAAAAAAAAAATTGGAAAAGATTTACATTAACAGATTTTCAAGCAGTTGAAATAACTACTATTGGTATTGATTCCTTCAAATTTCAGAAAATGATAGAATCTTGGATTTGGAAGTGTAGTTTAAATCAGAGGTCCACAACCCCAGTCCAGGGATCAGTACTGACCTGTGGCCTATTAGGACCAGGTGAGCAGCAGGTGAGCTAGTGAAGTTGCGTCTGTATCTACAGCTGCTCCCCATCACTCGCATTCCCACCCGAGCTCCACCTCCTGAGCCATGGCATTATGTTCTCATAGGAGCGTGAACTCTATTGTGAACTGTGCATGTGAGGGATCTAGGTTGTGCTCTCCATATGAGAATGTAATGCCTAATTATCTATCACTGTTTCCCATCACCCCGAGCTGGGACTGTCTAGTTGCAGGAAAATAAGCTCAGGGATCCCAGTGATTCTACATTATGGTGAGTTGTATAATTATTTCATTATATATTACAATGCAATAATAATAGAAATAAGGTGCACAATAAATGTAATAGGCTTGAATCATCTTGAAACCATCCTCTCAACCCTGGTCCATGGAAAAATAGTCCTCCATGAAACCAAGTCCCTGGTGCCAAAAGTTTGGGAATCCCTGGTTTAAATAATCTCTTCTAATCCATGTAATTGAAAAAGTATATAACATGTGTCCTATATGGGGAGATTATGTGACTCATCCTAAATCACAAAGTATTTTATTAGTACCCACCAATTATGTAGTTGCAAATACAGAAATGGCTAGAGGTAGAAGCAAGGTATTAGAAGCTCATCAAACAGCACATAGAACACGCTCTCATGTGACAGATTTCCTAACAGCTATGATATTTGTTAAGGAAACTCTTCTGGTAACTTCAAATAGTGAATTTGAAGTTAGTCAAACATCCCATTCAAAAAAACAATATAAATGTGAATAATTTCCCTGGAGAATAGGACACACAAGAGAAATTCACTTTTGCCTGCAATTCTTAATATTAGAGTGATGCATAGTCCATTCATAAGGAATATTTCATTTATTAACTTATGTCCCTTGATATTATGTCATTCTTTCAGCAGATAGGACTCATTGCCAAGATAATTCTAAAATAAAAATCATTATGAACTTATTAATTAATTACTGTTGGAATTAAAGAGCTTCTTTATCCCTAATTTAGGTTTGTTTCACCTAAGTTTCTAATTGTTTTTACAGACACATTTAAAATTGAAACTTAGATAACTGGATTTCCAGTTTTTTATTACATTCAATTCAAAGAACACTCAGTTTGTGATATTTTGTTTAAATGGCAAATCTTGAATTGATTTCAATAAATAACTTCATTCATTATTAGAGCTTATTCTGTTCTCATCTCCTTTTTGTCAGTTTGATGTCATTCTTTTCCTTATCTATTTTGAGATTCTATAGGAGTTATTCAATTTAGCATCTAGTATTAATCAATATTTTCTCTATCAAACATCCCCATCCAAACTTGAATGTTTTACCTACCAGGTTTGTTTCTTATATTCTCTTTGAAGGGAACTCTTATTTTTACTTCTGCAATACCAGAGGAAAAAAAAATTATTCCTTTCTCTTATTTGCTATTATTTGAAATATATTTATTCATTTCATTAGCAAACATTATTGCACAACCAATGTCTTGACACAGGTAGAAACATAAACCATATATTTTTATGTGCTTTATTTATTCAGGTTTGCAGAATTTCAGAGTTCAACTACAAATATGGAAGAATGAAACAAAAGGATACAGACATGTGTCATAATACCTAGCAAGATCTAGCCTTTGGTGGGTACTAAGGAATCATTTTTCACCACTCTTTCTTGCTTACTTCAGCCTTGTTTCTTGATACCTCCAAGGATTAAATTTATCTGCACAGAGTCCTTCTCTGCAGATTCTGTGAGAGCATTCACCTCCATCATTCTCTCTCCCTTTTTCTGATTTGCTTTTTCTCAGATCACTACTTGACATTATATGATATTATATATTTATTTCTTCTTCCTTTCTACAATGTTAGGCTTACAAAGTAGAAAATTTCCCTGCTGTGTTTATTTCTGTATCACCACTGACTGCTCTTACTCTGTCACCCAGGCTGGAGTGCAGTGGCACAATCATGGCTCACTACAGCCTCCACCTCCTGGGGCTCAAGTGATCCTCCCCTTTCTGCCTCCCAAGTAGCTGGGACTACAGGCACACACCACCACAATTGGCTAATATTTTTGTATTTTTTTAGAGACTGGTTTTTGCCATATTGTCCATGCTGATCTTAAACTACTGGCTTAGGAAAACCACTCACTTTGGCCTCCCAAAGTGCTGAGATTACAGGCGTGAGTCAATGTGCCTGGCTAAAACAATGATAAATTGTTGTTGATTAAATGAAAGAAAGGTTACTGTTTTCTATTCCAGTCAATAGGTCAAGAAAAACCTTATATTTAAGATAAGGAAAATAAAGAGTTAGACAAATAATGAGGCAAACCAAGAAAAACAAGGATGTAGAGGGCATGCACTTTTTTAAAAACTTCAGCATAAAAAAATTGTTCTAACTAAATATTTTCTGCATCATCAATCCTAAAATTGTGGAGTCATCAGTAACATGGGACTACGTTGAGAAAGGTACGACTTGGAAATTCACGAGCAATAAAAGTTCATAACTGCTTTTCCACAACTGCAAAGTTCAAAAAGGCATGTAAACCTGGAGTTTGTGGTTATTTGTTTATGTGACACAAAAACTCATTTGGAAGGCCTAGCATGAACACTTTATACATTTTACTTCAGAAGTTAACGTGTTTAGTTATGTGATGCTGGGTGAAGGGAGATGTTTCATTATGTATGATTAAAAATTTTTTCCTAAACTTGGAGAAAATTCTAAATTCTGAAATTTGGTTTTTAAAATATCAAATAAAAGATTGTGTGCTCGTATAAGGTTAAAACACAAATTAAAATATTGATCTATTGTTTAATATACAATTATAAAGAAAACTAAAAATGTTGGAACTCTGACATATAGATAAAATATGTTAGGATCATTTAAAGTAAAGGATAAAATCATTATAGCACACAATGGAAATTGAAAGTTAATAGGGAAGGAATTTTAACATATAATATATGTAAATGGAAATTGTCTTATAAATGTGTAAAAAAGATTCAACTTTACTAATAATTAAAATTAAAGTAAGATGACGTATTTTACCTTTCAACTATCATGTTAATACACATTTTATATAAGGAAAAACTACCAAAAAATTGACAATTAGTTACCATTACAAATAGTTTCTAAGAGTTTTTAGTTAGTGTCTTATAGTCATATAATTTTGAACTTAAAGGGATCTTGGATATAATGTAGTTTGACAGCCTTAATTTATTATATGTAATTCATTATTTATACATAATGATTAATGTTTAATTATTAATAATAATTAATATGTGTAATAATTTATCCTCCTCAAACATCTTTATCTAGAGTCTACTTAGTGTCAGGGGTTAGTTTAAATGTATTTGAAGATTCAAAGGCCAGACAGGTTCTTGAATTACTTGATCCGAAACACAGAGTTAGATAGAAACCATCTATAAGATAGAAGCCAATAACAAGATAATTATAAGTATACAACAAAGGTTACAAAGAAAATGAACAAGAAATTGAGGTAACCAATAATGGTGGTCAACAAAGTCCTTCTCTGAGGAGATGATATTTAAGATAATTAGTTTAAAATCCAAAATCAAGAAGCAGTTTTACAGTGTGATCTGCCACTTAGCAGTTAAATCAAGTTACAAACTCAGTTCCTTGATTCAAATTAATTTATATTTAAAATAACTTTTATTTTCATTTTGTAGTTTAAAAAGCTCAGAGTGGATAATATCAGGATACCCGATGTACTATAATGTTGCTACTAATTCAACTGCAGTCAATATTAAAGTATAAAGATTCAGGGAAATAAACTCTCATCTAATTTTAATTCATTTCTTTTGTGAGTAAATAGAGATTTTAGTAAGTCTGCATAGTGCTATAAGCAATGCAGCTTCTTAGGTGTTTCAGCCCCATGACTAAAAGAGTTTGATGACATATTTGACCAAATGAAAATCTCTTTGGCAATCTTAAGACGTTTAGTCCTTCTTTCTATTTAGGCTACCTTTTTTTTTTCCTTTTTAGATTTCAAATAATACGTTACCAGAGTCCTTAATGTTAGAAAATCTCTTGATATAAAGTTCAAAATGCTAAAATATTTGGTGCCATTATCTTGAAACCAGAAATATATGTCTTTCATTTGGGTTTTCTATAGCCATTTTCTTTTTTTTTAAAAAAAAAAAAAAAAAAAAAAAGCTTCAAAGAAATTAAGAAGGAAAAGATTATGAAAAGAATATATCCATTGTCATGTATTTCTCTTTATTTCTCTTCTTGAATAATACTCTCTCTGTACTCCTTTTGCCTTCTCTTTCCTTGTACCAATTAGATCAGAGGCAATTCAATAGGATGTCTTTAAGCCAGGCAGGTTAGATTAAAAAAAAAATCATTCTCTTCTTATAGCAGCTCTGCATCCTGTACAGTTTGTATTCTCACCATAAATTCCCAAGGATGAGCTTCCATCATGCCCATCATGACCATTAACCCACTTGGTGTAGAGTAATTTAGAAAGAAATCAGAAAGCTAACAAAAGATTGGATAAAGTACAAAAGTTCCTTTCATCTTATCATGAAAATAGTACCCTCAGGAAATTTGAAGCCATGCATTAAGCCAGCATTGTCTACATTTATAGCATACCTTCTTATTTTCTCAAAGGGCACATCAGTTATTTTAGTTTTTTTTTTCAAAGGAGAAGAGAACCGAAGGCTGGAGAATAAGTTTTGGAATATGAATAACAATAACAAAATAAAATAATACGTATTTAAGATGACTTAGTGCTTGCTCATATAAATTTTATATAACAATAACGGATGACTGATTTTTTTTTTCCTTATGAGTGCTACACTCCCAGAGTGGGATTATTGCTTCATTAAAATATTAGAAGTTTGTTAAATCCCATATAGAATGATAACATAACCAAAAGTATCTCAGTGCTGTAAAGAAGTGGAGGGTAACATTTCTATGATTTATTCTTAGAAATAGGTAATGCACTGAGATGCATCATGCATACATCTATTATAGAGGTGGAATTACTCCACATAGAAGAATAAAGAACATTTTGAAGAGAAGTGTAATTCTTACCAAACTTTATGGATACGTGGCTAGAGTTAAGATTTGGGTGAGGTTTCCATGATCAACTCTATTTTTTTTGGAGCTTCTATCTCAGCTCTACAAGAAATTTAGAAGAAAACATTATATCTAGAGAACTTCATGAAGGGTATTAATTAAATCTAAAGTGATTCCCAAGTAGAAATGAATCCATATTTCAATTCCATTTGTGTATGAAAAGGTAGGCCAGACCAAAAATTGTGACTCTGATTCCAAAACTAAACAGATTGATGATTCCTGCTCAGCCTATGGTTGCTTTCTAGTTAGTTTAGTAGTAGACTGGGAAACAGAGTAAAGGATGTAGTCAGGAAAATAACTGTTGTGACTTGGCACAGCTTCTCAGAACTTCTTTATGGACCAATGCACTGAGGTTTGGAGATTAGTGCAATCCAAGCAGAGTGAAACAACTTCCAGGCCAGAAGAATTCAGAGTCAAATAGGTAGCGGGGTGGGATGGGACTGAAGCTTCCATCTTCTAACACTATACTCTCCAGTACAGTAGCTTCTAGCCACAAGTCACATGTGGCCAATTAATTTCAATTAGATTACGATTAAATATAATTAAAGATTCAGTTCCTCAGTTTCACTAGCTGAATTTTAAATGCTCAATAACTATGAGAGGCTAGTAGCTACCACTTGGATAGCACAGATAGAACATTTCTGTCATTCCAGGAAGTTCTATTGGATAGCACTGATCTAACACATGAAGCAGTTATCACTATGCAATGGCAACTTGTTCCTGTGTTCTTTTTCTTATTGAGTCATTACGTCTTCAGTAGGTCTGGCCATTTCCTATGGTGGAGTATTGTGAAACTGTAACACCAAAGAATATATTTGTGAATATTGTTTAGATTTTTAGTGGACAGCACATACGTTTCTGTTCCTCGTGAATTAGAAGGCAAAGTAATTCTTCTAATGATCCAGATTAATAAAAATTGTAAAGGACATGAGAGAGTGGCAAAGGTTAAAAGGAGTCAGCAAGGAGAGTGAGAAGGGGACTACCCAAAAAAATTTAGAAAAAAATTCTGAGTACCACAATGGTTCAAGCACATGGATATAAATCACTTATTTTATACAAATTGGCTCAATTTCTAATAGAAAATTCCCATGTTTTAAGGGATATTACACTCTGATTGATATAAGCCTTTCCACCATAGAGTTTCTTCAAAAATAAATTTTGCTTCCTTTACAGATTCATACATTTGAAGGGATACTTGGATTATGTTAACAAATGCATAGAGATAAGATTATAAAGGACATTAAATATGCAGATTGTGATAGAGTAAGTAATGACTCCTCCAAAGATGCTCACACTCTAATTACTAGACCCTGTGAAAATGTTACAATATGTTACTAAAGGGATTTTTGCTGATGTAATCAATATTACAGACCTAAAATAAGGATTTATCATGGGTTATCTGGATGGTCCTACTCTAATCAAGTTCTTAAAAGCAGTGGCATTTCTCCAGTTGGAGAAAGGAGAGATGCAACAGAAAAGATGAGAAGAAGAGATGAGGCAGAAGTGATCAGAAAGATGAGAAGTGTCACAAGGACTTGATTCACCATTGTGATTATGAAGAAGAAAGGGGACCACGAGCCAAAAATTGAGGTTGGCCTCAGTTATAGAAGCAGAGAACATCTGGCCAATATTCAGCAAGGAAACAAGCTGGGCCGTATAAGCAAACGGAGCTAGTCTCTGTCAACAACTTGAATAAGCCTGGAAGTGGATTCTTCCACAGAGCCTCCAGATAAGAGCTTAAATTGGCCAATATATTGATTTTAGCTTGCTGAGACCATGAGCAGTGTACCTAGACAAGCTTAATGGACTTCTCACCTTGAGAACTATGTGATAATTACTGGATACTGTTTTTTGTTTGTTTGTTTGTTTTGGAGATGGAGTCTCCCTCTGTCGCCAGGCTGGAGTGCAGTGATGCGATCTTGGCTCACTGCAACC
This sequence comes from Macaca nemestrina, assembly GCF_043159975.1. NCBI lineage: Eukaryota > Metazoa > Chordata > Mammalia > Primates > Cercopithecidae > Macaca > Macaca nemestrina. The sequence goes on along the minus strand of NC_092127.1, from coordinate 59,299,446 downwards.
TCCACCTTCCAGATTCAGGCGATTCTCATGCCTCAGCCTCCCGAGTAGCTGGGACTACAGGCAGCATGCCACCACACCCGGCTAGTTTTTTGTATTTTTGGTAGAGACAGGGTTTCACCATGTTGGCCAGGCTGGTCTCGAACTCCTGACTTCATTTGATCCACCTGCCTCGGCCTCCCAAAGTGCTGGGATTATAGGTGTGAACACTTTAAGCTGCTAAGTTTGTAGTAGTCTCTAATGGCAGCAACAAAAATCTAATAGAAGTTTACATATGAAAGCACACTTGTCCACTGAACTTATTTTCCATGAGTCCTCTCAAGTATGACAATCTGCTCAATTCATTAAAAGTAAGTCTGTAGAATCATCCTGTTTTTAGTTGTCCATCTTCTTATTTGGAAACCCCTCATCTTTCATAACTACTTTATGTTCTCATAACTTGAAGGACTTAATACTTCTATTTCATTTCTTGTCCACACATAACCTTCCTCACAAACATTAGTGAACAAGTTGAGTTTTCCTAATATTTTACAGGGGAATGTGGCTTTCGCACAATCCTCGTAAGAGTATACCCTTAATCAATTCCCTCTCTTCATGTATCCACCCACCAGACTGTCTACAGCCACAATGGCAACCTAAATTCTCCTTCTTTGACTTTCAACACCCCCCTCGCCCTTCCTGGTTCCAGGGCTCCCTGATTTCATATCTTTCCACAGTTCTCTCTGCCTCTCCTTTCTAGCTTGGAGCTATTTATCTGCTTTTTATTTTTAGAATCGCATATTGCAAGAGATACTAAAGAACAAGACACTGAAAAGCTGAGAATTTTCATTTGTGGCCCTCATATGTCCTTGTTTTCCATAGCTTTTTCTTCCCATCCCCACTTGTACATGACTTTAACCTCTAGCTGCTCCTCTCTTCCCCGCTTGATAAAACTCAAATTGGCAAAAAAAAATTGGCTGTACATACACAAGCACAATTCCTTGTTTCCTGAATCTTACTTAACCTCCTCTTGCTAAAGCCCCGTAAAATAATTCTGTTTTTCTTCACATTCCCTTTGGAATCTTCTCATACCTGAATTTAGTTTTCTTAGAGTACCAGGTTCTACATGTATGAGCCCCAAGAAGGTCCCACAAACCTCCCATGCCTTAATAACTTAGATTAGTCCTGAGAATGGAAGTAAAAGCTATGGGGAGCAGGTATAAGGTAAGGCATTGTTTAGTAGTGTCTGCATAACATTCCTTGGAGCCCTTACAGATTGGTTTGCCTCTGTGCTGGTTGATGCAAAATACGTTAATAGGAACCTTGAAAGCAGTAAGTCTAAAAGAAGCAGAAGTGATGTTTATGTCTGCTCTGGGTTTCTACTGAGAGGAATTTCTTATTAAATTTGGCGTCTGTGTATGTTGCAGAGAGCGGCATTTCTACAGTATGGCTGCTTTTTTTTTTTTTTTTATCTGCCCACATATATCTCTTATAATTCTGACTTTTTTCACTTCTGGAAAGACACCTGGGAAATAACACAGCTCTCTACTTGGCATAACAAATTGACTTAGAATAAGCCTTAGGTCAGATCTGTGTAACATTTTAGCACAGCCATCTGAGCAATTTTAATGATGTGGGATGCTTGTTGAATAATTGAATTAGCCATAGCAATTAATATTAAGAATCTTGGACCAAATTGAGAGGGTGTGTAACAGTCTTTTCTGATTTAGTGGCCAGATATAGATCTGACATTTATCATAATGATTTTCATGTAGTGTCCTCTACCTCTCAGCTCTGTCTTACTGCATTTGACTTGATAATGCCACTGCCTGTTCCAAGTTATCAGTGTGTGAATATATAACTTGTTTTTCAAATTGGGATTCTTTTGCAAATAAAAGGAGGCACTATTCATAATTAGGTTGAACAACAAGCATAAATCAGAGTGATACCAGCAACACCAGAATGTATGATGATCTGCCTGCCTACACATTCATTCAAGAATCATGACCAAAACCCTCTATTTGACTAGTTTAATAGGCAGAAACTCCAAGACTGATTTTAACAACTGCAAATGTAATGTCATTAATATGAATTAAAAATAAACTCCTTGCTAGAATATGATAAGTAGGATGGAGACAAATCCAAGTGCAGATACAATATCAAAAGCTCATCCTGCTATAAGAATATGATTGAAGGATAAACCAATTGGTTGTTGGTGGTAGTTCAGATAAGAAATTTGTGTTGGGTAGGAGTCTCTGCCAGTCAATGATATTTATCTTAAGTGAACGAAACATAAAATGAATGAGGACTGTAGGTATAGTGGTATAGCAATAAACAATTTTGGAAGATTTTGTATATTTCTCAAAAGAAAAGAAATATATAGATAACATTTAAACATGCAACATTTAAGTATGTCAGATGATCAGAAACCACTGTAACATTTTAAACAATATGAAAAAAATAAAAAATAAATGTAGCCTTGGCACCAATAAAAGACTGAAGATAAAGGTAGGTGATGTCCACTCCATTTTTTTACTCATCAAAGCGTAGATGGAACAACTGTTTCTATAAGAATACTAAAACAGACTTGACAGGTTCCTTAGTTTCCTCTTTTATTTCTATGTTTGCTTCTTTAAAAAAAAAAAAAAATTACTATCTACCTCTCCAATCCCATAAACTTTGACTATCCAGAAAAATCGCAAGCATTGCAAAAATAGTTCTTAGAAAATACTGACCTGTTGGTTGTTGGGACCTCAAGCAAGGGGCATGATAACAGGAACAAATCTCAACTTTGAATTTCAGTTTAAATTAAAAATTGCTGCTTAAGCCAGACCTGCAAGGACACGTGCACATTTCTGATCCCTCAGAACCCTGACCCTGCTTCAGTTGGGGAGTCATCTGGTTTTTAGGAGTTCCCTAATGCACATTAGCTTAACAAAGAACTTAACTTCTCTTAATGAATTGCTATAATCATTTCCTTCTGACAGTTCTATGTTTTAAAACAGAATGCTGACAAAGTAGTCTGTCTAGAGTTAAAAAGCTCAGATGGCATAACAACTACTTCGAGGAATGCTAGAAAAAACAAATGTCAATCTTTAGATGAGAAGATTTGTTAAAAAGGAGAGATGTGATTTGTTTATTACTGTAAGGATTGCAGACAATCAAGAGAAACACTATAGGATAAATACACGCTAACTATAAAACTGATGGAATATAGAAACTTATTTGCAAAGTTGTGAATTTCCAATTTTTGTGAATGTTCAGAAAGATGTTGGCCAACTAGCTTTCAAATATGCTATTTAATTGTTATATTAGGTAAGAGATAATATTTGAATAACCACCTATATTCAAATTTCTCCAGTTATGTTCTTCTCATGTGATGAATTCTGGACATTTTTTAAAAATAAAGGCTTACCACTTATTTTCTTTGAAAATTTTAACAGAATTTTTTGTTAAAGAGTATTTGTTTTTTAAAGTGTTTTTTAAACATTTGCATATATATAATTTTGGGGAAAATGATTCTATCCAGGAAATTTCTCTATTTACTACTAAGTACATTTCAAAATGAGATACATACTCACAACTATATTCACCCTCAGGAAATAATTTATGAATGAATATTACTTGAGGCACACAGGGAGTGGTGACTCTGCAAGACATTTTCCATAAAATATATGTATATTTTTCTTGTTTTATGAAAGATGACAAAAAAATTTTAGAGCTCTATAATGTTAAAAATATATACAAACATTTTTTTCTCAGGGGACACTGATGACAAAATTGGGTTAAAACCCACACTAATTCTCAATTCTGGAATAAATATTTTCTCTCCTTTCAAGCTAGGTGGTAGTCTTCTCTCCACGGACATTTTACTTAGTAAGAAATAATTATGGTGGATAAAACACATTTACCAAGAATATTTGTGTACAGTCATGCATCACTTAATGCCAGGGGATACATTCTTAGAAACGTGTTGTTTGGCGATTTCCTCATTGTGTTAACATTATACGGTGTACCTTCGCAAACCCACTACACAGCTCGGCTATATGGTATAGCTTCTTGATTTTAGGCTACAAACCTGTGCAGCATGTTACTGCATTGAATACTGGGGACAATTGTAACACAATGGTATTTGTGTAATTTTTCATATAAAAACATGGAAAAGTAAATACAGTAAAAATGTGCTATACAAGATTTAAAAAAAGATATTTTTCTGGCAGGGCATGGCAGCTCATACCTGTAATCCCAGCAATTTGGGAGGCCGAGGTGAGAGGATGGCTTGAGCCCAGGAGTTAGAGGCCAGCCTGGGCAAAATAGGGGGACTTTGTGTCTACCAAAATTTTTTAAAATTAGCCAGATGCGGTGGTGCACACCTGTGGTCCCACCTACTCAGGAGGCGGAAGTGGGGGGATCGCTGTAGCCTGGGAGGTCAAGGCTGCAGTGAGACATGATCATGCCACTGCACTCCAGCTTGGGTGACAGAGCAAGATCCTGTCTGAAAAAAAAATCTGATACACACACACACACACACACACTTTTTTTTCTTTCTTCAATAATCAATTAACCTTAGGTTACTATAATTTTTTTTTTACTGCATAAACTTTTGAATTTTCTAACTTTTTGACTCTTTTGTAATAAAAGCCTAAAACACAACACACAGGTTTCTATTGTACAATTGTACAAAATATTTTATTTCATTATACCCATATTGCATAAATGTTTTGTTTATATTTATTTATTTATGAACTTTATTGTTAAAACTAAGACACAAGCATTCCCATTAGCCTAGGCCTACACAGGGTCAGTATCATCAATATCACGGTCTTCCTGCTTCCACATCTTGTCCCACTGAAAGGTTTTTGGGGCAATAACACACATGGAGCTGTCATCTCCTGTGGTAACAATGCCTTCTTCTGAAATATCTTCTGAAGAACTTGCCTGAGACTTTTTAATGGTTAACAATTATTTCTAAGAAGTAGAAGGAGTGCACTCTAAAATAACATAAGAAGTATAGCATAGTACTTACATGAATCAGTAATATAGCTGTTTATTATCATTTTCAAGTATTACAAACTACACATAATCATGTATATGTGGTATACCTTTATATGATTGGCAGTGCAGTAGGTTTGTTTACATGAGCATCACTATAAACACATGAGTAATGGGTCATGCTCCAACATTAGGATGTCTATGATGTCACTGGAATATAGGAATTTTTCAACTCCATTACAATTTTGTGGGTGTATCATTGTATATGTGGTCCGTCTTTGATTGAAACAAAATTATATAGCATGTAGCTGCATGCCATTTGAAATCCCATACACATGCCTTTAATTAGTCCTCATCTTAATAGAAAATACATTTGCATACATGTTTTCACTGCATCTACTATTCTCATCATATTTAAATACGGGCTTAAAAGAATATGTGTTATTTTAAATCACAATTTGTTATCCAGCAAGTACGAATTTATTTTTGAATCTGACATGTCTGTCCCTTTGCTCACACTGTTTTCCTCACCCAGAATGTCCGTTGTTACCCTGTGTTTTTCCTTTTCTACTTCAATTCATTTTTTGACCCCTGGAACTTTTTAAAGTATGTCCATGAACTTTTAAATCTGTTTTGCCTGCTTAATGGCATTTCCAATGCTTGCAAGTTAACTTTAGGATTTAGTGTTCTTGTATTATACTTTTTCTCTTTTTAACTGAATTCTGTGTTTGCTTTTTAGTTGTGTGGGGTTTTTTTGGTTTTTGTTTTTTTTGCCAAATGGCTTTTCCTTTTAATTTATTGTCTCATAAGAATATATTGCCTTGTTCACAAAGATAATTAGTATTTGAGCATTGATTTTTGTCATTTACACTATTTATTAAACAAAAAAAGTAGGAATTTTATTGTGAGAAGCATGTTAAGTTTTAAATGTTTGCAGGACAGATTGGTTGTCTGGAGAATTTACCGTAGACCAGGCTCAGGACTTCAGCCAGTCTGGGAAAAACCAATCTTGCCTGGCTCCCAGATTTAACTAGAATTCAGTTAATAGATTCACTCTGAATTGAAGAAAAGCAGGAATGTATTAACCAGAATTGAAATAATTAACTGCTACTGAGAAATTACTATGTGAGAATTGGATATTTTATCTTCTTTTTTTGTGGTATCTTCTCCTCTGGAGTATATTCAGTTCACACAGCATAAGTGTCTTCTACATACGTTACAGTTGCTGAATGAACCTCTGTGTTACTGATTCAGTCTATCTTTAGCTAAATCAATATTTTATCTCTTCAATTCTAAATTACTAGAATTGTTAGTAACCCCAAAGATTCAGCATTTTTTTGGTAAAATAAATTTAAAAAGAAAAAGACAAGTAAAAATACATAACACAAAAAATTTAAAACATATTCAGGTTATAATAAAAGAAAACTTTTGAAAAAATGTTTGTTTTAGTCTAAGGCAAACATTAATCGTTAATCAACTTTCTCTCAATTCTTGCTCCTGCTTTGATAGTAATGCTCTTTTTTTAAATAACAGAAGCTGCACCTTGTCTTTTCTGATGCCCCATGGTTTAACTCGTATAGGACAGTCGTATTTCAAGCTTTTGGGGCCACTTGATTGTTGAGCGCTGTTTGTCATCAAACTGTAGCTAATATCATCATAAATAAAATTGTACATAGTTTAAATGATTTATTTTCCCCAGTGGCCCTTTGCTAAAGTTTCTTAATTTTTCTGTGATGTAATTTTATTTTATTTATTTATTTATTTTTATTATTATTCTTTAAGTTCTAGGGTACATGTACACAACGTGCAGGTTTGTTATGTATGTATACATGTGCCATGTTGGTGTGCTGCACCCATTAACTCGTCATTTACATTAGGTGTATCTCCTAATGCTATCCCTCCCCCCTCTCCCCACCCCACAACAGGCCCTGGTGTGTGATGTTCCCCTTCCTGCGTCCAAGTGATCTCATTGTTCAATTCCCACTTATGAGTGAGAAGATGCAGTGTTTGGTTTTCTGTCCTTGCGATAGTTTGCTGAGAATGATGGTTTCCAGCTGCATCCATGTCCCTATAAAGGACATGAACTCACCCTTTTTTAAGGCTGCATAGCATTCCATGGTATATATGTGCCACATTTTCTTAATCCAGTCTATCATTGATGGGCATTTGGATTGTTTCCAAGTTTTTGCTATTGTGAATAGTGCCGCAATAAACATATGTGTGCATGTGTCTTTATAGCAGCATGATTTATAATCCTTTAGGTATATACCCAGTAATGGGATGCTGGGTCAAACGGTGTTTCTAGTTCTAGATCCTTGAGGAATCGCCACACTGTCTTCCACAATGGTTGAGCTAGTTTACAATCCCACCAACAGTGTAAAAGTGTTCCTATTTCTCTGCATCTTCTCCGGCACCTGTTGTTTCCTGATAAACTTTCTTAATTTTGACTAAAATCATCTGTACTTGCCAGATTTTTTTAAAAAAAAATATTCTGAAAATACGCAATGTTAAATCTACACAGCAGTCCTTTATGTCCAGCAACTATTTTAAGGTTCTGTAATTCTCCATTCATTTAAAAAGAGAAGAGCATTGTTTTATGTCACTATTGTTACTTAATTGCGCCTTTTGAGTACTTCATTTGGATAATCTAGTTTATAATATTTAACTTAATAGATATTTTTAAATAATTCCTTATAGTTTAATAGATATCTTTGTTTGCAACTACTGTATACTGGGTTAAAGAGAGCGCTGGGTTCAGAATCAATTTATTTAAGTGTAAATACTCTGTCAACAATAATGGTACTCTTATATATAAAACCTAAGTAAACAGTCTTGGCCTTGATTGCTAAATACAATAAGAAAATCAATTCCAATATGCATCATTTTTTAATGAACTTATTATTAAACACCATTATCAATGTTTATTTTTCATGTTCTATGGAGTGGTACTAGAATATAAGATTCCTGTCTCCAAAATTTAAAGAACTGGATCATTTGAAAAGAGTTTGACTATATCACTTTATCTCCTCCTTTGACAATTTGCATTTGCCATTTGATGTACTTTTCCACTTCCTTGCACTTTTAGCACTAATGCTTTTGCAGAGGAAAAAAAAAATTGCAGTTATTTTTAGTGGATGTCTTAGTCCATTTTGTCCTGCTATAACAGAATACCTAAGACTAGGGCATTTAAAAAAGAAAAAATTATTTTCTATTACAGTTCTAGAGTCTGGGAAGTTGAAGATCAAGACCCTGCATTTTGTAAGGGCCTTCTTGCTGCATTCTCACATGACAGACAGTGGAAAGTTGAAAGGCAAAAATGGGACAAATGTTGTTGTTCTCACATGCAAAAGAATGAAAAATAGTGAAATGACTCCTGAAAGCTCTTTTTATAAAGAGATTAATTTATTCATGAAAGCAAAGCTATCATGATCTGAACATTTTCCAAAAAACCTCAGCTCTTAGGACTATTGCACTGGGGGTTAAGTTTCCAACACATGAATTTTACAGAGGACACATTCAAACCATAGCAGTTGTGTTTCAAAATTACTTTTTAAAAATTTTGCTTTAAAGGGCAGGAGTGCACTGATCTAGTCTTTATCCAATCAGAGAGTTTCTAGTTTTTGTGTTCCAAATTGCATTTTCTGGTTTTTATTCTTCATTTTGTAGTGAAAAAGTTTACACTTATTTAACATACTGCAAATGTTATAACCCATACACTTCTGTGCAACATTTTTCCTGTCTTGTAAACACCATATAATTGTGAAAATTGGAAATATTTTCAACTGTTACGTAATGAAACTCTATTATCCATCTATATTTCATATGAATTGAGTAAATAAACCATTTTTATATAAAAAGGAAAATTATCTGAGTATACATGCTATTTATGTGACTTTTTATTATGTGCATGTAGTTAAATCATGTAACCGTGAGAATACATAAATTTGGAAAAAATAATTTATATTTCTCTCAATGATAATTGTCGAAATATTTTACAAATTCTGGAGGTACATGTATTTTCAAAAAAAATTCTGTTATATATTTCTCTTTTAATCCAGTTCATGCCATTTCTTATTCTTCTAGGAATTTTTTCAATCTGTATATTTGTTTTGCATATGTAAGAATTTTGCAATGATATATTACTAAAGCATGTTTTCTGACAGTGCAAGGAAAGCGTGATGTTTGATCATTATCAACTGTGTTCTGAGGATCAATTTAGATTTAGGGTAGTGCTGTAGCAGATAAACAAATGTCGTTCTTATCACTGACTTTATTAACAGAACTATTCTACAGGTTTGTCTCTAACACATTTGGATCCTTCTTTAATCAGCAAAACAAAATATCAATACTCCAGTCATTTGTCAAATAATTCAATATTGGACTGACTTTGAATCATTACTTGCCAAAGGCTTAACTGAGTCACTTGATATTTAACTCTGTCACACAAGCTAACTACACATTTCATTACATTCTGTACTGTCTGAAAGAAGTGAGTAATGTAAAGGAAACACTTGGTTTCAGTTGCATGAGAAATGCTTTCATCATCACCACTCTCTAATACAAATACTAGTCAGATTAAGTCAAGGTCACTCCAGGGGAAAAACAAAGTAGGAAGGAGAGGTATTCTGTGCTTTGCAATTATCTGATTTACTTTCAAAACATCTTTTTGAGTTAGGTATTAGTATTTTCATTTTACAAAAGAGGAAATTAAGACTCTTGAGATATTAAAAATAGTACACACATCACATGAGTTATAATAGAATGAGTGCCCCAAAATATGCATATACCACAATCCCCAGAGTTTTGCAGATATAATTTCGATTATATACCTCCAGAGATCAAGATTATACTCAATTTGGCTGATGAAAACAATCTAATGTGGTGAACTCTGAAATGCAGAAACCATTCTCTCTGGCTGAAGTCAGGAGAGATGAAATATAGGATGAGTCAAATAGATTTGAAGCATGTATCACTATATCATGGCACTCGTATGTGCTTTATTGGCACTCAGCATATTCTCTAACATACTATAATTATTATGTTTCATAATTTTATCTTTCTCTCTGAAATTAAAATGATTTAGTGGAAAAGGGACTACCTTATTCAAAACTTTATGATCTGCAGTATTAAACAAATTTTCAGACAGAGTAGATACAAATTTTTTTAAGTTGCTCTTTTGCAAAGAATCCCCATAATATCTTTTAGAAGGTCCTAAGAAAGCTTTTGCAATAATTTTAAAATGTTATTATCAATTATGTAATAATAATTTCATATTTGTGTATATATACATATATACAAATACATACATGTAGTTTTATATATACACATACACACACAAATATATAAAAAGAGCAAGAGAGACAGAGAAAAACGGAGAGAAATGGAGGGAGACAGAGTGAGACCATGAAGCTTCCAGATCAGAGACACAGTTCATTACTCACAGAGTAGAATCTCATGTCAGGTCCCCATGCTATGAATCCCTACAGGGTGACATGAATGAGAATCACATTTTACCTCGCATGCAGTTAGTTTACACCATAGGAAAGCAAATACAAAATTATGAGACTAACAGCTTACACAAGTGCTTATAAGACATCTGCCCAACCTTCTGAAGAGAAACTTAACACTGGAACATAAACAAAGTCTTCCAGGAGAGGAAGGAAGTATTTATCCTTATTTATTATTATCTTGGAATGGAAGCAAATATCTCTGGGAAGACAAATCTCTAAATCTCTACCTTTGCAGGCCTTTGCTATTCAAACATTTTTTAAAAATTATTTTTGAAAGGCTTAGACCATGCAGAATCATGATATTCATGAAATATTCATGGAAAGTTCTGTTTCAGTGCACAATCATCCTGAAAATTAGTAAACATGTCCAGTTAGTGCATGCTGAACTAACTAATCAGATAGATCAACATATTTGTTTTCTACTTCTGTTTTATTTTTTTTATGTTCAAGGACTCTTGTCAAATCTCCATATCTAGGTTTAATGTTCAGTTTAGATTTCTAGCATACATGTTTTATAGACAGCAATCTCATTATCATGCGATAACTGATATAAAAATTAATTACACTAAATAAGAATATGTATTACTGCTAGGCTTAAGAAAAAGCTTCAGAACTACAATGTTGGGAGTTCTGCGGGACTTTCTGCCCTATTCAAGTCCACTTTTGTCTCAGCTACAATTTGGTCCCTATCTGGAAGTGGTATATACTCCAAGTTAAATATTGGCATAAATAACTGTGGGGCAATGGCCAGTCAAGAATTCTAGAGAGTAATTTTAAGACTCTCCCAGGTGGTGGATACCTGTGTTATTATCATTGATTGTGCAGGGCTCAGGACAGGCAGTGTTAATGATAAACAGTCATCTTCAGAATTTCTGAAGTGGTATTTTTCCCTGCCCTTAAAAATCTCCCTTCTTGGCCGGGCGCGGTGGCTCAAGCCTGTAATCCCAGCACTTTGGGAGGCTGAGACGGGCGGATCACGAGGTCAGGAGATCGAGACCATCCTGGCGAACACGGTGAAACCCCGTCTCTACTAAAAAATACAAAAAACTAGCCGGGCGAGGTGGCGGGCGCCTGTGGTCCCAGCTACTCGGGAGGCTGAGGCAGGAGAATGGCGTAAGCCCGGGAGGCGGAGCTTGCAGTGAGCCGAGATCGCGCCACTGCACTCCAGCCCAGGTGACAGAGCAAGACTCCGTCTCAAAAAAAAAAAAAAAAAAAAAAAATCTCCCTTCTGCCTCCAGGATCCCCAAACCTAATATAAGTTAAGAAATGTAATTCACCTATATCAGTTAGAGCTACCAGAGAAACTGAAATTATATATATAATAAATACTGTATATATTATATATATAACATAAATATGTGTGTGCACATGCATGTGTGCGTGTGTGTGTATACATATACTGTATAGGAGAGTTAAAAGAAAAACTTTAGCCAAATTTAATTTAAAAGAGTTTAATTGAGCAAAGAACAATTTGCAAATCAGGCAGCCTCCTGAGCCAGAATGGGCTCAGAGACTCCAGTGCAACCACATGGTGGAAATTTATGAACAGAAAAAGGAAAGTGACATACAGAAAACAGAAATGAGGTACAGAAAAACCTATTTTTTTTTTACAGCCCAGCATTTGTCTTATTTGAACATGGTTTGAACAGTTGGCCACCTGTGATTGACCAAAACTCAATGATTGGCACAAGAGTAGACTACAGTCTGTTTACAACTCCTTTTAAGTTATAGTTCATGATGTACAGAGAAACCTTTAGGCCGAACTTAAAATGGAGGCAGCTTAAGGTTAAGTTTAATTTAACGCAACTATATACATATTTATAAGTGTGTGCATTTATATTCTATATATGCCCAAATATACATACTGTATATGCATATATGTACTAGAGAAAGAGACATCTATTTCAAGGAATTGGATTGCATGATTGTGGGAGCTGGCAAGTCAGAAATTTGCAGGGAAGGCAGTCTTGGCCAGGAGCTGACACCATACTTAGTCTTGAGGCAGAATTACTTCTTCCTCATAGAAATCTGTTTTGTTCTTAAGGCTTGTCAACTGATTCAATGAGGCACACTCACATTATTAAGGATAATCTCCTTTACCTACAGTCAACTGATTGTAGATCTTAAAACACCTAAACAGTAAGACCCAGGTTAGTGTGTGACTGAAAAACTGAATAGGATAGTCTAGCCAAGTTGACATCTAAAAGCAATCATACCACCCCAGTTTGTGAATGAAGTCTGGGTAGAAGACCTAATTCACAGTCAATTCATTTTATATATAAATTCTCTATATTGTGATGTTATACTATTTTTGTTGTGATTATATAGTTTATGTTGTTCAAAACCGTGGGAGCAGCTGACTCTGTATGCCTCTTCTGTTTTCGTATGCTTTTTTCTACACTTAGGTCTATGCATATCATCCAAAAAATTACACATCTGCCAAACAAGAAACATAACAGGAGGAGATTTAACTCCATTAAAAAGTGAATGTTCTTTATTATTTATGAATCATATATCCATAAATGCAATTCAATGTACATGACAAAAGGTTACAAATGTATACATACCTAATATTCCTGGAGTATAGTCAAGACGAGTAATGATTAGAAGACTAATCCTTATAATAACTCTATGCTATTTATTTAGACAACATTTTACACTTTTTAGAAACATATTACTTTTCTTTCATTGACAAATAACATACTATTTAAAATGGAAAGTTCGGAATTTTTAGAGTCACTCAAAAGCTTTGAACATGCAAACCTCCTATCAGAAAGCACACAATATTTTTCTAGCATAAATTGTTTCATAGTAATTTCAGGATTTGTATATTTGAAATATAATAGTGAGTAATTTTATTAGCATGTACTCTACTTTTACTTAAAATTGTGAATCATAGTATTTATTTCAGGGAAGAGTTGTTAAAACTCAAATTAATACTCTTTTTTGTATAACTCACAGCCTTCCCTTTTCTTTGTACTGCTAATATTAATAGTTCAAATATAATCTCCCCATTTATCACAGTCTCTTATTCCCTTAATATTATTAATTGTTAGAAGTAATCATCCCCAAAGATTTAATTTTTCATTTTATAATTTTATCTAAACCCTGACTGTTAACCACAAAATTAAGCATATATCATCTCTCAGAAATAGTCCACAGCATGGTAAGAATGTGCATATTTAAATTGTGATGCAATACTAATCTATGAAAGTTACAATTGGTAATAATCATACAAAAGCCAATGATATATAGAGACCAATTTTATTTTCCTATATTTTATCAAATAAACAATCAAACTTTATCAGAATTTGGAAAAATAATAAAGAATATGTTTCTCGCTTTGGGGAAAAGCACACCAAGGACAATAGATATGAATGAAATTTTAAATATCAATCACCTTATATACAGTTTCATTGTAAAAAAAAAAAAAAAGCTTTGAAGCATTGTTCTTCTCACTCTCAAAACAAGATTATATTAAAAATGTTGATATAGTGTTTTTTCAAAAATATCGATGAACTCCTGTCATAACAAAAGAGATCTCCAGTGGCATTTAACTCAGTAAAATAACTAAAAACCTCCTATACACTGCAATGATAGCACCTCCTCAGTGGGTGCCTTTTCACCCCTTCTTGAGCTCTGAGAATCCTTCTGTCAAGAAACAAATGACAGACAAAATATACTTGGTTGTTGTAACTGACAACAAATATCTCATTGCCTGTTTTTTTTTTTTTAATTGCTTTTCCTGTTGTAGAAAACAGCACTTGAGAATACAATAGAAAGATAATCTGTCCTGTCATTATAATGTGTTTTAAATTTCTAAAATTATTAATCTATTTGTAAATATCCAGGCAGAATCTAATCCCCTAATTTACATGCTATTAATAGATAAAGTTGGTAAAAGGAGGATAGGATGGGTACAGCCCACAGAATGGAAAGAAGAACGGAGGCTACAAAATCTACCTGATTCCCCTTATGCTTTTCTCTGAATGCCTTTCTTTTTCAAATTCAGAGTACCTGACACAAGTGCCCATTCTGTAATGTAAATTTATAAGTTTAACATTTATTTTCTCTTCTTAAAATCCAGAGAGTTAACAAATTTTTGTCGTGGGTCGTGTTCCCCAGAAGTAAACCCCGAGACAAAGATTCCTATGGAAATAATCTATACAGAATGTACTTTCAGGAGAAACCATAAAAGAGTGTAGGACACAGGACGAGCAAGTTGAAGCAATAGTAGCAAAACAGTAAACATTTGATACAAAAAAGCCACACCAAAATCTAATAATTTTAAATAGAGGTCATTTATTAGTCTATGATTTTGGGGGTTAGCAATTTGGACTGGGTTCAGCTGAGTGGTTGTTTTGCTGGGCTCCATCAGACTTTAGTTAGCTGCAGTGTGGTTAATCTAGGATGGGCTTACTCACATATCTGACCATTGGTCTTGGCTCCTGGTTTAGGTGCTGGGACCATTTGTCTCCAGCAGATTAGTTTAGCCTTAGTCATGAGGTAATGGTTGTAAGGTCTTCAAGAGGATTGAGAGAGGACAGGCCACAAAGTACAAGCACTGTTGAAGCTTCTGTCTGCATCATGTCTGCTAGTGTCTTCTAGTCAAAGAAAGTTTTGTAACTCCCCAGTTGGTTCACCTTGTCCGCTGGCTAGTTAGAGTTGATTTATCAGGAAAGGGAATTATAGTGGAGAAAAAATAATTCACGCAGAGCCGGCTGTGCGGGAGAATTGAAGTTTTATTAGTCCTCAAATCAGTCTCCCCGAGCATTCAGGGATCAGAGTTTTTAATATAATTTGCCAAGCCGGGGCTTGGGAAGTGGGGAGTGCTGATTAGTCAGGTTGGAGATGGAATCATAGGGGGTCGAAGTGAGTTTTTCTTGCCATCTTCTGTTAATGGATGAGATGGCAGAACTGGCTGAGCCACATTACTGATCTGGGTGGTGTCAGCTGATCTATCGAGTTCAGGGTCTGCAAAATATCTCAAGCACTGATCTTAGGTTTTGCAATAGTGATGATATCCCCAGGACCAATTTGGGGAGGTTCAAACTCTTGGAGCCAGGGGCTACATGACCCCTATACAGGAATTTCTAATCTTGTAGCTAATTTGTTAGTCCTGCAAAGGCAGATTGGTCCCTAGGCCAGGAGGGAGTGTTATCAATTTCATTTCAGAATTAAACCATGAACTAAATTCCTTCCCAAAGTTCATTCGGCCTATGCCCAGGAATGAACAAAGACAGCTTAAAGGTTATCAGCAAGATGGAGTCAGTTAGGTCTGATTTCTTTCACTGTCATAAATTCCTCAGTTATAATTTTGCAAAGACAGTTTCACTTTCATAGTCAAACCATAGTCAATGTATGTAGGGATTATCCAAGGGCATAAATAAGGGAGAAGCAAATCATTTTGGGTCATTATTTCAACAATCTACCACAAGCAAAGAGCTACAAAAGGTAGCACTGACCTGAGCCAAAGGGAAGTCTTAAATTTAAGTAATATATCAGAGATGTACTGTCCTCATGCAAGTGAACTTGGCTTTCAAATTGATGTACTGGGTAAGCACTGGTCCAGGGTACTCTTGTTATAGTAGGTAGTTTGGCTGACATGAGCACGAATGGAGAGGTACCCACCCTTTACAGGAATGTTAGGCAACCGCTAGGTGATGGTCAGGCAGTTGTTAAACTGTCCCTTGAAAATAATAATTTGTTGCAGCCGGTGCTAGGGAAAAGCAGTTTCCCAATAGATAGAAAACATGTGATGAGCAGCTTCTAGATAAGATCTCAGGAGTTGGGCAAGTGGACACAAGCATGAGCAGTAAGAGGCAAAATGGCAGAGTTTAAGTGGTATATGACCTTCCTCTAGGAACACTCGACTGGTAAGGGAAAAATGCCACAGATGAGCACGTGCACAACTTCAGTAAACATACTGTGCATGCAGCCCCTCCAAAGTCCTGGCAGGCCACTGGGTATGTGGCAGCCCATAGCAAGGAAAACTCAAGGGAGGAGTGATGCAAGATCCTGGAAGCATGCCAATGTGTAAAATCCCATGTCAAAGGTAAAACCAGGCACTTGTATCTCTCAAGTTGCCTACTTGGCCCTCCTTCAAGTGTACTTTACTTCCTTTCATTCCTGCTCTAAAAGTTGCCTCGGTCTCTCCTTATTCTTTACGACCTTCAGATGAGTTCTTTCCTCTGAAGGGGCCAGAAATGAGTTGCTGCAGACACATAATGATTCACTGCTGCTAACACTATCTCCAGGCACTTGCAGCTATCTTCTAGAATGGACAACATGGGTCCTCAGGTGCTGGCTTTTGTAAGTGAAGGCACACATATTCAGAGAGAGCTATTTGATGAAAGAGGGAGGGACTCAAAGAACAACAAGGTATCTGCAGGAATCTGGACTGAGCACCAACATTGTCTGCTACAGTGTCCTCTTGCATTGCTCAGATTCAATGTTTTTGGTTTGAGAATTAGTTGATGTGGAATTTTCATGATGGTGATTTTCCAGGAGAAGTATAACAGTAGAAGAATTATTTTTTATTTTTTTTAAATTTATTTATTATTATTATACTTTAAGTTGTAGGGTACATGTGCATAATGTGCAGGTTTGTTACATATGTACACTTGTGCCATGTTGGTGTGCTGCACCCATCAACTCGTCATTTACATCAGGTATAACTCCCAATGCAATCCCTCCCCCCTCCCTCCTCCCCATGATAGGCCCCGGTGTGTGATGTTCCCCTTCCTGAGTCCAAGTGATCTCATTGTTCAGTTCCCACCTATGAGTGAGAACATGCGGTGTTTGGTTTTCTGTTCTTGTGATAGTTTGCTAAGAATGATGGTTTCCAGCTGCATCCATGTCCCTACAAAGGACACAAACTCATCCTTTTTGATGGCTGCATAGTATTCCATGGTGTATATGAGCCACATTTTCTTAATCCAATCTGTCACTGATGGACATTTGGGTTGATTCCAAGTCTTTGCTATTGTGAATAGTGCTGCAATAAACATACGTGTGCATGTGTCTTTATAGCAGCATAATTTATAATCCTTTGGGTATATACCCAGTAATGGGATGGCTGGGTCATATGGTACATCTAGTTCTAGATTCTTGAGGAATCGCCATACTGTTTTCCATAATGGTTGAACTAGTTTACAATCCCACCAACAGTGTAAAAGTGTTCCTATTTCTCCACATCCTCTCCAGCACCTGTTGTTTCCTGACTTTTTAATGATTGCCATTCTAACTGGTGTGAGATGGTATCTCAATGTGGTTTTGATTTGCATTTCTCTGATGGCCAGTGATGATGAGCATTTTTTCATGTGTCTGTTGGCTGTATGAATGTCTTCTTTTGAGAAATGTCTGTTCATATCCTTTGCCCACTTTTTGATGGGGTTGTTTGTTTTTTTCTTGTAAATTTGTTTGAGTTCTTTGTAGGTTCTGGATATTAGCCCTTTGTCAGATGAGTAGATTGCAAAAATTTTCTCCCATTCTGTAGGTTGCCTGTTCACTCTGATGGTAGTTTCTTTTGCTGTGCAGAAGCTCTTTAGTTTAATGAGATCCCATTTGTCAATTTTGGCTTTTGCTGCCGTTGCTTTTGGTGTTTTAGACATGAAGTCTTTGCCCATGCCTATGTCCTGAATGGTACTACCTAGGTTTTCCTCTAGGATTTTTATGGTATTAGGTCTAACATTTAAGTCTCTAATCCATCTTGAAGAATGAGTTTCACAAACGGTACTTAGCAAAACTTACGTTAAGCATCTCTTTCCTCTACAACCTAGTCTAGATCACTCTTTCCCACAGCTCCTCTTTCTGCAGGTCCACATGACTTACTTGGTGGTAATGATGGCCCAGGCCTTCATTTTTTAGGAATATGGGCTCTTTATTATCTTGCTTAGGTAGATTGTGGTAATTGCTCATACACAGTTAAAACTGGATATGCCAGTACTAAGAAATGTCCTTGAATTATAAACATATTCTCCCTTCCCCCATTATGTAGCAGCGTACCTACCTTCTCAGGAGATTTAGTGTCAATTCTCCCTGCCAGTGTGACAACTCTTTACTTTGCCTATTATTTTCCACAAGATTTAAGTACATACGATAAGGTAGTAGCTGTAGTCTTTGGCTTAGTGGGACCTTTATAGTGTCTCCTGATGAATGTATCTTCTCTCTGGAAACTGAGATCTTTAGACAAAAAGAACTATAAGATTTGAAAGCAGGCATCATCTATTTCCCCAGCAGGGTCACCGGGAGTGACAATAAGCAGGACCACTTATTACACTCCTTGCCTCCCAGATTTCTATTTGTCATCAATCATTGTCACAGGTCCTATGATGTTTGGTTCAAAGCATGCATCACGTCTTGAAAGGCAGAACCTCATTCATACACATGATTGTTTCCAAGCTGATGCCTTTAGCTACACTTGTAAGAGTAAATTTCAATACTCTAAAAGGATGCAGCTTCTGGTGATACTATATGTGATAGTACTAACGCGAATCCATAGTAACGTGTCCATGGTTGCTCTCTTCTGTCTTAAATTGAGCCCTTTTGTCTAAATGATGCTATGTAGAGTCTCTGGTTGGTAAATCAGGCAGCCTGTGAGCCCACAGACAATGATTTGACCAAGACTATGTGAGCAAAACTATTATTGAATTTCCTTAGGAAAACCCAGATCCATTAAGTGTTATCAAGAATCTTGTGGGACAGTTTCTCTAGCTGCCACTCTGAACTGGCTGCAAATTAGAGTAATTAAATCTGTCATTATTTTTGAGACTAGAGAGCCCAGTAGCACAACAGTGTCTCCTACTGTCAGCACCAACTTAGAGAAAACAGCCACTTACTGGGCTGCTCTTTGATGCATTCCTTATCATCTTTGAAAATAAAATGTCCTCTGGCTCTCGTAAGGACCATGATCATCAGGGGAGAAGATTTTGGATTTTATGTAACAGAGTCACTCTATAAAGTCTATTTCTGTGAGCCTTAGGAATTGGAATCCCTTCTCAACATTCTATCAAGGCAAATCTGACATCTCCATTTTATTTAATACATACCATCATTGTTTCCAAGAGTCACAGAGCCTAATATGCCCCCTCAGCATATTAGGATCGAATCCAGATGCCTATTCCAGTGTATTAAATCCTGAGTAGTGTATTTACTCCCATATAAAATCTCTCCCTTTCTCCCTTACTCAGCTTCACAGTCTTCGTTACTGAACCAGATCTTTCAAGATCTGTACTACATATGATTCACAGTTTCTATTGGTCATAAAAACTTTGTTTTATAGCTTCTTTGGAGATTAATTCCTTTCAGATCTTTGTAGGAGCAACATTCAATTGGATCACGCTCAGACTTGATGGCAAGGACACTGTCATCTTCTAGCAAAGGCAAAATAGGCTAACCTTTATGTTTGGTTTCCGGAATGTTAAGAGGAAACTTGAGGTTCAACGTTCTTAAGAAAATACATGAAAATGTCCCTATCTCAAGATTCAGGAGACTTACACAGCGTGCAAATTTAGCCTTCCCTAAGGTTCTTCTATTTTTACATTAGTTCTGGGTTTGGTCTTCAAACAGCTTGCTCTCTGGCTCTGAGATAAAGGTGTTCTGACTTCTATATTGTGCCTTAAATTGCTGAGTGATTGCATTGAATTTGCCAGTTTTTTCCTTCAATAGAATCAGCAAAAATCAATTTCTCACTTTTTTATAATTATTATTCCCCCCATGTATCTCAACTGCTAGAGATATCATGAATCAGTGCATCCTCTTCTACCTGTATTCCATTCTACTTCGCCACAGGTGAAAGTGTTACCAGCACTGTCAGCATGTCAGAGATTATCCATCCTCCATTTATCACCACAATCAGTCCTTGCTACCATCTAGCCTGTGAGTGATTGCACGTCAGAATCCCATCTTTAGGACCTGCTTTTTAGGATCGCTACTGATTTAAGTCAAGTTTCCCAAGCTGACCTAAGACAAATATTCACATGCAAATGATACATTAAGAAAGTGTTCCCAGGGGATGCTGATTAGTAAGATTGGGGAAACAGAAGAGAAAGTGAGAGAATGACCAGCAAGGGTGCAATCTCCGGCAAAATTTAACAAGGATTAGCTTCATCCTGAACTCACAGCGGACCCTGAACTGTGAATATGACTCAGAGTTCCCCACCCCAAGTCAAGGAGGTTGGACTTTTCCACTCCTAAATTAGCATTTCCTGCAAAGGGGGACATAAACTATGAACACTTCCAGCTCTTTCATGTGTGGAGAAAGTTACCAAGGTAACCCAAGGGCAGACCTCCAAAAAAGAGCTTGCAGTTGATAGCTGTTGAAAGCAAAAGTCAACCAAAGCCTAAGTAAGGAGGGTGATGTTGAGTTGCCTGGTGGGCGAGAAGTTCATAATGTGGTGAAAATGGATTCTCATTCCCTAATAATGTCTTAAAGAATACAAGGTCATTTCCTGTATTCCAAGTGGGAATTTACAGTGCACTTGCTCATAGAAATGATATTTTAACTATTTTAAATAAAAAGGGTCTAGTACTACAATTTCACATTTGCATAACATATTTGAAAAATTTGTAAACTCTTAGGAAGTACAAAATGTTATAATAATGCTCATTAATATTTCTTAATTCATTATGAATGTTTCTGATGGTTGGCACAGTTACACAGCCACATTTTAAAACATTGTTTCTAAGGGAAAATGTGTTGCAAATTCTCAACCAATAATTAAGAAAAGTGGATTAACTCAACCCATTCTATGATATTCTCTTGCTGTCAACAGATAATTTATTCTGCTATTAACCTTCACCGGTTCCAGTCAACTAACTTAAAAGTGTTGGTACAACAGATTCTGAAACACTAATACAAAATTATTTTCAATAATCCTTTAAAACATAGCTCATATTCTTATATACAAATATCTTTACAAACATTTTAAGAAATTCATAATTTATTTTAAGCACCTTAAAAATACACTCATTTGATTATTTCTCCCACATTCAATATTCATATTATCAAGAGGGACTACATCAAAACAGCATCACTTTTGCTTTTGTTTTCTATACAAGTTACTTGCTTACATTTTGAGAGACACAAAAACAGTACCACAACAAGACAGACCATGATTGAGAGTGTAGCATAGGAAAAGATCAGGCTTTAAAAATTAAACAGTAAATTGTCCGCACTTTTTGACCATATTTTCTCTTTTGCAAAGTAAAATAATAATAGATATGCCATACCATTGTGTAGAAGAGTTATTGAGTGTATCCATATAAAAACATAGTATTATAATTGATGCATATGATATACTAAGCATATGAAAGCTCTTGTTATTGATTAAAGGCCTACACAAACTACTCATCACTCCAAGCTGTAGAAATCTGAGTCCATCATCAACAAAAAAAGCTCTATTTTCCCAAGATAAATATTGAATGAAGTGTAGGGTCACATTGACAAAGCTTTTCATCTTAACTGTTGAGATGATGAGAAATACACCACCATTTTTTACCGCATATCTAGGTGATCGTATATCTCAGCAGTATTTAGTTTGCAATAATAAGAAAGAGTTCCCGTTCAAACATTGCCTATGACATATAAAACACTTCCTATTATTCATTCCTCTCATCCCCTTATCTCTTTC
The DNA here is from genome assembly GCF_043159975.1 of Macaca nemestrina. NCBI lineage: Eukaryota > Metazoa > Chordata > Mammalia > Primates > Cercopithecidae > Macaca > Macaca nemestrina. Next base: position 59,277,335 of record NC_092127.1, on the reverse strand, counting down.
TCTTATCAAAATCTGTATTAGTTTTCTATTGCTGTGTAATAAATTACCACAAACGTAGTAGCTTAATTAGAAATGCCCATTTATTAGCTCACAGTTCTGTAGCACAGATATCTACACACAGTTCCCCTGGATTTTCTAATCAGAGACTCATACTATGTTCTCAGAATCAGTGTGTCCTTGGCCTGACTGCATTCTTACTGGAAGCTCTAGAAAAGAATCTGCTTGCAAGGTTATTGAGGGTGTTAATATTCACAACCTTTATTTTATTATTCATTTCCTTGTAGTTTTAAGGCTGAGTTTCTCATTTCCTTGAAGGTTGTCAGCCAGGGGCCACTTTTAGCAGATAGAAGCTGACTATATTCCTGACACATGACCCCCTCCATATTGAAAATCAGCAACCAAGAATCTCCCTTGTGTTGAATCCCTGCAAATGTTTCTAATAGCTCTGATTTTGGACCATCATTTATATAATGGGATAAGATTATGTGCTATGGGCTTGCTTTCAAGAGATTTGGGAATAGGGTAGATGTATATTATATCAGTTAAAAAATAAGTTTACAGTTATAGAGTCTTGAACTTGAACCTGTCTATGTGAGAGTGATTAAGCCTCTGTGACTCCATTTCCTGGGTCTTAAAAATGTGAAAATACTGTTTCATCAAATCTAATAATTAAGTATATGTTTTGCCACTAAGAAAAATAATGATAAAACTATGACATTGCATAAATGTTAAGATACACCCCAAATTTTAAGATATTAAAATACCAAAAAAAATCATTCCATGAATAAGTGAAATAAAGTAATATCTCTTCCATATGGCTAGCCTAAGGCATAATTTACATAATGTCTGTAGACTCTTTAATTCTGTTTTGGGGGCATAGTATTACATTTTGTGAAATGTAGCTATTAACTGTTTTGTTATGAGCCTGGTTGCTATGTTCTTGGTCTACGACAGATCGTTTTCTCAAGAAGGGAAGGGGAAAACTTCATTTTATCCTCTTTCCCATTTGACAGATACGATTGTGGCTAAGATTTTGAAGTGCAGTAGAGCCATGCTCCTGCCATGATAGAGTAGTAACTAGCCGTGAGAGAAAAAGCATTGACCTGAATGTTGCATTGTAACATTTCCTTCCGCTCTCCAAACTTGCTGCCTCTTTTCTCCTCATCAGAAAGGCATGTGCTTTCTTAATACAGGCTAACAGATAGATGCACTTTCTACAGCTGTGAAGTCGCCTAGTCCTCCTGCCTTATAAAGGGAGAGGGCTGTAGAGTCAGGGCAATTGCTTTAAATGATATATCACCTTAAAATGGTACAAATGGCCATGGGAGCTTTATTATCTAGTAACCACAGAGCAGGCTATGAATTCAAGCATAGGCATGTAATATTCAGTAATCTCTCAGATGACCTGAGATAAGTATGTGAAGCCTTATTTTTAAAAAGCATGCTATAGAACTGGAGGTTTATGTTACTAAAATCATTTGATGTGGAATTATAATATTAGTTATATAGCTAGATCAATGCTTAATTCCTCATTGTGTTTGTGTATTAATGAGGAATTAAACATTGATCTAGCTATATAACTAATATTATAATTTCTTATCTGATAATTTTAGTGTATGTGTGTGCATGTATGTAACACACATGTTGAATGGCAGATTAAAATAAAAATAATTTAACCTATTTTGTTGCATCTGTGCCTTTACAATTAAAAAATTGAAACTTTTAAATTTATGTTCCACTTATGTGATTCTCATTACATCACACAGATGGTATTAAGATAAAATGCAATATTATATTGCACAGAAAAAACAAATTTATTTTAGCTTGTTAAACTATAATTTCTACAGTATATAATTTTGCTTTCTACCTAAATACGTAGCCATGAGTCTTAAAATAAATGTCCCTATTGTGATTTTAGATGTGTCTTTCCCCCACTGTGGGGGTATTTAGGCAAGTTCTACTCTCATTTTTATCAAAATGACTTGAATTATTTCTTAAAAGTGGGTTCAGACTGATGGCAGGCAGATGGGAGTGCCCACTTTTATCTATATCACATTTGGATGTGGAGGATTTCAGGTACAAATCTGTGACTCATCTTACTCAAGAGAAAGATGATTAAACCAGAGTATTATGGTCTTTTCCATTTTACTGAGCACAATTACTGACTCCAGACCTCAGAAAAGAGAGAAAACCTAATTTCCTGGATTTGCACCTCTTTGTGCTGGGCCATTCTGACACTTCGCTGGCAGCATTTGCTTGAGCTCTTTGGATTTCTAAGGCAAACTTTGGTGATGCTGTCGTAAGTGCCACTTATCTTTTTCCCACTCTAGCTTTACTTCTTTTAAAATATTGCATTTTTTTTTATTTATAATCATAAAGTTTAGCACTGAATCAAATGTTAAAGTGTCCTTTAACATTTTTCACAGATACTGGTTATTATATCATTTTGTTCCTACTGGCTTTCAGTAAGACCCAGAACTACTAAGTAAATTTCACATAACTTTGCATTGAAGAAAAGACAGATTTCTTACTTTTGTTGTTTCTGCTTTGATAACTTTTCTACCAAGAAAGGCAGCCCACTAAATTCACTTCTGGCAAACTTTGGAAACCATACCTACTCAAGTTGTCCTGAAACAAAGAAAGTATTCTGTGTACGATGAGCTCTTTTAAATGAAGTTGATCACAGAAAATAAACATGACAGGAAAACTTGACAGCAATTACTTTCAGTAAATCAATTACTATTAGAGATCTTACCCGTAGAGCAAGAGCCCTCAACTCCATTAGAAGTGGCTGTTTACACATAGACTGTCATTGATAGGTTATTTCTGCTTTTGATTAGGACTTTTCGTCTTACTCTTAAAATTATATAAATGGTGAAAATACATCACCCCAAATATTAATATAATTTTAGGTAATTTTAAAATAACAGTGGGGATCACTGAATTGAAGTTTATTAAAAATATACCTCCTGCACATTTTACATTTTGAATACTATATATTTTTGACACACACAGAACTAAGAAAATGTACTTTATTTCTGAAGTGTTACAATATTTATCAGCCTACATTTAGGTGGTTTAAAACAAGTAACTCTTACTGAGAAATGATTTTTATGCATTTAAATCAATTTGGGCTATCAACATGTAATTAACATAATTTCAAAATATTCGACTGTTTCTATAAAATTGCTTTTAGATATGATGACTTAGGAAAAATGTGTTATGTATCCAAAAGCTTCTGGTAAATGTTGGTAATTGCATATATAGAGAGATTTTATACAGGATCCTGCTACGTCGCCCAGGCTGGAGTAAAGTGGCATGATCACAGCTCACTGCAGCCTTGACCCCCCAGGCACAGCCCACCTCAACCTTCCAATTAGCTGAGACCGTAGATGTATGCCACCACACCTGGATAATTTTTAAATATTTTATAGAGACAGAGTCTCGTTATGTTCCCAGACTGGTCTCCAGCTCCTTGGCTGAAGTGTTCCGTCTGCCTCCTCAGCCTCCCAAAGTACTGGGATTACAGATGTGAGCCATCATGCTCTGCCCTAGATATATAATTTTAATAACAATCTCTATACTAAGTAAAAATACATCCCTATCAGACTTATTGAAATAATCACCTAAAGCTAATATAAATTTCCTATACTGTACCTAAATATATCTCTAGCTAGAAGAAAAAAAGCAGATTTACATTCTCTATTCATAAACTTTTAAATCATAAATCTTTGGAAGGGTTTACAAAGTACTTTAACGTACATTATCTCATTTGAAATATCTTGAGAATTGTGATTATGTATAAAATGTAACAATCCTGTCATTTGCCCTCATAAATGAATGAGTGCCTACCGTGTCTCAGACTGTTATAAGCACTAGGGAACAGCTGTGAAAAAGACAGTGTTCCTGTTCTAATGAGGCCAACATTGTGGTGACAGATATAAATAATAAACACATACAAACTACAAAGAAACCCAAAAAACAAAATAATGTCAAGATACAGAATTACTTTTTGTCTGCTTTAGATTGAGTGTTCACCAAATGATGCTCTGGGGAGACATTCAATCATAAATCTTAAAATTTAAACAGAAATTTAGACCTTGAAGAACAAATTTTAACAGACAAAAAATAAAAATAAGATAAAAATAAAGATATTTCATAAATAAATTGTTAACATGAGGCCAAAAAATACTAAAATGTTAGAGCTTAAAAAGTCCTTAGAAATCATCCAGTCCATATTCTTCAAGGGGTAGTAACTGAGAAAAGGGAAAAGTGTGCCCAGATCCCAGCTTGGAGCTTGCTAAACCAACAGCCTTCAGAACATTTCTAGCCTGCACATAAATGCCCAGGTGATGTATATCTTCTTCAGGCTACCTAGGCTTTATTCTACTCCTATCTACCTTTTCAATAACATGTTAGAATATAAAGTTAAGAGAAGTGCCCTTTAATGGATGTCCACACTTTTATATTAAACATATAAAAACACAAAAACCCATGCTAATAATAAAGCAGGTTTCTTAAATAATGATAACATTAATCATTTAGGAAACATGCTTTATCTAATATTAGAAATAAATTATTGGCAAATGTTATGGCATATCATATTTCAAGCATATCATATTAAAAGCAGATTTTTTTTTCTTTTTGCTATGTCTTGTTCACAGCTGTTTCTCCAGCACCTAGAACAGTGTCTGGCACTGAGTAATGGTCCATAAATATTTAGATGAAATTATACATGAAATATGGCATAGCATCACATTGCAACAAGGTTGAGGACCATCGCTCCAAACTAAGCCAGAAACTATGTTAGAGACATTTATTTTGTGAACATGTGAAGATTTCTTGGCAAAATAATTATAAAATACATTGATGATTGCCTCCTTGTTTGCCAAATTATTTTTGAAATGATTGAGGTGTTTTCCGTGGGGACATTACTTTCAGGAAAAGAATTTTTTATGTTTCTGAATATTTAGCATTTTCTGAACAGTTTACTAGACGGAATCAAAGCATAAGCCTTGGAAGTTACTGAATAGGTAGCGAGAGACCATCTGGAGAAATGTACATATCCAGAGGTATTTGTTTACATTTCAATCAGGAAAGAAACCCAGATCTACAGACATTTCAGGGCTTATAAACTCTGAGAAGCTCCTCTTATATTCCCTCTGGAGACATTTACTTGTATTGCAAAGGATAATATGCCAGTATTTGTTTCCCTTCTCTTCCAAAGACGAATTTGTTTATATTAGGAAGCAAAGTTTTCTGTCCCTTTCTCAGGAGTGGAGGAGGAATGGGCAGCTCTATCCTCATAAACTCTCCACTTTAGAGTTTCAGGGTTCCTCTCCTATGGTGTGACCTGCACATATACAAGGCTGTCCATCTAGCTCTAATCACATCTTCCGAGAAGTTGAACATTTAGGGCAAGGAGAATGGATGTAGTTCTTGTCTAAGTAATAATCTTTTTCTGTCCCAGAAGTCTTGCATCTACTTTCAGGATGATATAAATAAATATAGATATTAAAAACTTATCAGCTACTGCATTAGCACCAACAATATAACTGTGTTTGACATACATAAGCAACAATATTTAAGACTCTTTTAGAGCTATCTGTCAATGGAATTGAGTATGGGGAGCCTGATCCTCATGCTTTATGCTTCTCCACTTCTGTTTTCCTGCCTCCACTCACATTTTAAAGGAGAAGGAGCAGAAACCAGACAAATAAGTGGAAGAGAACACTGACATCTCACACACTTGGTAAAAGCAAAATTACAGGTGATGCACAGTGGAAAGCAGCATGTTTTTTCAGTCTGGATGCATTTTGAACATCAATAGAAAGACCCAGGGTTTCCAACTTGCACAGGAATTCCTCCAAACAGAGGTGTGGACTGGGTAGTAATGGTGGCTCCCATTGTAATTTATCCATACACTCAGCACAGAAATACCTCTGTGCTATAGCTATTATAACTGAGAGGTAGTCTCAGTTATAATATTCATGAAGTTAATATTTGGTATAAATCTAAATACTTTTTCTTCATTTCTACTTTCATCTAAAAATATACTATTCAAATTTTGCGCAATGGCTCACCATAATCTATACCAGAATCCAACTGAAAAATTACCTAGGATCTATCACTTTTTTAAAATGAGCTAACCTGAAAACTAAGAATTTTAAAAATTTAAACTATGGTCATAGATAATTTTAAAAATATGCATTATAAGTGAAGCTTCCTTTCCAAAAAAGTGTCTATTTTATAGACATATAATATATATGTATTTTATATGTGTATAAATATATATACACAAATATATAAATATAAATAATTCTAAATAGAAATATAGGAACAGACTACTTCATCCAGGAGAACTTATTAAAGTGTTCATTACCTGGAAATGAATTTATACATTTAATGAATATCAATTACAATCCCAAAGGAGATTTTTTAATGAGATAAATTGTTTCCAAAGTTACTTTTTTTGTTTTGTTTTGTTTTGAGACAGAGTCTTATTCTGTTGCCCAGGTTGGAGAGCAGTGCCATGATCTTGGGTCACTTCAACCTCTGCCTCCCAGATTCCAGCGATCCGCCTTCCTCAGCCTCCCAAGTATCTGGGAGTACAGGCATGCACCACCACACCTGTCTAATTTTTATATTTTTAGCAGAGTTGATGCTTTGCCATATTGGCCATGCTGGCCTCGAACTCCTTACCTCAGGTGATCTGCCTGCTTCAGTCTCCCAAAGTGCTGGGATTACAGGTATGAGCCAATGTGCCCAGCCCCAAGGTTACTTTTGGGAGTATAAGTGAAAAATGCTCAAATGTAATTTTGTGCAGACTTTGTAGAACTGGTCAAATTAAACACAGATCAATAAAAGTAGCAAGAACAATTATCTTTTTCTCTCATATGTTCCTTGTCTGTTTGTCAAACATTTGTTCATTTGAGACCTAGTCTCAGAGGGCACAATGATGTCGGGCCCTGGGGACATGCTGGGAAGCAGGACCATCAATGACCACTTCCCTCGTGGAGGTCTTATGATGTGGCAGAGACAGATGTTGACCACATAAATAAATAACAACACAAAAAAATGAGAAATTACAAAAGAGATACTTAGTGCTTACAGTATGAAGGTTTCAACTATTTTTAAGAAGGTGGTGGTTGCTGAGGAAGTAGTGATTCTACTGAGTCCTGAAATGTTATCAATGCCAAAAAAACAGCATATACTTAGGTGTGAATTGCCTTCCTTATTTTGTTCCCAAATAACTGTAAAAGAAATAGGTTTCACTGTCCTCTTCTCTTCATAGAATTTCTCCAAAAACAGGGAGCATGACAATAATAATAATAAAATTTTTTCCTATTAAGACTTAGCAGAAAGCAGTCGAGAAATGAGTTGTAAATGATTTGTTAGGCAATGCTCTAGAAATTAACATTTACTAAACATCAGTGTTTTTATTCTCTTTCAAATCTCTATTTTTTTTGTTAGCACATAAAACCCATAATTCACTCATTTAGTCATTCTGTACATATTTATGGTATATGCATTATGATCATGACAGTGTTGATTATCGAACAAAAATGGCAATATTACAGTAGTATTATGCACTTAATATGCTTTGTTTCAATTTACTAAATACCTAGATGATCTATATAAAACATGAACCTTAAATTTAATTTCAATGAAAATATATGTAATGAAGCATTGGTCTACTCTTAAAACCCTTTAAGCTTTTATAGATTTTCCTTAAACATGAAAGGTATGTTTCTTATTACTGTACAAAAACAGTTTAACTGCTTATGACCTTTTATAATTGTTTAAGTTAGATTTATGGTCATCTCTAAGTATAACTAGGCAAAATAAATCATGAAAAACTATACAAGTTGAACCCATGTAGACTTATAGATGTGTTAGAATGGTGTCACATATTAAGACATCAACCTGACTTCCAAATCGACATTTGTTTTCAATTTAACTTTTTAAATGATTTTTTAACTTTGAAAAAAAAATTATACAAAAATATTTTGGAAAAACAGCTGTAAGAGAGAAATCCATCAATAATGTTTAACTGTTACAGGATCTTAGGTGTGTCACTTTTCCAACTGGAAACCTCTGTGGCTGGTGTTGCCTTTTCCTGAATTTTGGAGAACTGGGATAGTTCTCCCACTTGGCTTGGCAGACTGCAGTCAGCTTGAGCTACCAGCCTGGATCCCATGTCTCCAATGACAACCCAAGTGCATTAGCAAGAGAGTGTGGGGTCTGGCCACTGCGCACAGCCAGACACGCTGGCTGTGGCAGGGTGGGTAGCTGCAGGCACCAACATCGTCACTAGGTCCCTGTAAGGCTACAGCTGGACTAGGTGTATCTCAAGCAACTTCCACAGCTGGCACTGGGGAATGCAGCAACACCTGGAAGCTTGGAGATCCCAGGAACCAGCGAGCCCCAAAGAGGGTGTCACAGCACTGACTCAGGGAGCTCCTAGGTCTGGGCTCCTCAAAGGGTTGAAGCTCTTCTCTCCCTCTCTCTTCTCTCTTTTTCATAGCCCAGTAACCTGGTGAACAAGGTGCATGGTCGAGCCTGTTTGTGTTATAGCTCTTTCAGCCCCACCATTCAGTGGGTCCCAAGGCCTTGTCCCATGTCCAGGAAGAATGAGGACAAGTGGAGGGTGAGCAATGCAAAGAGGTGCTTTATTGAGCCACAGTATGGTTCAGATAATACCCACAGTGGGTAGCTCCTCTCCTCAGACAAGGTGTCCTGACAAGTGTACAGCTGTCAGCAGAAAGGAGACCCACAGTAAGTAGTTTGTCTTTGCAGGCAGAGTGTCTCATCATCTCCCAGATTCTGGCTGAGTCCAGGGTTTTTATGGGCTTCAGAGAGGAGGAAGTGTGAGCTGATTGGTCCACGGGTGGCCATGCGTGGGCTCAGAAAAAACACCATAAATTCTTACTCCAGGCCATGGCACTGGCAACCCAAGTCCCAGGCCATTTTTGGACGGAAAAGGGTGTTTCACTGGGAACCCAGCCCTTTCTGTCCAGCCACCTGTCTGTCCCCTGCCATCTGCCACCTATGGTGCCCACAGCTCGCAGGCTATTCATGCCGAGAGGCATCTGCAGGCTTGCACTGAGCTGCCCTTAGCCACTCCTGACCTCCCTCCACTGCTCACTGGTGCCCAAAGTCCAGAAAAGGCCAAGGCATCATGGGACTGGTGTGTCAGTGCTGTCCCAAGTGTGTGCACACCTGTCCAGTTTGCAACAGTGCCTAGGCTCGGCCTCAGCTTTGCTCAGAAATTGGAGTGGGCACCAAGAGTGGGGAGAGGCCAGGCAGTGAGAGCAAGCACTTCTGAGCCTGTGCTTCTCTGGGGCAGAGGGGCTTCTTGGCTTCCGAGAGTGTAGAGATCCCTGGGTCTACACAGGGATGTCCAGTTCCACAACCAAGGCTGGGAGGCTGAGGCTGTGCCTGGGGAGTCTGAGGCTCCCACCCTATAAACTCAAAAGGGGTGGGACTCTAGCTGGCTCCATGGAGTGCAAAGCTCTGGCTGCATCTCCAGACTGCAGCTGGTGTCTTTGCAGTGGTCGGCAAGACTGGCCGCCACTGCCATCTTAACTATACATTATATGACTCTCTCTCTCCCATCTGCAGTTTTGCTAATAAAGGACCTAGTTTGGGATATTTTCCCTCCCTCCCTCCCTCCCTCCATTCCTTCCTTCCTTCCTTCCTTTATTCCTTCCTTCATTCCTTCCTTCCTTCCTTCCTTCTTTCCTTCCTTCCTTCTTTCATTCCTTCCCTCCCTTCCTCCCTCCCTCCCTCCTTTTTCCTTTTTCTCTTGCTTTCTTCCCTCCTATCTTCCTTCTTTTTCTCTTTTCTTTCTTTTTGACACTGCCTTGAGTTTACCAGGCCATCTGAACCTAAACACCAGTGTCTTTCTTTATGAACATCCTCTGCCCTCTTTCCTCCCTTTTCTCCTTCTGACACTCAGAATAAATATATGCTAGACATTCTCTATTCTGTCATGTCTTTAAAGCTCTGTTTCATATTACACATTTTTTCCTTTTGTATGTTCATGTTAGCCAGGCCATGTCTATCAAAGTCATTTTTAGAAAACATGAGCTCATCACAGAGAAAAAAAAAAAAGAAAGAAAGAAAAAAAAGTGAAGTCGTGGTGAAAACATCAGCATCAGTAATTATCTTCCCTGTTACTTTTCCTGTGAAAGAACATGATTCTCTTGGCCACTGAATCTACTTATTACTAAATTTGAAACAAAAACATGTCAAGTTACGTCAAAATCCTAGCCAGTCTAGAGTTTGTTAATTAATGTGTTCCATCCAAAAATAGGGTCTTCAAAATGCCAAAAGAGAGTTTCCAGGGAAGTCACAGCATGTAGCAGATATTTGCATTCTGGATTTAAATTGTAGGGGCAGTTGGGTGAATGGCAGGACTCTAGTCCAACCCCTACTTTTCTTCATGAGAACCTGCTGGTTGGAGATAAGATGCAGGAGCTGGAAACACACTGTTATTTAATGTCTGACCTCTCAATTATTTCATATCCCCAGTGTGGTTCTTCTCTATGTTTCCTCTCTCATAGGAAAAGTAAGACAATTTAAGTGTGCGGTAAGCCTTTACTGGAAACTCTGCTACACTGTCTCAATTCAGGAATGTCTACTTCTTCAAAGTGCTCTTTGTAAACCCTCTTAGATTGTTACCTGGAAAAATTCTCTTCTAGACGGACTATTTTTTACAAATGGTTATCAGGCTATTGTATGAACCCTCTATTAGTCAGAGTAACTAATACAAGTAGGCATAGTAAACAAGTCCTGAAATCTCTTCAACTTAAGGCATTTATACAGTCAAAAAATCAGATATGGTCCTTCATCAGGTGCATCAGCTGGAATATCTGGCTTCTAAATTTCTGTGGAACTGTAAGAATGAGATGGAGTTTGCCCACCAGTTCTTAATTTTTTTTGGCCAGGAGTGAAATACATGACTTATGTTTTGGGCAGCCAAAATCCATCTCACATGAGTCCTACCTAACTGCAAAGGAGGTTAGGAAAGTAAAGCATCACAGGCCAGATTTGCTGAACTGTAAGTGTCCCTGCTCCAAATCTTATCATGCTACACCCTGACACATGCTTCTTGTTGTAGTTGTTATTTTGTACATCAATCAAGGTTTCTATAAAAACAACACCAGAAGATACTTCTTATACTTTGGGATCAATGGGTAATTTTCAGTGACAGATACTGTAGAGTCTCTTTTAAACAATCGCCTGTCTCAAACTCTGTGGACTTCCAACTTTATAACTTTTTTTTTTTTTTTTTTTTTTTGAGATGGTGTCTCACTCTGTCACTCAGGCTGGGGGAACAGTGGCACAATCTTGGCTCACTACAACCTCTACCCACCAGGTTCCAGGAATTCTCCTGCCTCAGCCTCCTAAGTAGCTGGGATTACCAACTGTACCAACATACCCGGCAAATTGTTTTGTATATTTCATAGAGGCAGGGGTTCACCACGTTGGCCAGTCTGGTCTTGAACTCCTGATCTCAGGTGATCCGCCTGTCTCAGCCTCCCAAAGTGCTGGGATTACAGGCATGAGCCACCGTGGCTGGCCCAACATTTTTATAGCTCAATTTTTCTGTGGTCTTCTCTATTTTCAGAAAAGAAATGTCTTCTTAATTTCAAATATTTCTTCACAATGTATTGAACGACAGAAATACAGTATCTTAGAGATCTATTTAGAATTTTTGGATCAGGGAAAAATCTCAGAAATACAAACATACCCATCATCAAACTTCTTTAACTTCTAAACAAGACTATAGATTCATTGCAGAATATCATTTCCTGAAATTATGGTTTTCTAGAGTTCCTTAATTTAGTGAACTCACATAATTAAAAGCTTAAATTCTGGTATGACATCTACTTCTATACTATACTTTTCTTACCTGTTATAATTTTGATTTGAATGCCCCTTTAATTTTAATATGGTATTATTTGAACTCTGATGAATAATGCTTTGAAATTCGTGGTGCCTAGAAAAAATGTCTAGCAAGGTAACTTTGTCACAGTGCAGTTGGATATTCTCGCTGGAATCACTGTCATGGCCTGGTGTTTGCTCATCACTGGAGTGGCCACTGTGCACATCCACAGTTCTACTAGTGGGGATAAAGAGAAAAGGGTTGCCCATTTTTCCTGTATGTAATATTGCTACATCATAGTCATATGTCCCTGAGTGCTTTCTAAAGCTGGTTGCTCATCAGTTTCCTCATCTGTAAAATGAGGGGGACAGCAGTTTCTACATTAAGGGCTTTTAAAAGATTAAGTGAGTTAAAATATGTTGAGCTATTTAGTATTATCGAGTGGAGTTTGATGGAGAGACTCAGCTTGATCTTTGTGTTTTATCATTACTGTATATTGAAGAGTTTGGAGAGGATTGACTAAGGAAGCATTTTTACTCATTGATGAAAAAAACAACAACAACAAAACTTGGTTATGCTCACTTACCCTGATAGAAGATTATGCAGTGTCTTAATAGCATTTGGTATCTTATGTAGTACTTAATTAATGAAATAAAAAGTAAAGCTTTTAAAAATCTAGATATTCATCACAAATGTTGAGAAAAATGTTTAAAACCAACATCTTTTTATTTCAAATGCTCAGGAAATAAGACTTCCACATATCTGCTTAATGATTATTCATATTATTGATGATTAATACAAAGTGATATAAATTAGTAATTAAAAACAAACATTAAAAAAAAAAAAAAACATAAATAGGCCAGGTGTGGTGGCTCATGCTTATAATCTAGAGTTTTGCGAGGCCAAGGCAGGAGGATCACTTGAGGCCAGGAGTATGAGACCAGCCTGGGCAACATAGCAAGTCCCCATCTATACAAAAATTTTAAAAATCAGGTAAGCATATTGACACACATCTGTGGTTCTAGTTATTTGGGAGACTGAGTTGGGAGGAGAGCAAGAACTTGGGTCTCTTTAAAAATAAAAACAACAAAAATCCCCACACAAAAAGATTTCAATGCCATATTCTGCATTCAGAATGCCTGGGATGTTAACTATCTTTGAATAACAATGCATTATATACTTCAAAGTAAATAGAAGAGAGAACTTGAAATGTTCCTAATACACAGCAATGATAAATACTTAAGATGACATGTACCTTAAATACTCTGACTTAATCACTACACATTCTATTCATGTAAAAGAATATCACATGATTCTCATAAATATGTAAGAAAATTATGTATCAGTAAAAAAATTTTTTAGAAGAATACCTGGGATGTAAACTTTGGTGCTGCTACTTAATAGTCATATGTCCCTAAATAGCGCTTTTTTAAAGTTTTTTGCTCCTCAATTTCCTCCTCTGTAAAATGAGGGTGGTGATAATATCTACCTTATAGGGTTGTTTAAAAATTAATTAAGTTAGCATATGTTAAGATATTTAGTACTATGATTGGCATATTATAAGTAAAAGTATCTGCTTGTTATAATTCAGACAAAATATGAAGTGTCAATTTTTATTAAGCATTTATTTTTCCAATTAACAAAGTTTTTAAAAATTACTTTTAACATACATTAATTATTGTTAATACAACAACAGCCATAAAGCATCTGTAATTCCAATTTTTACCAAGTCGTTTCTATACTTAACAATGAGATTGTTTTTGATGGTACTGTTCTGTTAGCCAAACCAGATTACTGTGTTTCTGCATGTATTAATATGTAAAGATAACATTTTACTCAAAATTTCCTGTTTTTCACAAACAGATTCTACTATATATTTGATTATTCAGTGATATCAATGAGTAAGATTCCTTACTAACCCAGGATACACACATTTCTTAATAAGAAAAAAATAGTGTAGTTTATGAGAAAATCTTTCTTTGTATTCACAAAGTAAGGGGAAAGTGTATCTCCACAAACTAGATGAGTAGACACATATTTACAAGAATAAGTTTATGTGTCTCTTCGGTTGATGCCTGTAAATTATATTCTTAATCATCATTAGAAATAATAAATTTATTTTTAGACACTGACCTCCAAATATGTGCTACTTTAAAAATTAATGAGCATTGCATCTAAAATGAATTTTTTAATTTGAAAAAAATTAATGACTTCATACAACAAGGGTAGGCAAACTATAGCCTACTCACCTACAAACCTGGCCTGCAGCTTATTTTTGTAAATAGTTTTATTGCAACAAAGTAAGTTTCTTCATTTGCAACTTAGTTTTGCTACTTTTATGCTACAATATCAGAATTAAGTAATTGTAGCAGTGACTATGTGGCACATTCTATGGAAAATACTTATTCTCTTAGCTTTTACAGAAAACATTTGCTGTACTATATTAAGGAAAACATATACACTTTACAAGATGAGATTTAGGAGCAGAACTTTAGTAAGTTTTCAAATATTTAATGTAAATGTTCATTTGAAAAAATAATATATTTTTACTGCCAAAGTAATGTGGTATTTTGATAATTTTTCAAGAATAAGAGTTGTTGCTATAAGGCACTGACAGAAAAATTTGCTTTGTATGGATGTATGGGTGGTATGCTATGAAATTGTACAAAAATATATACATCAAAGTTAAAAACAGTATTTTTGGACACCCTAATTAATATTAGTATAAGGCTCTTTATCTAAATATCAAAGTTTAAGATATGCATATATGCCTGAAATTATAGGTATATGTAGGTATATGGTACTCTTCAGGTTTCTTTGGCATGTATATGTGTGTGTGTATGTGTGTGTGTGCATGTGTGTGTGTGTATTAGCACCACTTCCTTCCCTATGTGACATTACACTAATACGAATCAGGTTTCCTTGATTCTTCTTGTGAACCCTTTTTTATTTAAAAAAATTATGTAATATTAACAAAAGCAATGAGGAGACAAGCTATATTTTGAGTAGGTTGTTTGTGACAATCTAGTTGTCTTCTTAACATTCCTTTCACCATATTCACCAGCAATATTTGTGGATTCTCACTTTAACTTCAGTGAGAGAAGCGCCCCACCCCAACCCCCACAGCTTCTCCCTCTTGCCACAGTGATAAGCTCAGGTAACCTATGCCAACTGCAGCCAACACATGACATATTCCTGGAGAAAAAATACATTCAAAAATGGACATTTGAGTCTATTTGAATCAATAAAACATGATGACAGGTTTTCTGGAAAAGATGGGAAAGAAAATGTCTTCCCAAAATGTGGTATGCAGATGGAAGCCAGGAACTAATATTGTTACCAAGAGGAAAGCTTCAGGTGAAATAGAGTCTTTGCAAAAATAAGTAGATTCCTGCATCAAACAAAAATTGAACATTTTTCTGCCTCATCTTAAAGTTGTGAGCCAAAAATGATGTGCTTTTGACAGTTTGATTTGTTACTTCTATATCAAAACTCTTAAAAGACATAAATAGATTATATTTCAATTCTCCAGAATAACTCAGAATTCATTAGCTCATTCATTAATTTCTTTAAAGAATTATTCACAAACTATATATCATAGACACAAGCAAATAGATTATTAAAGTTTCAAACATAATTTTTATAACTCTTGTTTTACATTCAGGTGTCACAAAATAGAGCCTGTTATGTGTACAAAGTGGCCATGTTATGATGAATAGGAAATATTTTCCAAAACTGTATCATCGTTTCAGTTTATGAATTCTCAAACTTTGATAATAAACTTAAAATAAATATAGTCCTCAAGAGGTACATAGACTGAAATGCAATTCTATGAAATGGAAACAAACTATAAATATATATAAAGAAGCATTTAGTATTTCTTAATCCTGTATTTTAGTAAATCAATACATCATAGAATGATTTGTTTTTGAAAATGAAATAAGATTGTATTAATCTATGGACACTGCACCATAACAATTGGTCTGTAGCATGTTTGAGGAGGAGGCATGTCATTTCTGTCTCAGAGTGGCAGGGAGTTTAATCTGATTGGTTTGATTTTGCTCCTTCCTGAACTTTGTGGAAATGAGAGAAAAAATCCTCACCTCCATGTAATAAACAAAAGATAGACAAAAGATACATGAATAAATACAACAAATATGTAACGTATTTAAGCTGTAGAGAAGCAACATTGGAGATTACAGGTAGTTGCCCTGGCCTTCTCCTATTTGTCTTCTCTTCTTCATCAACAGCTATCAGTGACTTCTAGTTAGAGGTCACCGCGCCCTCCTGCTTCTTAAAGTGTTAAATACTTTTGAGTAAAGGGCTTTCCAATCTTAGAGTATTTGCATTTTAATAAGAAACTATTGAAGATTGAAAAACCTTTAGGACTTAAAGGAAAACACTTCTAATATTGCAAGGCAAGTCACTTGCAAGTTAATTCACAGTAAAAACAAAACTCATGATGTGTTTGGATGCATAATTTAACCTTGTGCAATGCCATTCCTGTTTGACTAAAAGCAAAATGAGGGACTTGATAATACTTCAAAGTTGCTTTTATTTCAGTCTTCTTATAAATGGCTTAGATCAAGTATCAGAAAAATTTTTTTCCTCAAAGCAGTTTATTAAAATTTTACTGCAGACAACTTCTCTGTAATAAATTATATATTTGTAAACACAGGAACTAACGATCATGTATCTACACAGAGCAAATAATGCTCTCATTTTCTCTCTGATGTCTGAGTGCATAGACTGTTTGTTGCCCTGTCAGTAATCTGTCCAAACATCACAATAAGTAAACTGGCAATATGCACCTTGGTGCAGACTTGTCTTTCAAATAGAGCTTACTAATTTTCTGGAAGAAGCAATACCTGCTATTTTCTTCCCTGAAAAATATTTCAAGCACTAAATGGTTCAAATATAAATGCCTCTGGGTATGCTTGGTCTAGTCTTCAAAAATGATATGCTTTTATAAATTCCACGAAGGTGCAGAGGGATGAAACAGATGACTCATAATAAGGAGGAACTAAAAACATCATAGGAGGAGAAAGATAATTTAAGTGAGTATTGTAAATTAGAGAAGTAGACTTTTAAAAGACTGAAGATGAATGGCAATAATAAAAAGGGATTTAAGCAGATAAAGCAAACTACATAATGTTTTGTAAAGACTAAAAACATAAAAACTAAACAGGAAAATATTTAAGAATAGAATGGAACAATTGTATTTAAGATTAATTTAATCTCGTTCTTTAAACAATTAAAAATAACTCTGAATGTGCTTAAATTAGACAGATCCCACTATTTTTTTAGGCAGTGGATTTCATGAAGATAATATCCAGGTAAGAACCCAATCTGAGAGTAATTCCTTTGGAAAAACCACTTGATATTTACATGCTCTAAATCCAGGATTGTTTAATACTGTAAATAGTATAAGGCTCTGCTTCTTAGAGATATTTAAATAAACTGTTTACATGTAAAGAAAGGCACAATTTTTCTCAGTAACTAACCAGGACTAACCAGAAAAACACAGTGGGGGAGCTCTGGTAAGAATGGCCTGATCCAAGGTACAAGGGTACAAGGTGGCTTCAGAAACTATTAGATACTTTACTTTCTATTACCTTCTAATGAACTCGGATGAGACATTTCTTATTTTTATCGAAGCCTATACAAATTATTTTTGATTTGTCATTTTATTTTACTTAAGACAATAAATAAAACATCATACCATAACTGTATATGATTTTAAGAATTATTATGTAGAGCTGGAAGAGCATAAAACTAAGATCTCTGGTCATTTTCCAAACTTAACCCATGTTACTACTGAACTTGCAGACACTTATTTTCTTTACTACATTGTTTAATTTTATATCCATCAGTTACATCTATGTTTTTAAATATAGTTTAGTATTTCTTAGCAATTTCAACAGTGAAAATAAGTTATTTCAAGTAACATTAGTATCAATTAATGTTCTATGAAAAGCTTTTTAACTTTGAATTATTTTCTATTTTTTTTTTTTTTTTTTTTGTAGATGGAGTCTCACGAGACTTGCTCTGTTGCCCAGGCTGGAGTGCAGTGGTGCAATCTCAACTCACTGTAACCTCCGCTTCTGGGTTCAAGTGATTCTCCTGCTTCAGCTGCCCGAGTAACTGGGACTACAGGCGCCCACCACCATGCCTGGCTAATTTTTGTATTTTTAGTACAGATGGGGTTTCATCATATTAGCTAGGATTGTCTCGAACTCCTGACCTAGCAATTCACCCTCCTCGGCCTCCCAAAGTTCTGGGATTACAGTTGTGAGCCACCGCACCCAGTCTGAAAATATTTTTATTATGTAAAGGAGCTTACAGTATGATTTATTTTAATTTAAAATTCAAAGAAAAATTATGATAAACAATAACAAGCCACAATTTTTACTTTGGATATCTATATAAGCAAACTTCTTTTAATCTCCACCTTTAAAATTTGTCTTTTCTTGTTAAAGGAATCCGATATCATTTTTATCTATATTCATTCTAGGTTTTTTTTTTTTTTTTTTTTTTTTTTTTTAATGAATCTTATATCCAATAACATTTGCCAGCTCTACTAGGGGAATAGTATTGTGTTTTATATGAAATCTATTACTTAAGTGAAATGTGAAAAAAATTTCACAATGTATTTGAATTTAAAATCTTCAGTCAGTTCAATCATATTAGTGACTCAAGGACAGTGTCCTGAGCCAATCCATTATTTAATTAAGATTCTCTGCTTTCCAGAGCTTCTCTCAGTGTCTTCAGTACCTTCAGGTTCTTGAAAATCAACCAGATTTAGAAAGAAAACTTTTCATTAATTTTACTATGTTATTAATCCAACTAGATTTTAATTATTTGTTTGTTTTTTCCCCTAAAATTTTTAAAATAAAACTTCTGGTGGGCACTCAATGATTTCATCTTGTTCTCCATTAGATCCATTATATTTGGCATTACTGGACATGTAGTGTTTTCCAATAAATGTTTGTTAAATAAATGTACTAATTTCCCCCTCCTCCCCCAACACAGTAAAAGATAAAGGAGAAAGGTAATCTTTCTATGACAACACAACAGGCATTTTCAAACACATAGATGCTAGCTAGGGCAGGGGAAACACGGAACTGAGGAAATACTAAAGCAACAAGTCACAAAACATGGCCTGAATGGTCACTCTAACGGTATCAGTAAAAATACAAACAAAAAACCAACAAACCGAAAGTCTCCACATTTTCGGAGTTAGAACTTAAATTTATTCAGGATTGGGGAGGTGCATGTAGTCAGCTTCGACATTGTCGATACTGTTTAATTCTTAATTTGGATGATAGGTTCATGGTTAGTTTCATATATGCTCTTTTATTTTGTATGTGCCATATAGTACAGACGATAAACTTTTTAAAGAAAGAAGCCAAAATACTCTAATCTTTTGTTATTTAAAGGCATATAAGTAATTAATATATACCCCAATTTAGGCCTGAAATTTTTCTCATTAAGGAGAAAGTCACTGTCAGAAGGTGGCAGTGTAGTACTTTCCTTCCCAAATGTACTAAAATGGTTTAAAAATTACCAAAATGTAGCCCTTTCCAGATGTAGGCCTCAGGGCCACATTCAGTTCTGCAACTCTCTCCTCATTGCTGGGGATGTCTCATTAGGAGATTAACTGTTTAAAATGCAATGCTAATGTGAAAGTTTTAATTGGGAAATTCTGTGCATGTTAAATTAATCTTAGGTACTTTTATCTAGAATTCGTTTATTTTCTACAATGTTTAGGCTTTCTGAATGCTGCACATTATTTATCCATGGAAAATAAATTGTATACAGAATAATAATGCCCTTTAATATTTTAGATATATATTAAAATGCTGTTTAAGTTTCTTCTGTAATCACTTAACGCATAGCTTTAGCATAAACAAAATCTACATCTTATCCACTTATAAACTAACAATCCTTGAAAAATGTAAAAAAAAAAAAGTTGATTATGGGACTATGGAAGAGAAAGAAGAAGTCAAATTTGGATCTCTGTTAGGTAGGGAATGAGAGATACCTGGTTGTAACATTTATTAGAAAAAATATGACGTATGCCTTTATCTTAAGAATTAACATCATATTGATATTAACAGAAAATAATCAGAAAAAAACATAATTTTGAAATGAGTGATATTATGTCATAATTATTTAAATGATTGGCTTTGTTGAAAATATATAAGGGCACGAATACATGAATATGATTGTATTTTCTAACTTCTAGTTAAAACAATCTTCATACTGTATTTAATTGTCATATAAATATATATATATACACACACACATGCACACGGATTTGAATAACTTATGATGACTCTTCAACCAACAGACAATTAAATTTTAAAACTGTAAAAGCACATTTTGTTTTAAGATGACTTTAGCTACTCTGATCTCAAGAATATACAATTTATAATTATATAACTGTAATTTATTGGCATTAGGAATATAAAACATTGCAGGAGATTGAGACCATCCTGGCTAACACGTGAAACCCTGTCTGTACTAAAAATACAAAAAATTAGCCGGGCGTGGTGGCGGGTGCCTGTAGTCCCAGCTACTCGGGAGGCTGAGGCAGGAGAATGACGTAAATCTGGGAGATGGAGCTTGCAGTCAGCCAAGATCATACCACTGCACTCCAACCAGGGCAACACAGTGAGACTCCATCTCAAAAAGAATAAATAAAGAAAGAAAAGAAAAGAATATAAAACATTGCATGAAATAATAATCATTCATATTTGTGTTTGTTAAAAATTGCAGTCACAGGGATTTTTATTTAAATTTTTCTTAAGGTAAATAATAAACTTTTTATAAAATACAAATTTCACAGAGCCCAAAACTTAATCTGAAAATTATTCATACTCATCAGACACTGAAAATTCTTGTCTAATAGTTTTACAATAGATGGGAATAAATGAATACTATTTTTGTGTGTGTGTGCTATTTTATTTTTTATTATAAATCTACTAATGAACCATTTTTATGGATGTAGTCAAAGATAATATTGTTTATGCCTTTTGAGAGTGAAGTCATCAGCAAAGAGAATAAAACAAGTAATTATGCACTTGTCTTCATGCTTCCTATAGGACATATTAGGAGAAGTAGGAACAATAGAAAAATGAATCCGAAGCAGCATATATGTGAAGTACGAATCTTCAGTTTCAGCATTAGGAAGGTCCCTCTTACTAATGTAAAATAAATCTCTTATGTAGCTGCAAGTCTCCTTTATACCATTCTGCATTTGATTAGTTTCTTGAACATGCATTAATAGCTTGGTTTGTAGTTATTCCTCTGGAGTCTGAGACTCAAAAAAGTAAAGTTAATTCCTAGAGTTGATGATAGCACTTGAACTAAAGGAGATCAGCACCTTGGCTTTCAGCTCTACTCTGCCAATGTCTCTTATCAATGTGGAGCTCTTCATTTTTTCTCGCCTAGCAGGACACACTGCATCAACCATGGCAACATTGATATGCAAGGCGTAGCCTAGCATCTAGTGATACATGCCATACAAGACAGCAAAGTTTATCTTTTAAGAGATTTTCTAAATTGGCCCATGAGAATTTCAAGTCTGAGATAGACTTGTCTACTCTAAACCAGAAAGCATGCAAAAAACTTCTAACTTCTCTGTTACACCACCTGCCACCTGCCAGTAATCATTCAAGGGTTTCAAAAGTTATTTTTTCCACTCATAGAGATTTGTAAAATCATTTTGCAGAAACACATGTAACTACATCACAGGATAATTGATAGTTTAAAGGGATATGCAATGCTCATTTTCAGTAGTGATGTGATGTTAGGTTTTTTTTTCCTTGAAATTTTGAATATTAGTCTAGAGAAAATGGAGGAGGGGATGTTCTTTTAGAAACATAAGCAATGTCAGATAAGTATTTTATTCTTTAGCAAAAAAAAAATACATTCATGACTAATGCCATCTGTTCACGGGCTTATTGACTCAGAACAATCCAAAGGCGATCATATATCTACAAAATCCCCCTGAATGCTAGATTTGTCAACTGTTTCCGTTGCCAGATTTGAGGAAGCACCGTGTACTACACTGCCTCTCTGGTAGCATAGCTGCAGCCACTGAGGAGCATGAATTAGTCTAGATAAGGTCAGTATTGCCTTATACTTATTTCAAGCCATAAGTATTATGTCCAAAATATAGTCTATAGCTATACCTTAAGAAATATATTTATAATAAA
The DNA here is from genome assembly GCF_043159975.1 of Macaca nemestrina. NCBI lineage: Eukaryota > Metazoa > Chordata > Mammalia > Primates > Cercopithecidae > Macaca > Macaca nemestrina. Next base: position 59,255,219 of record NC_092127.1, on the reverse strand, counting down.
TGTTATGGACTGAATATTTGTGTCCCACCTATTCCAGATTTGCATGTTGACATATTAACCTCCAATGTGATAATATTAAGAGGTGGAGCCTTTGGAAGCTAGTTAGGTCATGAGGATGGAGTGCTCGTGAATGGAATTAATGACCTGATGAAAGAGATCCCAAAGAGGCTTCTTATTTTCTTTCTGCCAAGTGTGGGTACAATGAGAAGTTGGCAGTCATCAACTAGAAGAGAACCATCTCCAGAACCTGACTACGGTGGCATGCTGACCTTGGACTTCCAGCCTCAAGAATGGTGAGAAATACATTTCTTTTGTTTAGAAGTCAGCCAGTCTCTGGTACTTTGTTATAGAATCCCATCCTAAAACAATAACGTTTCCTCAGATTTTGAGTTTTCCTTCTAATAGAATGCACAGATAGATTGCTGAAAAATCATAATAAATTTTTTAAGAGACAAGGTCTCTTTTTTTTTAAGAGACATAGTGAACCATGTTACCCAGGCTGGAGTGCAGTGGTGTGATCATAGCTCTCTGCAACTTCAAACTCCTGAGCTCCAGTGATCCTCCCATATCAGCCCCATATCCCAAGAAGCTGAGACTGCAGGTGTGCATTACCACACTTAGCTAAGTTTTATTTTTCAATTTTTTTCTGGAGACGAGATTTCACTATGTTGACCAGGCTAGTTTCCAAATCCTGGCCCCAAGCAACCTTCCCACTTCAGCCTTCTGAAGTGCTGGGATTATAGGCATGAGTTACTGTGCCTAGCCAGAAAACTTCCTAATAAAATGTTTGTGTTGTAATGTAGTTCATTCTTATGGGATCAGTTATACTTTTTTTCTTTTCTCCAATGAATTTGAATTGTAAGTAGAGAATTAGGCCACAGTGAACTTTTAAGGGGCATTGTTATACTATTATAATAGCTAGCATAATGATGCTTTTCACTAATTGTGTTGTTAAAATGGTTCATGTAAAAAAGCCACAATTTCAGGAGATGATTTATTAATAGTTGTTAAATAAACTCTTTGAAAAAAGCACAATTGACCCTTGACCAACATGGGTTTGAATTGCTTGGGTCCATTTATACGTGGATTTTTTTCAATAAATGTATTAGAATTTTTTTTAAATGTACAACAATTTGAAAACTCTTACAAATAAACCGTGTAGCCTACAAATATAAAAACATAAAGAAAACTGTTTGTCATTAATGCATAAAATTCATGTAGATGCTCATCTTTTTATGTGTTAATCAACTGTTAATGTTATCGGTAAGGTTTCCAGTCAGTAGTAGGCTATTAGTAGTTACATTTTGGGGGAGTAAAGATGTATACACTGATTTTTCACTGCCCAGGTCAGTGAAACTTTCAGTGTCCTAATCCCTGTATTGTTCATGGGTCAACTGTACATTTTCTTATTATTTATTTCACAGGCATCTGAAGATAAAATTAAATCTTATATAATAGGTAAACTAGTATTATGCATACATACATCTTTCCCCTTTCTCAAATACTAAGTTTTTCTTTATGATTAAACATATTCTACCTTCTGGCTTTAAAAGATTAAAAAATGAGTGAGACTTATATCCTTTTCCACATATTTTAGATATGTAATGATGTTTGTTTAAATACTATTTAATTTACATGATTAAAAAATTGATTTAATATTAGAAAATGATATCTTTGCACCATTTGGAAATACATTTAAATTTGCTGAGGATTTCTAAATGCTTAGTTTGATTAAATTATTGCCGAAATCATTTATAATCACAGAGTATTTTAAATCAATTTTTAAATTTTGGAATGATTTTGGTTTTAGCTGTATTTGTGTCAGATTTCCATCTTTTTTCAAGAATATCAAGGAAGGTGAAATTTTTCTGAACTCAAGCAGAGTCATGAGTCGAAACTAAGGCTTAATGATCCCTGTGGGAGGTTGAATAATGGCCTTGCAAAGATGTCCAAGTCCTAATTTTCAGAGTCTGTAATTATGTTGCTTGACATGGCAAAAGGGACTTTACCAATGTGATTAAATTAAAAACCATGAGAAAGGGAGACTATCTTGGACTATCCAGTTACCTTCAATTTAATTAGAGGTCCCTTGTAAGAAAACGTAAGAGAGTCAGAATCAGAAAAGGAGATGTGATGAGGGAAACAGTTTCACAGTGATGCTACTAGAAACCAAGGAATGGAGGTGGTCTCTAGAAATTGGAAATGAATTCTTTCCTAGAGCCTCCAGAGGGAACACAGACTTGCTGATACCTAGATTTTAGCCAATGAGACTCATCACAGAGTTTAGACCTCTGAAACCAAAAGATAATACCTTTCTCTTGCTTTAAACCATTATCACATTGTGGTTTGTTACAGCAGCAATAGGAAACTAATACAATATCTTCAAATTCAACTTACAAGCAATTCATGGATAATATCTAGCCACATATTTCCCTTCCGCTTTTGGACATATTTTATTCTAATATCAAGCCCTGAGAATAAATTGTTCTGCAATTGATATGACTGACAGAGTACTATATATGGAACCCTATTAGCAGGCTGCTTGTCCATCAGCAGCAAAGTGATCAGGAAATGAAAATGTCAATAGTCACTAATAGCCATGTGATTTTATCATTACATTTACGGATGAATTTCCCTTAGTTGCCCATGTCATATTAAAGATATTGCATATTAGCAGAGAAGGGAATGTGGCTAAATACGTTTTTAATCTGTGGAATACATTGAGTCTTCCAAAAGGTAATAAAGACATAGACAGCTCACCTAGTACTCTTATATTAGTTTTGTCTCTAAAAGGAGAGAAGAAGTTGAAAACTTCTTCAAACATATAAAGTCAAATATTAATCCTATCCAGGTACTATTTCTCCACCTTGACTTCTCCTTATCAACTGACTGTTTCTATTGTTTCCTCTCAACTGCAGGGTCCATTCCTCTTTCTACATGATTACAGCAGAGGTTCAAGAATGTTCCTTTCATAAAGGCAGGCCACCAAAGTAAAATAAAAATTATGTAAAATCATAAATATAATTATATAATTTAAATTGAAAGAACATATAATAACAGAAGATGTGCAAGTGAATCGGTAATATTGAGAAGGAGGAAATATCTTTGAATCACTTTCAAAGGGATTTCTTGCTGTTTTGTGGCTTATTTTATACGTTTTATTTTTGTTTTTCCCCCCATTTCTAATACAGACATAAACAATATTTTAGGGACATCACAAGGTAAGATTAATCTAGTTCAGATATTACCTGTTTTTGCCCTTTTGGCTATTCCCAGTCTGAACTTTCATACTTATAAATTAGAAACAATATTTTCAGGACTATAGCCTCAGTTATTTCAACAACTTATTCTGGAGCTCTGTCATCTCTGTGAAAATGCCCCCCAACCCCTAGAACAACAAAAGCAAAATAACCTAAAATATATAAGTAAAAAGACAAATCTACTTTTCACCTTTTGTGGTATATTTAAGCTCCAGAATTTATGCCTGCTCTGTGGATGAATTCCAAATCTACATATATGCCCATAATATTCGACCTACAGTGTTCTATTCTCAGATGCCTTTGGGATGACAATCTTGTGTCTTTATTTGTGTCCTAGGTAATTCTATTAAGTCCCATAGCTTAAGGTAAATTCTATATCCTGGTGATACTTATAGTTTATGTCAAGACCTTATTGCTCTGATGAATTCATGTATTCAACTACCTACTTGCCATCTCCATTTGGATTTTTAATAAATATCTCAAAGTAAATATGTAAAACAGAGCATTTGATTTTCCTCTCAGAACTGCAAGCCCCTCATCATCATCATCTCAGTAAATGTCACCACTATTCACCTGGTTACTGAGGCCCAAATCCTAAAATTTGTTATTTATTCACCCTTTTGCTATAGTTTGCATCCTATACATCACCAAGTTTTCTTCACTGAACCTAGTAATGTGATTACATTTCATCACCTCTCACTGTCCCTCTGGTTAAAGCCATTTGTATCTCCCCTAGACTATAATAATAACCTCCCCTCCTGTATTCCCTCTTTCACTTTGCTTTCTTACGATGATTAGTCAATACAGCAGTCAGTGCTATACAAAAAATTTCAATTATATCATACTACATCACGGTTTGCAACTCTTCAATACATTCCAGTAATTCAAAATCAAATTCAAAATGCCAAACATGTCCTAATGGGCCTATATGATCTTGTTTCCATGTACTTCTCTAACATCACTCTCTAGCTCACTCATTTTTACTTCCTTCACTTATCTCTGTCTCTTTCTATTCCTCATTTTCTCCTCTGATTCTGCTACTAGGAATCCTCTTCCTCATGATATTTACATGACATTTCCTCATACTTCTAGCTTGTTGAATAATGGACATCTCATCGCTTATCTCAACAGAGAATTTTTTCTCTACAACCCAATCTTATTTATATGGACACACAGACACACGCATAAATATGAATATATAAAATGTGTTTATATATTTAATTAAATCATTAAATTATCAAATTTGTGTGATAATCCTGATATTGAACTATAGTTTAATTTTATTCTAAGTTTCTTTCCGACTCAGGAATGTGTTCTTTGAGTAGAATTATACAATAGAAGTGAGTGTCATGAACGAAACTACTCATTTATTATGCTGGAAATATGCCCCATTTTGAATAAATGCATGGATATAAGAATTAGTATCTTGAAAACCTGATCATTCATAGGCTAACTGATAACATTGAGGGTCTAGAGTTGCAAAGTTGATTATTAGACCTAAATTCTCTATTAAAGGGCCAGTCTGAATAGTCCATTGTTTTTCCAACACTAGACATTTGAACTGAGAGAAAATAATGTAGTTGCAAAAATGGATGCTATGTATTTCACTTTTCAAAATCAATAAATCTGTATGTCATCATAAACTTAATGACTATCTTAAATAGCCACAACAAGATAGGAAGTCTGGTCATAGAAAAATACCCATTTTTAATCATCAATATAAAAAGATCTGACAGCTCTGTCTGTAATACAAACATTAAAAATTATTTTAGAGAAAATAGTTGGCTTAGTCAGTTGCACTAAAGCTTGCATTTTTTGAATTTTTTTGGCTTAGTTCTAATTCAATTGAACTTCAAATTATCAACTATTATATTGATATTTTCAGTTACTTAATTGAAATAACAAGTGCAGAAAATTGCAATTAATGTCTCAAATCAATGAATGTTAAATGCCCCCAAAGTAAAAATATTCATAAATTCAAAACCAAGACTTATGAATAATAAATCAACTCTATACAAATAAGTTGGGCATTAAAGTTTTCATGATCCTTAAAAATACACTTGGCATATATACATTGTGAATATCTAAAATTAACTCTTATTTATTTCTTAGCCACATTACTATGGCATGTTAGCAAGATTTAAGATTCAATCAGACAAACATGCTTTACCATAAATGATGTGTAGGTTATTAGGGCAATTTTCCATTTAGTTTATCCTTTTTGACAGGAATCAGCCTGAGTTCAGTCCAGAATAGATATCCATTTGATTGCCATGATTTTATTTCATACCACTCATTCTACTGTCTGTCATTCAGGCATATTTTCTTCCTGGAAAATATCCAGTTTCAGAGTCATTTAATGATTTAAAGCAGCTGACCCTCAATGTAATAAGATGCATTTTACTGGGCATCAGGGTAAAGCACTTGCGGAGTGATGAAGAGGCAAAACAAGATGCTCCATATAAAGAGAGAATGGGATCTGAGAATCTCCAAAATTTGTCACAAATAGATACAGAAACATAACTGATTCACAACACTTGCTTTTAAATAAACCAACATCTTTACTTCTTGCTGCACTCTATGAAAGGCAGTATCTTATATCAACAAAAAGTCCAGGTTGTAAAGCCAGAACAACCAGAACTCAACAGAGTTCAAATCCTAACTCTACTAAATAATATTGTGGGTTAATGGATCCTTTGTGCTTCAGTTTTCTCATCAATAAAATGAAGAGGATAACCATACCTGTCTTACAAAACTATTTTAATTAAATAAGTTAGCACATACATTTGTTAGAAAAATGCCTGGTATGTAACATGTATGTGCTTTAAAGTCTTCTGCAAACTGTATATATTTCTTCCAGTATATTAGAAAAACATTTTATCTTAAAAAATCATTGTAAAGTTTTATATTCCTATGTTTTTTTCTTGTCTGTATTTTCTCTTTTTGTATTCCCAATAATTTTCCTGAAACTAGAGCTGCAAAAAATAATAAGAAGAAGAATAACTGATTGTTCTGAAATTGTATTGAAAGATCTTGATTGCTTTCACAAGGAAGGGAACCTAATAACACACATATTTACCACTTAGTGAATACTATAGTATTTACTTAGTAAATTTACTTATTGATTGAATATGTGACTGTGCATAAGGTTCTCTCCAAAGACATCCATTTCCCAAAACCTAAGTGTTTAAAATTCAAGAAATATATATGTAGGCCTGGATCAACATATTGGTTGAAGGGAAATCTAGAGAAAAAGATCTCAATTCTATATAGAATTATATATATACATTATATATGTATGCATATGTGTGTGTTGTGTGTGTAATTTTTTTTTCAGCAACATGAAGTAAAGTACAATATAGGACTTGGTTAAATTCAGTTAAGTGTAAAATATACAGTCAAAAGATTATAGTCAAAAATCAAGTATTATATGCTTTAACCTCCTTTGAATATTTTATATTCTAAGTACAAGTTAGCTTTCTTAACAGTTACTTCTCAAGTTTCAGATTAATTCTTTGCATTAGGTTTTGGATCATTCATTTTATTCCCATTATTTCTTGAATGCATATTTTCTGAAGCATGACTATGTGCTCTGCATTACGTCAGAGTCTGGCCTATATCTCAAGGTGGAAATTTCGATGTCCTTTTACATTTTCTCTTTATTTATGTCATCATATTAATGTATAAGCTCTTCTAGTAGTTTTAAATGACTCTGCATTGCAGCATTGTTATTTTATATTGAGTCAAATTAATCACACTTGAACAACTTTTAAAAATTTTGCCTCAAGAGGTATCAAACCATTAAATATTTTCTATTATAAGGACTGAGAATTGTTCACTGAAGAGAATAAAGTACCACTTTTGCATATATTACACAAACATTTTATGCTTCATGAAACCACAATAAATTTTCTTGCTGATTACTCGTGTAATCTAAGAATCTCCTGCTGTTTTATAGAGAGTCTTATTAATTTCATTCAAGTAGTAAAATTAGCACCTGTAGAGAACTCCTTATGATTTCTTAACTTTTATCATATTAGTAATAACCTACTTCGTTTATCATGGAACAGCTGCTTTTCTTTGTCTCATTATCTATTTAGCTTTGGTGTTCTTTGAATCTAAAATGTTTTTGAAAAATAAAACAGTTATTGGATACAGAAAAATATAGCAAGAAGCCTTAGCTTTCAATTCAATCAGATTTAAGTAAATCGAGCCATGAAAGAAAGAATTTTACCTTCACTTTAATGGATAGAAGATTTGGATGCAACTTCATGAAATTATAGAATGATTTACTAAAGTGTATACTGTTGGCCTGAACAAATTAACAAAGGCTCTTTTAGCTACCACGTGAAAGAAACCAAGGCAATAAAACACATTATTTAGTGTCTGCTTTAGAAGCATTGCACTTTCAATAAATTTATATTCGTTCAGCTGTGTACATTTTGAAATGAGTCGAAATATTCTTTGAGGCATCTTTGTTCCTCCTTATTTTGTGCTGCCTTCTAACTAAGGATCAGCAGCAGAGGCAGCAGGATAAATTCAGCTTTGTAACCATGAGTCTATGGGGGGCATTGAAGGAAGGATCTGGCATCACTGAATTTGAGTTAAGATGGTTTCCAGGGTAGAGAAAAAATATATACTCCTAGTAAATTTCTAATGCAAGACCTTATGCTGGGAAATTTCTGTAAAATTTTTCATTCATCTTTATGCTGAATATCATGGAGTTTAAGGAAACGTTCCTTAGTTTGTTTAGTGTGTCTTTTTCAAAGGCTGTATTTAAACCCAAGCTAGCCTGACCCTAAGCTCATATTCTTTCTCATACAACAGCATATTGTGTCTAGAGGAGGAAACTGCCTCAGAGAAACCTAATAGGAAATTTCATTTTATATAGTCTCCCAAATAAAAATTTGGCTTCCTTTCTTTCTTTCATCTTCACTTCCACCCTTATATCCCTTATTTTTATTTTTAATTTTTATTTGATTTCAGTCAAACTGCCTCATTTCTTTATCCTGGAATGGTAAATGGTATGTAGACAGAATATGTCCAAAAGTTTTGCTAAAAAGAAACAAAAATTATTCTGACCCTTGTTAAAATGTTGAGAAAGACTTTATTCAAGACTATTGTGACAGATGTCAACTATACTATAATAGGGGAGAGAGATCGAGCAGAACGCCAAATACAACAAGGACGAGTGGTGATTTACAGCCAAGGAGCAGTGTGTGTGTGTGTGTGTGTGTGTGTGTGTGTGTGTGTGTGTGAGTGAGAGAGAGAGAGAGACAGAGAGAGAGTGGTGGGGTTGGAGGGGTTGGTGGATGGAAAACTATTAAGAGAAGACTTTGGCCTGGCGTGGTGGTTCGTGCCTGTGATCCAGCACTTTGGGAGGCTGAGGCCGGTAGACCACCTGAGGTCAGGAGTTCAAGACCAGCCTGACCAAAATGGTGAAACCCTGTCTCTACTAAAAATACAAAAATTAGCCGGGCATGATGGTGCATGCCTATAATCCCAGCTACTCGGAGGCTGAGGAAGGAGAATTGCTTGAACTCGAGAGGTGGAAGTTGCAGTGAGCTGAGATGGCACCACTGCACTCCAGCCTGGGCGACAGTGTGAGACTCTGCTAACAAAAAACAAACAAAACAAACAAACAAACAAACAAAAAAGGCCGGGCCTGGTGGCTCGCATCTGTAATCCCAGCACTTTGGGAGGCTGAGGAGGGCAGATCATGAGGTCAGGAGATCGAGACCTTCCTGGCTAACACAGTGAAACTCCATCCCTACTAAAAACACAAAAAATTAGCACGGCGTGGTGGCGGGCGTTTGTAGCCCCAGCTGCTGAGGCTGAGGCAGGAGAACCATGTGAACCCGGGAATCGGAGTTTGCAGTGAGCTGTGATCACGCCACTGCACTCCAGCCTGGGCGACAGAGCGAGACTCTGTCTCAAAAAAAACAAACAAAAACAAAACAAAACAAACAACAAACAAACAAAAATGAGGAGACTTCAAGGTTGAGAGGATTTTTGCTGAACCTACTTAACAGGATTCTTGCTAAAGACAGGCCAGAGTGAACAGATATCAAAAGTGAAAAACAGGAAACTTAATCAGATATGAAGAGTTATCAGGTATCAAGCGTGAGGAACTCTGTCTAAACTGACTTAACAGGATTCTTGCTGCAATTTGCTATGCATGTATAGAAAGGGCAGGAGCCAAAGTCAAGACCTAGTTGAACAGAGGGCTCAGAGGAGCCTGACTAAAGTTTGGTCAAGGAGATAGTCTTTGTCAGTTGCTCCTCTTGTTCAAGAAAAGAAGAGACATTCATTTGTTTATTTAATTGCCTTTTGTTCATTAAAGACCAGCTGAGCTATCGAGTGAGCCTAGGTAGAAGGGCAGCTGGTTGGGAAGAATTCTAGATGTTTGTTTTAAAGAATCCTGAGTCATCCACACAATAGTAGCTCCAGACAAAAGGTTGCCTATGACTCAGCTTCAACTTGCAGGGCCTCTTTGGATCCTGTGGGGAAAGTCAGCTATAGATAACTAGCATTCCAATAAGAATCTGGGCATTCAGGTTTTAGTTCTTGGCCACACCAAAACAGGAAAGTAGGGGAAAATTGGAAATGTTAATTTGGAGAGTTTTAGTGAGATATTGGAGAACGTTAGAAGAGTTTCGAATTTTGTAAGAAATGGTAAAGCATTTAAGATATCAGGATCCAGTCCAATTTACAGGTAGATAACAAAACCTTGGAAACAGTAGATAGCACTGGAATCTAATAACCAAGGTTATGCTATAGTTTTCCACTGAAACATAAAATTTCTCCCTCCAGACACTCCCCCTTATTGATAATATATTTTAAAACGTAAGTATGATCTCATTAGAGTTGGCCTGATTATTTACATAAGTGATGCAAAAATGGTAATTGACCACATAAGCCATTGTTAAGTTTGCTTTGCTTGAACCTTTTATAACAAATCTTAGCTTCTGCTTGTAAAAGCCTCTTGAGACTAGAAAATCAAGCCAAGATCTTGCCATCAGACTTCACCTGTAATACTTACAGATTTGAGTGAATTATTCTCTTCTTGAGTGCCTCAAAATAGCCAAGTTTCCTGAGCTTGATGGGAAGTAACCATTCTTATTCACATGTAAGGCTAGTAAGTTTGTATGCCAAGTAACAAGCCAGTTTTTCCAAGAGGGCTTTGTAAGCATTGTCTCCATAAAGTTCACCCTAGTTCCACAAAACAGTCTGATTATATCTGATTCTATGCACATCAGTCTCAAATATGACATTCCAATCTAAGCCTTGGTTATATAACTAATGTTTCCAAATATATACTGTTACTTGCTGGAAGATTATTTCTAAATTTAGGCAAATAATTATGTTGCCATAAAATAGGAATACTTAATAAGAGTTTCTAAATTTTGGGAGGATCAAACAGGGAGAAAAGCTAAATGATTTAATGATAATAAATTTTTATAAATTATACATAACTTAAAAGTAGAAAGAAGTTCCTTAAACATAGAACACAGAACATTAAAAAACCAGCAATACTCCAAACAGAAGTCATAAAAAATAACAATTACTTTTCATAAGTTTATTCACTTCTACGTAATAAATTATTGCGCTGCTTTAGTTAGGGTTAGCAGCTTTATGAACCTGTCATCTTCTCCACTATAGTGGAGTATAGTTTCAAAGTTACTTAAGCAATTCCACCAAAATTCTGTGCCCCAGATACTTGTCATAGTACTTTTCATGAATCTCTGAGACAGTTCCTTAGACTGAAGATGAAGCACTCTGGCCTACGGTTAAGTGAAAGTGCTTTCACAGAAAAATCAGAGTAAACCAAAAATTACCTGTGAATGGCAAAAACTTGAAACGGCTGTGGTTAAAGATATGATGAAATTCATTTGCCAAGAAAATGTAATTTATGTGCTACACAACATTTTATAACTAGAATTGTGACTAATAACATTAAACCAGGAGATGGTAACACTAAACCATGGACAGCAAGAGTATTGTCAAATTTCAAAGTAGTTTTTAAAAATTTACATAATACTTATATGAGCAATATTTAACCATATGTATATAAATTATGAAAGAGTAAAGCATCTCTTATTTGACACTTTCATGCAATTGAACATAACAAACAAACCTAATTATTTTTTAACATTTCTCTTTTAAAAAAAGTGAAAAACTAAATTCCTTGAAAATTCCCATGTGTGCTACAGAAAGTCTCAAGGTGAGTTCAATATCAAGATTTCATTTATCCTTTGATTTTAGGAAGACAAAATTGTCAAAATTGTCAAAAGGTTTGAATATTTGACTAAAGAGGATCCTGAGTTACTGTGAAACAATACTTTGTAACTTTGTACCTGTTTAGCCAAAGTGGCAATAAAAAGATTCAAAAGTAGTTATATGAAGTATAATAAATATATAAAAAAAGGTCTTTCAAAAAATAAAAAGATTAATTTCACTTGAATAATCAAATTCATAAAGGTTAACATAAAACATAGGAAATTATTCTGATAAGACATAATCTTTGTTTATTTTTAGGCAGGTTACTTAAAAGGTAAAGAAAGCCTTTTACAAGCTCTTAAGAGCAAACTAATCATGCAAGAAAAAATTGTAATTGTAACCAAGAGAAAACCAAACTCTAGTTTTATATGTGTGTATTTTTATATTAAAGTTGATTTAAAAATATATATATATATTCATTCAATGCTGGCCATCTTTGGACACACAAGATAAGATACCTTTTCCAAGATACCTTTTTCACAAACCTTTAAAAACTTTTATTTATTTGATTTTCCTTTATTTTCCTCTTTCTCTTCTGGAGAAATCAGTCATTTTACCTTAGGACAAAAGTACTCACTTTCTCTTAACAAAACCAAATCCTTATACTTTACATGCAAAATGCTTTACCTTATATCCTTATTACTTTAGTAGTTTCATTTACATATATTAATGACAATTTTTAATCATTAGTAAACTTTATTCTACAGAAAAAGCTAAGAAGAAGACAATTGTGAATTGTCTGTTATATATTAGAATTCTACAGCAGGCTGGCTAGGAAATTTAATGAATATCACATCTAACAATTTTAATAGTTATATGTGTTTTCATAGTGCAACTTTTCACTATGGCAAAAAGAACCTATTAATTAACATACTCAAATATATTTAGCCTCTCCGTACTATTTAAAAATAAGAACTCAAAAGGATACAAAGTAAAACACATTCTTTGTAATGAGTAGTTCATCTTACTTAGAAATGATTTAAATATTTAATGAATATCTATTATTTAATTTAAGTTAGCATAACTCTAAAGTCATAAGTTACCAAAAATATTTTGGAGACTATTTTTCTGACTGAAGCATTATAACATTTAACAAAACTAGCCATCATCCCAAGTTATTTCCTGTTAACTATTTTTACAGCACATTCATGTTAAGCATGTGTTACAAAAGCAAAACAAAGTTAAAAAAGGTGAATTCAGGAGTTTTCTGTCTTATCACTGCACTTAATTTCCATTAAGTAATTCATTTTTAATTTCATCTTAATTTGTACATTTGTTCTTAAGTTGAATTTGTAATTTTTACAATCTTAAACATCTCATATTTACCCAATTCCCATGAACTTAGAAAGCATCTGGGTTAGTTTCTATATTTCTGGAAATTTTTTCAATATCTAATTTATATAGACATACTTATCACTAAAGCAATTTGAATAGTGCTTCTGTGTAGGATTTTACAAGTTAATTTGGTAATACTATACCGAAATAGAAAAATTCACCTGTATATACATAAATATACAAATAGATGAAAACAAGGACCTTATAGCTTCCGTTCTAAAATCTTAGCCATGAGTCAGGTAAACAAAATAATACAAACTTACTGGTTTATATAAAACAGTTGTCTCTTATCTTTACTACATTTTATATTTTTGTATGAACAGTGTGTCTGACATGGAACAAGTTTATGTTATCTGTTCGATACGAGGACTAATGCATTTTGCCAAGATTTGTGGAGGATCCTTTTTAAGGTTTTCTTTTACCCTGATATGTAGTTGATTTTAGAGCCCCTGAGTCCTTTGAGAGTTCCCAGTGGGAGATTAGGGGTCCTAAACTTTCAGTAACTATGTGGAGTTGAAAGGAGGGAGTGAAAGGGAAAGTCTGACAGGGGTGAATAGAGGGATTGAAGACATAGGAGTTTGAAGATCAACTTATCAAAGGATTCAAGGAAACTGAAGGAAAAATTGAAGGTGGTAAATAAGGAAGGAGGAGTGAGAGCTATGAGAAGAGAGAAGTTTTAGAAGAGACTGTTTTGCGGAGCCACTGAAGTTCACAATTGCTGTAGCCTGAAAGTATTTGTTCCACCCAAGTTTGTATGCTGATATTCTGATCACCAAGGCTATGATATTAAGAGACAGACTGGGGGGGAGGTCAATAGATCATGAGTGTGGTGCCCTCTTGAATGGGATAGGTGCTTATAAAAGAGGACTGAGGTAGCTTTTTTGCCACTTTTTTCATGTGAAAATACAGCTCAAAAGTACTATCTGTGAGGAAAGGTCCCTCACCAGACATTGAATCTTCCGGTAACTTGATTTTGGACTTTCCAATCTTCAGAACTGTGAGAAATACATTTCTTTTGTTTACAATATAATCAATGTGTGGTATTTTGTTAAAGGAGACTGAACAGGATAGGATACATTATCCTTAATGTAATCATTCCAACAAGAGAAGAAGCCAACAGAATTGGTAGAGCATATAGTCAGTGGGGGTTCAGCAACCATAAGAATCAAAGTATATCCTTACTGTACTTCAATGGATTATCATTTGGAGCATTGGCTCAGGAGTCAGATCACCAATAAATCTATTATCAATCAGTCAGGAGTGAAGGCAAAGATTTCAGAAATGAACATTTGGGATCCAGGCCAAAAGGTCCAGAGGTCCAATGATTAATCTGACCCTATTCAAATCATGACTTCATTAACTGTTAAAGGAAATTTATTCTGATACTTCTTAAAAGAGTAAGGAAGACTTCATTATAATTGTTTAACTTCAAAAATGTTCATCATTATATTTCATATTTTGAAAGTTAAATATGCTCACTGCAAAAAAATGTACAAATAAAACATATAAAAGTAGATATCACCCATTATTCAATTACCATTACATTGTCATCACTGACATTCTGATCTATTTATGTCCTTTTTAAAAGTAACATAATATCATAGATATTTTTCATATATTAAGAACTTAAAGATGCTTTATTATAGTCCATCTTGTGGATAATACATGATTCCCACCAACATATCTTTAATGTTAAACATTTATGTTCTCTCTCGTGAAACACAACAAAATTTGCCAACGTATATGAACTACTTTAAAGTTACCAGTGCTTTCACCTATTTATTTCTTCTAAAAAATAAATTTAGCTTATATTTTAGATTCAGGGGTTACATGTGCAAGTGTGTCAAATGGGAGCACTGCATGATGGTTAGGTTTTGTGTATGGATGATCCCATCATCCAGGCAATGAGCACAGCACCCAATAGGCAGTCTCTCACTCCTTTCCTCCCTCCCCCTTCCATCAGTCCCCAGTGTCTATTGCTCCAATGTTTATGTCTATGTGTACTCAGTGTTTAGCTTCACTTAGAAGTCAGAACATGCTGTATCTGCTTTTCTGTTCCTGTGTTAAGTCACTTAGACTAACAGCCTCCAGGTGCATTCTTGTGACTGTAAAGGACATAATATCATTATTTCCTATGGCTGCATAGTATTCCATGGTGTATATGTACCACATTTTCTGTATCCAGTTAGCCATTGATGAGCACCTAGGTTGACTCCATGTCTTTGCTATTGTGGATAGTACTGCGATTAATGTGTAAGTGCATATGTGTTTTTGGTAGAATGAGTGGTTTTCTTTTGGACATATAACCAGTAATGGGATTGCTTGATAAAATTGTAGTTCTGTGTTAAGTTATTTTAGAAATCTCCAAATTACTTTGCACAGTGACTGAACTAATTTACATTTCCACCAGCATTGTATAAGTATCCCCTTTCTCCACAGCTTTGCTGGCATATTATTTTTTGATCATTTATTAATATCCCTTCTGACTGGTAAGAGATGGTGTCTTGTTGTGGTTTTGATTTACATTTCTTTGATGACTGCTGAAGATGATGAGTACTTTTTTATATCTGGGTTGGCTACCTGTACATCTTCTTTTGAGAAGTGTCTGTTCATGTTTTTTGCCCATTTTTAAAATGGGGTTGTTTATTTTACACTTCTTGATTTCAGTTCCTTATAGATTCTGTATATGAGACCTTTGTCAGAGGCATAGTTTATGAATATATTCTCCCATTCTGTAGGTTGTTGATATACTCCATTGATAGTTTTTGTAGCTGTGCAAAAGCTTTTTAGTTCATTTAGGTCCCACTTGTCAATTTTTGTTTTTGTTGCAATTGCTTTTGAAGACTTAGCCATAAATTATTTTCCAAGGTTGATGACGAGATGGGTATTTCCTAGGTTTTCTTCTAGGATTTTTATACTTTGAAGTCTTACACTAAATATTTAATCCATCTTGAGTTACTTTTTGTTTATGGTGAAAGGCAGGTGTCTAGTTTCATTCTTCTGCATATGGCTAGCCATTTGTCTCAGCACCACTTATTGAACAGGAGTCATTTCCTCGTTTCTTATTTGTGTTGACTTTGGAGATAGTTATAGGTGTGCAGTCTTATATATGGGGTTTCAATTTGGTTCCATTGGTCTATGTGCCCATTTTTGTACCAGTACCATGCTGTTTTGGTTACTGTAGCCTTATAGTATAATTTGAAATAGAGGAATGTGATGCCTCTGGCTTGTTCTTTTTGCTTAAGACTACTTTGGCTATTTGGGCTTTTTTTTGGTTACATTTGAATTTTAGAATACCCTTTTTTATATTTCTGTGATAAATGACATTAGTAGTTTCATAGGAACAACATTCAATCTCTAGATTGCTTTGGAAGAAATGGTCATTTTAATTATCCACAAGCATGGAATGTTTTTCCATCTCTACAAATTCTTGTAGAGTTTTGACCTTCTTGGTTAGATATAGTTCTAGGTTTTTTTTTTTGTTTGTTTTTTTGTTTTTTTTGTAGCTATTGTAAATGTGACTGCATTCAAGGTTTGCCTGTCAGCTTGAATGCTACTGGTGTATAGAAATGCTACTGGTTTCTGTACCTTGATTTTGTATTCTGAAACTTTACTAAATAGTTTTAGTTGTAAAAGACTTCTGTCAGAGTCTCTAGAGTTTTCTAAGGTATAGAATCATATCCTTAGTGAAGTGAGATAATTTGACTTCCTCTTTTCCTATGTAATGCCTTTTATTTCTTTCTCTTGTCTGATTACTCTGGCTAAGACTTACAGTTTTATGTTGAATAGGAGTCTTGAGAGTTGGCATCCCCATCTTCTTCCAGTTCTTAAGAGAAATCCTTCCAACTTTTTTTCCATTTGGTATGATGTTTGCTGTGGGTTTGTCATAGATGGCTCTTATTATTTTGAGGTATGCTCCTTCGGGGCATAGTTTGTTGAGGAGGAATACTATTTAGCACTATTGTGATAGGCATAAAATCTACTGCAATTGGGTAGTGAAATAACTCTCAACTCTGAGTATAGCAAAGACAGTGGAAATATACAGTCAACCAGCAGAATTAGAGGAATCAATAGAAAAATTACTCAGAGGAAACATCAGGGTGGGGGAATTCTGTCTAAGAATACTTAATAGAATTCTTGCTGAAGATAGGCTGGGGGATAAGCTATCAAAGTTAAGGGATGATGAATTTGCTTATATATAAAGAGTGATTAGATATCAAGGGTGGGAAATTTTTGTTAAACTGACTTAGCAGAATTTTTGCTACAACTAGGCCATGCATCCATAGCAAGGATGGGGGCTAAGGTTAAGGCCAAGTCAAGAGAAGGGCTCAGAGAAACCTGACTAAAGTTTGTTTAAAGAAAGAGGTTTTTCTTGTTTGTTTGGTTTGGTTTGCTTTGGTTTTTTTAGCTTTAAAACTGCGACAAATGCCGTAAAGCATGAACTCAAGTCAGTATAGCTGGGAGTATATCTTAGCTTTACTTCTTATTTATCTTCCTGAACTTGGGCAAGATATACAACTCTTCACACACCCTTCATCTGAAATATTGGGATAATAAGAATCTCTACTTAATAACAATTTTGCAGGGATATAGTCAAAGTTTTCATTATAGAGTCCAGCACTTAATAAATGCTATACAATAAATAATATTGCATAAAACAATTTCTTATTACTTTTTCTACTCCCGAGTAAATAGGCCTCTATCATATCTCTTAGCCTTGTTCAGTTTTTAATAGTACTACAGATATCCTGGATCAACCTCCTTGCATAATAATCTCAGGAACTTGACCTCCATACTTATTTTCCGCCATTTCAATTTGTTCCCTCACCGGAAATAATATGCATTGTACTTATTATATTAACATTATTGTTCTGACACTGCAGTTCATTCTTATTTGGGAGCCTTCTATGTCACATACCATGTATATTCTTTTAAATGCTCTTCCTTCTTTTTCTCTATTTTCTAATCCTGTTACTTCTGCTAAAATCTTCTCTTCTGCTTTCATTTGCCTATAAGGCATTAAAATGTACATATTCAGGAGACAATTGATTATATATTTTTGAAATTTTGAAACCAGATCTTCAATGAAGATACAGTTTTGTGAGATGGAAATATATAATTGGTAACTGAAGCTATGCGGATGCACAGAGTAAACATAGTGGAGAAATAAGAATGCTAGAGTGAATGAAACTAATCAAAAATATAAAGCCTAAGAAATTAGAGTGGTACGAGAAATTTATGGCAGCTTTTTTTTTCAAATATGTGCTTTCTTTTTTCATATGTGCCTTTGTTTTCCATTTTAAAAATATTTTTGCATACATTTTAGGTGTACAACTATTTGGTATACGCACCTATATAGTGTGATGGTTAATATTGAGTGTCGACTTGATTGGATTGAAGGATGCAAAGTATTATTCCTAGGTGTGTCTGTGAGGGTGCTGGCAAAGGAAATTAACATTTGAATCAGTGGACTAGGAGCAACAGATCCACCCTCAATCTGGGTGGGGACCATCTGATAAGCTGCCAGTGTGGCTAGGATAAAAGCAAGCAGAGGAATGTGGAAGGACTAGATTGGCTAAGTCTTCTGACCTCCATCTTTCTCCTATGTTGGATGCTTTCTGCCCTTGAACATCAGACTCTAAGTTCTTCAGCTTTTGGACTCTTGGCCCTACACCAGTGGTTTTCCAGAAGCTCTCGGGCCATTGACCACAGACTGAAAACTGCACTGTTGGCTTCCCTACCTTTGAGGTTTGGGGACTCAGACTGGCTTCATCTTTTCTCTGCTTGCAGACCAACTGTTGTAGGACATCATCTTGTGATTGTGTGAGTCAATACTCTGTAGTAAACTCCCTTTTATATATATATCTATCCTATCAGTTCTGTAACTCTAGTGAACACTGACTAACATAGATTTTGGTACCAGGAGTGGAGTGCTGCTGCAAAAATGCCCTAAAATGTGGAAGTGACTTTGGAACTGGGTAACAGGCAGAGGTTGGAATAGTTTGGAGGGCCCAGAGGAAGACAGAAAAATACAGGACAGTTTCAAACTTCCTAGAGATCTTGAGGGCTCAGAATACAGGAAGATGTGGGAAAGTCTGGAACTTCCTAGAGACTTGTCTAATGGCTTTGATCAAAATGCAGATAGTGATATGGACAATAAAGTCCAGGTTGAGGTAGTCTCCAATGGAGATGAGGAACTTGCTGGGAACTGGAGTAAAGGTCACTCTTGCTGTGCAAAGAGACTGACTACATTTTTCCCTTGCCCTAGAGATCTGTGGAACTTTGAACTTGACAGAGATGATTTAGGGTATTTGGGGGAAGAAATTTCTAGGCAGCAAAACATTCAAAAGGAAGCAGAGCTTGAAAGTTTGGAATATTTGCAGCCTGACAATACTATAGAAAAGAAAAATCCATTTTCTGGGGAGAAATTGAAGCCTGCTGCAGAAATTTGCATAAGTACCAAGGAGTCAAATGTTAATTACCAAGACAATGGGGAAAATGTTTCCAGATATGTCAGAGACCTTCAGGGCAGCCCCTCCCATCACAGGCCATGAGACCAAGGATGAAAAATTTGTTTTCTTGGCCAGGTCCAGGGCCCCCCTGCCTCATACTGCCTAGGGACTTGGTGTCCTGCATCTCAGCTGCTCCAGCCATGGCTAAAAGGGGCCAAGGTAAATTCAGGCTCATGGCTTCAGAGGGTGCAAGCACCAAGCCTTGACAGCTTTCATGTGTATTGAGCCTGCAGGTACACAGAAGTCAAGTAATGAGGTTTGAGAACCTCCACCTAGATTTCAAAGGATGTATGGAAATGCCTGGAAGTTTAGTCAGAAGTTAGCTGCAGGGGTGGGGTCCTCGTGGAGAACCTCTGCTAGGGCAGTGACAAAGGAAAATGTGGAGTGATACCCTCTACACAGAGTCCCACTGGTCACTGCCTAATGAAGCTGTGAGAAGAAGGTCACCATCCTCCAGACCCCAGAATGATAGATCCAATGACAGCTTGCACTTTGTACCTGGAAAAGTTGCAGACACTCCACACCAGCCCATGAAAACAGCCAGGAAGGGAGTTGTACCCTGCAAAGTCACAAAAGCATTAGCTGCCCAAGATCATGGGAACCCGCCTCTTGCATCAGTATGACCTGGATATGAGTCATGCAATCAAAGGAGATCATTTTGGAGCTTTAAGATTTGAGTGCCTTGCTGGATTTCGGATTTGCATGGAACTTGTAGCCCCTTCATTTTGGCCAATGTCTCCCATTTAAAATGGGTGTATTTACCCAATACCTCCCATTGCTTTTGATTTACAAGCTCATAGCCAGAAGGACTTGCCTTGTTTCAGATGGGACTTTGCACTGTGGACTTTTAGGTTAACGCTGGACTCAGTTAAGATTTTGGGCCGGGCGCGGTGGCTCAAGCCTGTAATCCCAGCACTTTGGGAGGCCGAGACGGGCGGATCACGAGGTCAGGAGTTCGAGACCATCCTGGCTAACACGGTGAAACCCCGTCTCTACTAAAAAATACAAAAAAAAAACTAGCCGGGCGAGGTGGCGGGCGCCTGTAGTCCTGGCTACTCGGGAGGATGAGGCAGAAGAATGGCGTAAAAACCCGGGAGGCAGAGCTTGCAGTGAGCTGAGATTCGGCCACTGCACTCCAGCCTGGGCGACACAGCGAGACTCCGTCTCAAAAAAAAAAAAAAAAAAAAAAATTTGGGGGACTATTGGAAAGGCATGAAATGTGAGGACATAAGATTTGGGAAGGAC
The DNA here is from genome assembly GCF_043159975.1 of Macaca nemestrina. Classification (NCBI taxonomy): domain Eukaryota; kingdom Metazoa; phylum Chordata; class Mammalia; order Primates; family Cercopithecidae; genus Macaca; species Macaca nemestrina. Next base: position 59,234,587 of record NC_092127.1, on the reverse strand, counting down.
AAGGGGTGGAATTATGTGGTTTAGCTCTGTGCCCCCACTCAAATCTCACCTTGAATTGTAATAATCCCTACTTCTTGTGGGAGGGTAATTGTGGTAGGAGGTGACTAAATCATGGGGGCAGGTTTTTCCTGTGCTATTGTCATCAAATTGAATAAGTCTCTTGAGATCTGATGGTTTTATAAAAGGGAGTTCCCCTGCACACTCTCTTTGTTGCCTGCTACCATGTAAGATGTCCCTTTGCTCTTTCTTCATCTTCTGCCATGATTATGAGGCTTCCCCAGCCATATGGAACTGTAAGTCCATTAAACTTCGTTCCTTTATAAATTACCTAGTCTTGAGTACGTTTTTATTAGCAGCCCAGGGGGAGCTAATTGAATGATTAGGCAGGTGTTTCCCAGGCCATTCTGGTGATAGTGAATAAGTCTCAAAAGATATGATGGTTTTATAAAGGAGAGTTCCCCTGCACACATTCTCTTGCCTGCTGCCATGTAAGATGTCCCTATTCTCTTCCTTCATCTTTTCTGCCATGACTGTGAGGACTCCCAAGCCATGTGGAACTGTGTCCATTTAACCTCTTTCTCAGATGAATTACCCACTCTCAGGAATATCTTTATCATCAGCTTGAAAACAAACTAATATATATAGTGAAATGACAACTACAGTCAAGCAAATTATTCTATCCATCACCTTTTATAATTACCTTTTCCCCCAAAACAACAATGCCTAAAAATCTACTCTCTTAGTGAATTTTCAGTATTCAATACAATATTGTTAACTATAACCCTCATAATCTACATTAGAGCTCTAGACCTATTCATTCTACATGGCTGCAAGTTCATAACCTTTGACTCACTTCACTTCCTTCTATTTATTTCCCCTGATTTCCCCAGTAATCGCTGTTCTATTCTCTGTTTGCTAAGTATAAGTGAAATCGTGCGATATTTTTCTTTCTGTGTCTGGCTTATTTCTCTTAGCCTAATGTCCTCTGGGTTACTAACATGAATGTTGTGGCAGCATTTATGTTTTCAGAAATGGCAGTATCTCTTTCATATATATATATGAAATATATATATATAAAAATATATATTTATATATAAAATCTCATTTATATTAATATGTCCTTTTTAATCAATTTATCTATCAATGGATACATAGGTTGTTTTCATATCTTGAACATTATGAGTAATGCTGCAATGAACATGGGAGTAAAGCTTGTTTTACTAGGTCCTATTTGTATTTCTTTTATATCTAGCAGAAGGATTGTTAAATCATACAGTGGTTCTATTTTTAATTGTTGGAGGAACCTCCACAATGTTTTCCAGAATTGCTGTACCAATTTATATTACCATCAAGAATGTACAAGGTTTCCTTTTACTCCACAGCTTCGCCAACAATGATTATCTTTTGTCTTTTTCGTAATTGTCATCTTAACAGGTGTGAGGTGATATCACGCTTTGGTTTTTTGATTTGCATTCCACTGTTAATCAGTAATGTTGAGCACCGTCTTACATATCTGTTGGCCATTTGTATGTCTTCTTTGGAAAAATATCTATTCAAGTTCTTTCCTCATTTCTTAATTAGGTTATTTGTGTTCTTTTTTCTATGGAGTTGTGTGAATTCTTTATATAATTTGGATGCTAACACCTGATCAAATACATGGTTTGCAATTCTTCTTTCCCAATCCTTAGATTCTCACCAGTCTTCACTCTGTTGAATTTGTTTTCTTTTTGTTGTGTGTGTGTGTGTATGTGTGTGCAGGAGCTTTTTAGTTTTATGTAGTCTCACTTGTTTATTTTTACTTTTGTTGCCTGAGCTTTGAGTTTGCAGATGTACATTCTCAAATGCTGCTGAGAAGTCAAGCAATATGAAAGTGAAAAAAATTGTTATATTTACGAACAAAATGTCTATGGAAATTTTGACGTCTATTATTGCCTGCCTCTATGGTGAGGTTCCTACTGAGAATGTGGCAGGTGTTGAAATTTAAAGTGTAGTTGATGGAACCGGCATAAGACAGAAGGAGTGGTATCTCATTTACTAAAACAAACAAACAAAAGTAATAGAAATAGATGAGTCTACACTATAATTGGTTTCATGGCTTCTGTTTACACTGATGAGTGAAAGAGTGTTGAACAAAAAAACATATGAGGAGAGTAGAGAAGGTTTAAACTTCCAATTGACAATGGAAGATTATGATTAGGGTAAAATAGAATTGATAGCAGTGATTAACACTTGAGGTTAATAGTAGTGACAAGGGATGAATGGTGAATCTAACCTTGATCATGAGTATTGTCTGACAGCAGTCATCAGTCCAATTGTTGGTTAAGAGAAGGTGAACGATTTCCTCCATTCCAGCATGAATTGTGCTAGGTTTCTGTGACAGAGGTTAAAAAAATATATAATTGTGGTATATTTGAGAAAAGGATCAATTAAAATTCTTAATTTTCCCATTTTTTCTTCTAATTACTTGCATTAAAATAGTACTGTTCTCTCATATTTTTAGTTTATATACAATTTCAACTATATATTGCAGTGATTTTGTTTTTTCAGGATAGACTGTGTTCTAACTACTATTTTTGCATAGTAAAATAACCCTAAACTTAATGACAGAAAAACTTTTAAAATGCACATGAATTCTGTAGGTTAAAAGTTCAACCAGGAACTATAAAAGAAACAAAATGCTCTGGACACTTGTTAAAAATGGCAAGGAAACTGTAGTCCCCGCTACTCCAGAGGCTGAAGCAGGAGGATCACTTGAAGTCAGAGTTTGAAGCCAGCCTGGGCAACATAAGAAGACCCCATTTCTAGAAAAAGTAAAAAAGGTAAGGAAGACTTCACTCAAGACTTCTGCAATATAGATCAAGACTATTTCAATAAAGGAGAGCAATTATATTCAACTTCACTGAAAGAAAAGGTGGGAGAATTTTTAAATGTTGGAGTAAGCTAATGGAAAAATATTAGCAAAGATATTAGCAGATGACATTAGCAAAGAATTGGTCTAAGTGACTAGGTCATCTATCTTTGCTTGAAGTTAGACTCCTAACCTCCCACAGAGATTCAAAATTAGGGACAATATCTCCTTAAATGAATATACATTTCAAAGTGATGGTTCCTAAAACTTTGATGAAGACATTCCTTGTAAAACTGGTGAGAAGTGGGAAGAAACTATATCTCATAGAGGCAGAGAAAAAGTTTCTAATTGCAAGTTTTCTTAAGTTAATGCTCTATAAAAGAAAGGTCATGGATTTGCAGTCAGAAAGAAACCTGTCTGAGATTAGTCAAGTTGAGGGGAATTTTAAGGCCTTCTTGTTCAGTACAGGGATGAGCTTAGTTGTTTTCCACAGAGTATGGGTTTCAGCTGGAAAGACATGAAGGTTAGAGGTGATTCTATGGCTGGGGAAAGGGATGACTTTTCTCATATAAATAAGGGTTGATGCTAAATGTCAGCTGGAACCTCTGCTGGGATGTCAGCTGAAACATCCACTCTCCATGAGGGCTAATTTTAGTTTGCTTGCAACGTAGTGACTGTATTCCAAGTGGGAGCATCCTTAGAAACAAAACAGAGGTGTATGGCATTAATATAATTCAAGAAGAGTTGTGGAGTCACTTTCACCATGTTTCCAGGTTCAAGGAGATGATTACGTGAGTTGGAAGGCATCATTGTGGCTATCTATGGAAAGCACACTCTGCCATGGTCAGAAATACTATTGGCCAAGTATAATATTTATTAGGAAAAAATAGATTTATATCTCTAATAAGATGGGATCATTGTATACTTTGTTATCATTTATTTAGAATCATAACAGAGTGCCTATAGAATAAATTAGTGGAGAAAGTTATTTTGAATTTACATTATTTTCAATATGAATTTTGGAGTAGAATCCACTTATAATTTAGTTGAATTGAAAGAGGGAATAGCTTTACTCTTATTACTATCTTGTAATTGTCAGTTGTAATTGTAAATTATAATTACAGCCTGGACTGTACTGAAATTCTTAGAGAATATTTTTCTGAAAGAGCCATAAGACAAGGGTGTGTTCTGATTCTTAATTGCAAGTAATTTAAAAGGCTCATAATCCTTGTTTAACCAAAATCATTATGAACTTTCCCCTAGGGAAAAGGTGGCATTATTTATTTATGCCTATACTATAATTCATATATATACATTTATAATCTCCATACCAGACTGCAGAATCAGAATTAGTGTATAGAAGAACTAGTTATCATCCTGGAAACTAATAGCTGAAATTTACTTTTTTTCTTGGAATATTTATTGAGTCTCTACTTTGTCAGGTATTGGAATGGGCACTGTGGTAATAATTTGATGAGCAAGACATGGTACCTACTTGGAAAGCCCATAATATCCATAAGTAAGCATGCAATAATTTTCACATATTAAAAATAAATATTTTACCCCGAGTTGTTATTGAATAATGCAGAAAAAAACACAATGTATTTTCCAAATTAGTTTCAGATTTCTTTGGAGAAATAAAAATGTGAATAAGTAGAACTTAATTATTTGATTTGCAGAAATAATATGAATACAAATCTTCAGATATAAGTATTCATTGATACTTGCTTTGGGGAAAGCAGAAGACAAGATGCTATATACATGTGAGTAGCCCTTAGTAGGGAGAAACCCCACTTCTCTTAGATGGTATGTATAATCCATATTGTAAAAGAGATAATCTATTAAAATATATATTGTTTTGTACTTTATTTCCTTTTCCATTGCATAGGTTTTATATATTATGCTGTTACACGGTAGGGAAATCTAAATTTCTGATCTGAGCAAACCCTAGTTTAGGAGAAGCCATAAACTTCTGATAAACTGGGGTTTGCTGCTTTGAAGGTTACATTGGTATACACCCAACAGATATAATAGTAATTCACATTTTGTATATTTTGATACCTCTTTAAAATATTCTGAATGTAAAAGTAATAACAATTTTTATTTATTTTCAGAAATGTTGGTTCACTTGTTCTTAGAAATTGGCGTATGAGTTTAAATTTATTCAATTCAATTTAATTTTTTATTTTTCAAAAATTATTTATTTTTATGGATTTAGGGGTACAAGCTCAGTTGCGATACATGAATATATTGCATAGCGGTGAAATTTGGGCTTTTAGTGTATCCATCACCTGAATAGTGTGCATTGTACCCAATAGGTAGGATGTTATCCCTTGCCTCCCTCCCACCCTCCAGCATTTTGGAGTCTCCAATGTCTATTATTCCACTCTATATGTCTGTATGTATCCACTGTTTCATTCTCACTTCTAGTTGGGAACACACATTTTTCAAACTCTTTCTTTCTCAGTCATTTCACTAAAGGTAATGGCTTCCTGTTTCATCCCTGTTGCTGTGAAAGACATAATTGTATTCTTTTTTATGACCGAGTAATAGTATATTGTATATAAAGTCAGTATTATGGTTAGCTTTTGCGTCAGGTTAGATTTAGTCACAAATAATCCAGTCTCCAGTGAAATTATAACGTAAAGTGTGAATCACTGCACAGCGTAAGTGACCCGAAAACTTTATTATCATCTTCCCCAGATTTTGTAGTGTCATGGTGGAATGGATGTTTATAATTGCCTTTGATGAAAGCCATGGCTAACCAATGCACATGTCAGAAGTTGTAATAGGAAGAACAACTAATAGAAACTTAAAATGTTGGTAGATTATTATTTTTATTGTTGTTCAATTTGTTGCATTTGAAGTTTTACTTGGTCTAGATAACCTAACAAGCCACATGTTTTGTTACTTTTGGCAAAAAAAGGAGTTCAAATATGGTGTCTTAAAAGCTCAAAATGAGAAAACAATAAAAGCTTTACCTATGATTCAAATATACTTGAGTAGGAGCTTTCTCCAGAAAAATCTCAAAGTTGTGGGAAGTCATGAAATAGTGACACAGTAGGGAAGAAAATGAATCTTGGTAATTTTTTAAGAACACAAATCATCTTCCATGTTATTTTGCAAAGTGTTCAGTTTTATTTCTGGATTGAGTATGCACGTTAGGCAGTCTATCTTTATTATTCGGCAGGATAGAAACCTTCATAGGACTCACACAGTGTCTATAATGTAAAATAATCTCATTGACTTGTTATTTGAATTATTTTGACACTTATCACAAAAAAGTTGAAAAGTAAGAATGATCTCAATTTTGAATAAATAACAATACAAATGTTCATATATCAATGTAACTAAATATATGCATTTATATTTTTCTAAGCATGCACCACATATATTACTATAACATTTTATATAGGTCCTGCAAAAATATTTATATCAAGTTCCCTCTCTAGTGATATAGATATAATATTACATTTGCTTACGACAAGTGAATTAGAGATGAAAACTCTGGAACATTTAAAAATAACATAGTCAAATTAAATTATGAAAATAGTTTGGAAATAAATTAGCTTAACAATTTACTAGTTTTTTGCTTCCATTGCATATACATGTGTAAACTGGATCGCTAAGACAGAACTTCTGTAGATAACCTAAACATTTGCTGAACTAAAAACAAATCATAGCTAAGTGAAATAAGCCAGTCACAGAAAGACAAATGCTGTTAATTCCACTTACATAAGATATTTAGAATAGTCAAAATCATACAGAAAGAAAGTGGAATGGTGGGTACCAGGGTCCAGGGGAGGAGAGAATGAGGAGTCATTGATTCAAGGGTACAGAGTTTCCACTTTACACGACGAAGAGTTATGGAGATATATAGTGGTGGTGGGTGCACAACATTATGGATGTATTTAATACCACCAAGCTGTATACTTAAAAGTGGGTAAGATGGCAAATTTTTCATATGGATTTTTCCACAACAAAAAAACATGGAAAAATATTTTTAAAGCCCCACAAACTAGAAAATCTTAAGTGTCAAAATAGCCATTGCAGGTGTCAATCGAGAACAACCCTCTATACATTAAAATTAACTTTCTAATCTTAATGTACAACTTACTGCCATGTTGTATAGGCTTAGTATTAGTGACGAATTAATAGCTAATTTATGTATTTTAAACCGTAACAGTGCCTTCTTTCAGTTCTTTCTCCTCTTTCTGCTCCCTACTAACCTCCTTTGTCTCTTCATCCTGCCTTTCTTGCTCATCCTTTCTCCTCATTTTTCTATTCGTATTCCAAAAGTAAATATTAAAATTATGTCCATATGATAAGAAAAACTAATCATCTTGGCAGTGGTCAAATCAGATGCAATTAACATTTTCAATTTTGCTTAAACTTGCCTCAGAAATGGTGAATAAATACCACTTTACTTATCTCGGCATTGCATATTCAATATTAAGGGGCATTAAATAGTTTAAAATGAAATTCATTTTATTTCAAGGTAAAGTAAAGCATGCTTATTCTGATGATTTCTTATCATGAATGGTTTTAAATAAACTAATCAATAAGCATTCAATTAACACTTTTTTTCCCATCCAGGAATACTTCAAACTCTTCTATCCCCAAACAACAATATTGCATGATAAATTTTCAAATTTTAATCAAAAGTAAAAATATAAAAGTCAATATATCCCTACTATACAATGTTGGATTTTGTGTCATAGTGAGTCAGATAAGAGTTTGAGCGGTTGCCAACTTGTTAATTGGAAGATCAAGAGGAAAGAAAGCTCAGAGAGCTCAATTTACTACATTGCTTATTCAGTATATTGAGTAATAAATTAGTAGCTGGAAAGAATGAATACATTTCTCTTGTAGTTTATCATGCAGTAGTAATTTCAGCCTTACATGTAATATGCGTCTAGGTTCCATCCACATATATCACAGGTGGAATTAAAGTCTATCTAGTTTATGAAAGGGTTACCTTCAAAAATAAAAGCAAATCTGTATTCAGCTGAACTATTCAGAAAATGGATGCAAGACTTTGTTTTTGGATTATGTAGAATCTTGTGCCTTTTCCATATCAGAATATATTTGCAAACATGGCAGTGCTCTCTAATTTCCAGCTGTATTCAAGAATACAAAAACATATTTTCAGAAAACTAAATTAGAACTTAAAATATAATGTACATATATAGACAATAAATTAATTATATAAGAAATAATCGTAATTTTATATTTAAATCTTTGAATTTGGTTTTCTTTAATTATTTCCACATTAATTATTTTGTGTTACACTTTGGGTTTCATGAGTTAGGTAATTTATTTTATTTTTTGGGAGAAAGTTTCTGGTTGTCTCTGCTTTTAATACAATTGACCATTTATGCCTCAACGAAAAAATGTAAACATTATTTAATATATTTATGGTCCTGAATCTTTGGGTATGCAAATTTATTCTACAAAGTAAATTACCCCTGTACTTTATAGAATTATATGTGTAGAGAGTAAAGTAAGACCTCCATAAAATGTCTTATTTGTGGTGCTGTTTTCTGCTCTAAGAGCTTCCATTTTGTCAAAGGAGAGAATGAGGTCATCGTCCTTTGCACACTGGCTAACACTCTAGTAAAGAACAATCATTCAAGATGTCATTTTAGAGGCTGATTTCAGTCTTCTATAAGGAAAATGGTAATCTGTTTGGATAATGCTATTATGACTGAATTAAAACAAGAAAACTGTACAGGTCTTTTTTTATGGTATATGTTTCTCAAGTTTTACTAATTAATCCTCCCCAGCAGGAAAAATGCTATTAACACAGAGTTGGGATGTTATGCTGAATTAATGTAAATGTTATAAATAATATTTGCTTGTTGAATTAAACACAAACCACAACATTAAAAAATGAATATATTAACATTTTCTTTTGTATTTCTGGATATTCATATAAATAAAATATTTAATTTCTTTGCAAACATTAAAGCAGAAGTCAGAATTAACATAGCCTTTAAGATATCACCCTCTCCGAATGAACTCATTAATGAATTTTTCTTAATATTCTTTTAAATTGGTGAAAAATGCATATTAGTCCATAAAACATAATTAATTCATCATAACACTATTTCATTCAAAGCAGTAACACATTGATATGTTGAAATAAATTTTCTTTATTTTTAAAATTAGTATTTAGTACATATGTAAGAATATTAATGGCATCACACTTTTGGAATCACTGAAAATATATAAATTTGGATACATAAAATAATATCATAAAATTAAAAAACCTTCTGATATCTATCAATGCCCTAATTTAATATCCTGTTAACATTGATGTAAAACAGGGGTGTCCAATCTTTTGGGGTCCCTGGTCACAGTTGAAGAAGAATTGTCCTGGGTCATACATAAAATACATTAACACTAACTATAGCTGATGAGCTAAAAAATAATAAAAAAAATAAAATAAACTGCAAACAATTTCATAATGTTTTAAGAAATTTTACAAATTTGTGTTGGATGACATTCAAAGGCGTCCTGGGCCACATTGAGTCACAGGTTTTACAAGCTTGGTGTAAAAGAAAGACATTTCATTAATTTAAAATACTTGCCCTTTGGATCTGACCTCGTGCCTAGACTTCTCTGGCACTAAGCGTATTTTCAGTCATATTGAGGAAGATTTCTTCACCCCCGAACTATTGCGCACATTCTCCCATATAATCGTGGTCGCCTATTTTATGTTTGACTAAAAAGTGTTGGTAGGCCAGCCCTTCCAAATGTGTCTCCAATTTACTTAGATGCTAATTTGGAAAGTTCTTTTTTTCTTTGGAAAAAAGGGAACAAAATAAATACATTATTTGTTGAGTTATTTGAGAACTAAAAAGTCACCTTGTAAATGCCCTAGATAAGTTATAGAGTCTAGACAAGTGGGATTAGTATTTCAGCCAAAGTTAGAAATCAGAGTTGGATTTTGATTTTTAACGACATGTAGCACAGAAACACCCACAACTTCTCTGAAAAATACACATTCCGAATAGGACTCTTGAGGAAGATACAGGCAAGAAAGAAAAAACTAATGGGAAATAGGATACTGCTTTATTATCTTTGAGAAGCCATTATGTTTGTTGGAAGAATTGTGGGACTTTATAAAGCTGAGTTTGGCATGAGCCTTAAGCCAAAAGCTTAAGTGGGGTCTTAACCACAAAAGCCACAGTCCACATTTAAAGTCAGCAGTAAAGACATCTCTTTAAATTTATTTATCCTGCCCAGCTTTACCTTCTCCCTTTCTTGGTGTTTCAGGTTAATTGTAACAAGGTTCCTAATTTTCCATTACTTCTATCTATGCCCTTTGCATTATAAGTTTGCAGTGCCTCCATTAAGAGGCAAAGTCTATTTCTTCATCCTTGAATCTGGGATGGCCTGGCCTGGTCAGTAGAATGCAGTAGATATGACAAGCAATTTCTGAACCTAGACCTGAAAGGCTTCTGTTTTTTGCCACTCTCTGCTTTGAAACCCTTTCTCCGCCATGAGAACAGTCTACATTCTTCTGTTGCAGAATGAGATAGAATTTGGAGCACAGCCGAGTCATAACAGCCAAGGTCATCTTATGTGATCCAGGTCCACTCAACCCACAACAGAAAACTGCAGACATAAGAACAAGCACAGTTAATATAGGTTGAATCCAACTATCAGTAGAATCACCCAGATGACTATAGACTTAACACAAATAATAAATGTTCATTGTTTTAAACTAACTAGTTTTAGAATATTTCATTATGCAGAAATAGCTAAATAATACTATTCAATGCTTGACTCCTCATTCCTTTGTACTTCTATCTCATGTGATATGCCTGTTTATCTACATGATCTTTAGTGAAATGGTGAAATAAAATATGGGCATGGTCAACTAGAATAGTCCAAACTCCAATCTGTTTCAGAAATTGACCAAAACTGGGTCAACATTTTACCAGAGACATGTTACCACGGTTTTCATTATTTTATTTTATTTTTTGAGACAGTCTCACTCTGTCGCTTAGGCTGGAGTGTGGTGGTGGGATCTCAGATCACTGCAACCTCCGCCTCCCGGGTTCAAACGATTCTTGTGCCTCAGCCTTCCAAGTACCACAGTTTTTAGAAAAGTATGTATCGCCTTGATGAGCTGATAAACCAAGCTGAGAATGACAATATAAGAACCCTCAGAACATCATTGGGAATTTAGTCTTTCCGAAACCAGCATTTTTGGTTATATGTCAATAAATTATTTTAAAAAATATTAACTGAAGCAAGTACGATTTGGGTTTCCATTAAAACCAAACATTTCTAAGTAATACAAGTAATATGGGGTTTTATAACTGTCTAGTCACAAGGGAGAAAGAATTTCAAAATACTACAAGAGAGATACTGTGGTCAGCAAGTTGCTCAATATCAAGTAACAGAGAACATTAAAGAGAGAACAAAGAACATAAACATGCATCTTTTAATACACAGTACCTAATTTCCAAATAAACATGCCCCAAAGCATTGTTTTGAATATATATTATTATATGGTAAATCCATTTTCCTTTGAGCCGGAGGTGGGATTTTTAGTAGAATAAAAATACATTCTGTTATAACAAATTTAGGCCAGGCATGGTGGCTCAGGCCTGTAATACCAGCACTTTGGGAGGCTGAGGTAATTGGATCACTTGAGGCCAGGAGTTTGAGACCAGCTTGGCCAACATGGTGAAACCCTGTCTCTACTAAAAAAAATATTAGCTGGGTGTGGTGACACACGCCTGTAATCCCAGCTATTCGAGAGGCTGAGACACGAGAATCCCTTGAACGCCAAAGGCTGGGCTGCAGTGAGCCAAGATTTCGCCACAGCACTTCAGCCTGGGTGACAGAGTGAGGTAAGACTCTATCTCAAAAAAAAAAAGAAAAGAAAAAAATTTTAAAAAGACTACAGGTATTACTTCCTACTACCCGCCTTAACACCTCCCACACCCATTACTAGGCACTGAAGTTGAAATAATTAAATTATATAAATCTTTCACTGGCAAACACTGCAACTGCTAAAAATCGAGCAATTCTCTCTTCAAAGCTCAAAGTATATCTCAGAATTTCATTTTCAACTATGGTACATTCTGGAATGGAATGAGAAGAAACATCAGACTGATAACTTTCTCTATTGCTTACAATTATAAATATACTGCTCTGTTTTCCCATGTGCCTTTGTTTGAGTGTGTATGCATTCAGCAATAGCATCTTATATTCAAAACTGCTAGATGAATCAAGCAACCTTGTCAACTGTCCCGTAACAGACTCACAGTAAATACCTCAATTTAAATATTATTTGACAAAACTTGCCTATGTAAAGTGGCTTTAAAAATATGATGCTCAACTTATGAACTCACAAGTAGAATATACTGTGCTTTATTTGAATTTGTTGGCAAAAAGATTGCTGTAAAAGAAGTCAGGAAACAGGAAACACAGGGAAATGTTAATTTTCAAAGTGTTTTTGGTTATAATAGCTATTACAAACTCACAATTGTGACAGATGTGAAGTTTAGCATGAATAACGATATTAGAAAAACATGTTTTGGCCATGATATATCCCATATATTAAGAAAGGAAACACACAAACTATTAAACTTAGTCATGAAGAAATAGGACATAAAGTGGACCCACCACTAGCAGTGATTGCTTTAGTGTAAATCTGGAATCCCAGCAATTCAGTCAATATAAACAAATGCTAGAAAAGTAAGCTGTTTGTCCAGAAATATTTTTTTATCAACAAAGAACAAAATACCACATGCTCTGGAATTCATCCATGCTGAACATACTCTTTAAATAAATAAATCGTGTTGAGGATAGTTGGCCTCTAAACTTGTGTTGAAATGTAGGAGGAGTCTGGATCTGTCTTTATTTAGTATGCATTGCCTCTGAATGTCATGTACACACAAAAAAGTAGAAACCAGGAGTAGGGTAGAATTAATCAATGACTGTGGTGAAATATATTCGGTTTGGTCAATACTAACTGAAATGGTATTAAGTAGGGGTTAATTTTGCCTTATCTACCTCCCTTTAATACCCACAATATTTAGCACCCATACATTCTTAGGAACAATTGCAAGGAATAAAACACATGAAAATGGGTTAAATGAAGATGTATTAATTTTATACTTGTTAGTTTTTCATTTGATCTTCCTCATTGTAAGTTTTTTCTCCTAATTTTTACTTTGATTTGTAACGTCTACTTAAACAATATCCTTAAGAAGATAGAGACTCTTGCCTTTCTTTTTTTTTTAAGCAATGGCTGATAGATTTAATTTGGTAATGTTTGATTTCTCTTTAATTTATATTTTGTGTTACCTCCTATTTCATAATGAATGAAAATGGCTGTCAATTTATATTAATGACATTAAAGTTTTCTTCTTTTTTAGCTTTTATTTTAAGTTCAGGGGTAGACATGTAGGTTTGTTGCACAGGTAAACTTGTGTCATGGGGGTTCGTTGCACAGATTATTTCATCACCCAATTGTTAATCATAGTACCCATTAGTTGTTTTCCCTGACCGTCTCCCTCCTCCCATCCTCCACCATCTAATAGGCCCCAGTGTCTGTCGTTTCCCTCTATGTGTCCATGAGTTCTCATCATTTAGCTCCCACTTGTAAGTGAGATGTGGTATTTGGTTTTCTGTTCCTGCCTTAGTCTGCTAAGGATAATGACCTCCATCTCCATCCATGTTTCTGCTAAGGACATATCTTGTTCTTTTTTATGACTACATAGTATTATTCCATGGTGTGTACATACCACATTTTCTTCATCCAGTCTACAATTGATGGGCATTTAGGTTGACTCCGTCTTCACTGTTGTGAATGGCGCTACAGTGAACATATACGTGTATGTGTCCTTATGATAGAACAACTTATATTTATATTTATGTTTCTTTGGGTATATTCCAGTAATGGGATTGCAGGTTCAAATGGTAGTTCTGTTTTAAAGTCTCTAAGGAATCACCACATTGTTTTCCAAAATAGTTGAACTAATTTACACTCCCATCAGCAGTGTGTAAGTGTTCACTTTTCTCCACAACCTCGTCAACACCTGTTATTTTCTGAGTTTTTATTAATGGCCATTCTGACTGGTGTGAGATGGTATCTCATTGTGGCTTTGATTTGCATTTATCTAATGATCAGTGATCAGTGATGTTGAGCTTTTCTTCGTATGGTTGTTGGCTGCATGTATATTTTCTTTTGAAAAGTGTTCATGTCCTTTGCCTATTTTCTAATGTGGCTGTATGTTTTATTTTTCTTGTAAATCTGTTTAAGTTCCTAATACATGCTGGATATTAGAACTTCGTCAGATGCACAGTTTGCAAAAATTTTTTCTTCCATTCTCTAGGTTGTCTGTTGATCGTATCTTTTGCTGTGTGGAAGCTCTGTAGTTGAATTAGATCCCATTTGTCAATATTTTCATTTGTAGCAATTGCTTTTGGCATCTTCATCATGAAACGTTTACCTATTTCTATGGTCCAGAATAGTACTGCCTAGGTTCTCTTCCACTGTTTTTACAATTTTGGGTTTTACATTTAAGTCTTTAATTCATCTTGAGTTGATTTTTGTATATGGTATGAGAACAGTGTCAAGGTTTAACATATGGCTAGCCAGTTACCCTAGCACCATTTATTGAACAGGGACCCTGTTCTCCATTGCTTGTTTGTGTTAGCTTTGTTAAATATCAGATAGTTGTAGGTGTAAAGCCTTATTTCTGGGCTCTCTATTTTGCTCCATATGTCTACATTTCTGTGTCTGTTTTTATACAAGTGTCATGCTGTTTTGGTTACTATAGCCCTGTAGTTGGCTAGCATGGCACCTCCAGCTTTGTACTTTTTGCTTAGGGTTACCTTGATCATTTTGATTCCATATGAATTTTAAATATTTTTTTCTATTTCTGTGAAGAATCTCTTTGACAGTTTGATAGGAATAACATTGAATCCATAAATTGCTTTGGGCAGTTTTGCCATTTTAATGATATTGATTCTTCTCATCCATAAGCATATTTTTCCGTTTGTTTGTGTCACCTCTGATTTCTTTGAGCAGTGTTTTATAGGTCTCCTAGTAGAAATCTTTCACTTTCTTGGTTAATTGTATTATTTGGTATTTTATTCATTTATTTTTTGTGGCAATTGTGAATGGAATTGCATTTCTGATTTGGCTCTCTATCTGACTGTTGTTGGTGTATAGGGATGCTGGTAATTTTTGTACGTTGATTTTGTATCCGGAGACTTTGCTGAGTTGTCTATCAGCTTTAGGATCTTTTGAGATGAGACCGTGGGGTTTACTAAATATAGGATCATGTCGTCTGCAAACAGGGATAGTTTGACTTCCTCTGTTGCTATTTGGATGCCCTTTATTTATTTATGTTGCCAGGACTTTATTTATTTATGCCTTTTATTTATTAATGTTGCCAGGACTGGCAATACTATGTTGAATAGAAGTGGTGAGAGGGGGAATCCTGTCTTGTGCCAATTTTCAAGAGGAATGTTTGGAGATGTTGCCCATTCAGTATGTTGGCTATGGGTTTGTCACAGATGGCTCTTAATATTTAAGATATGTTCCTTCAATACATAGTTACTTGAAAGTTTATAACATGAAGCAGTGTTGAATTTTATTGAAAACCTTTTCTGCACCTACTGAGATAATCATAATATGGTTTTTGTCTTTAGTCCTGTTTATATAATGAATCACATTTATTGATTTGCATGTAATCAACAAAACTTTCATTCCAGAGATAAAACATATTTGAAGTGGTGGGTAAACTTTTTGATGTGCTGCTAAATTTGGTTTGCCAGTATTTTGTTGTGGATTTTTGCATCAATGTTCACCAAAGATACTGGCCAGAAGTTTCCTTTTTTGTGTTGTGTCTTTGCCAGGTTTTGCTATCAATATGATAGTAACCTCGTTGAACCATTTACTCCTGAATTGTTTCAGTAGAAATGATACCAGCTCTTCTTTGTGTATCCGATAGAATTTGACTGTGTATCTCTCTGGTCCTGGGCTTTGTTGTTGTTATTGTTGTTGTTAGGCTATTTATTACTTTTAATGGGCTATTTTTATAGTTTTGGTGCTTATTACTGTCAGTTCAGGGATTCACTTTCTTCCTGGTTCAGTCTTGGAAAAGTGTATGTTTCTGCAAATTTATCCACTTTTTTTTCCTAGATTTTCTAGTTTGTGTGCACGAGGTGTTCATAATATTATCTGATGGTTATGTATATTTCTGCGGGATCAGTGGTAATATTCCCTTTGTTGTTTCTAATTGTGTTTATTTGAATCTTCTCTCTTTTCTTTCTTAGTAGTCTAGCTATCAGTCTATGTATTTTAGTGATTAAAAAAACAATTCCTGAATTTGTCAATCTTTTGAATGATCTTTTGTGTCTTAATTTCTTTCTGTTTAGCTCTGCTTTTGGCATTTCTTAGATCCTGCCGGCTTTGGGGTTGGTTTCCACTTGATCTTCTACATCTTTTAGTTGTGGTGTTAGGTTGTTGATTTGAAATCTTTCTCACTTTCTGATGTGGGCCTTTAGTGCTATACATTTCTCTCTTAACAGTGTCTTCCTTGTGTGCCAGAGATTCTGTTATGTCACATCTTTGTTCTCATTGTTTTAAAGAACTTACTGATTTCTGCTTTAATTTCATTATTTACCCAAAAGTCTCTCAGGCACAGGTTATTCAGTTTCTCTGTAATTGTATAGTTTTGAGTGATTTTTCTTAGTTTTTATCACTAATTTTATTGTGTTGTTGTCCAAGAGAGTGGTTGTTATAATTTCAGTTATTTTACATTTGCTGAGAAGGGTTTTGTGTCTGATTATGTAGTTCATTTCAGAATATGTACCATGTGGTGATGAGAAGAACGTATATACTTTTGTTTATCGGTGGAGATTTCTGTAGATGTCTATCAGGCCTATTTGTTCCAATGCTGAGTTTAGAGTCTGCATATCCTTGTCAATATTCCTCCTCAATGATCTGTCTAATACTGTCAGTGCAGAGTTGAAGTCTCCCAATATTATTGTTCGGGAGTCTATGTCTCTTTGAAGGTCTCTAAAGAGTTTGCTTCATGAACCTGAGTGGTTCTGTGTTAGGTGCACATATATTTAGAATAATTAGGTCTTCTCGTTGAATTGAACCCTTTAACATGATGTAGTGTTGTCCTTTTTCTTTTTCAGTTTTTGTTGATTGGAAGTCTCTTTTGTCTGAAATTAGGATTGCAATCCCTGCTTTTTTCTGTTTGCTGTTTGCTTGGTATATTTTTCACCATCCCTTTATTTTGAGCCCAGGGCTGTCATCACATGTGAGATGGGTCTCTTAGAGACAGCTTATCAGTGGGTCTTGGATCTTTATCCAGCCTGCCACTCTGTACCTTTTAACAGGGGGCATTTAGCCCATTTACATTCAAGGTGAGTATTGGTATGAGTGGATTTGATCCTGTCATCATGCTGTGAACTGGTTATTATGCTGACTTGTTTTGTGTGGTTGCTTTATAGTATCACTGGTCTGTGTACTTAAGTGTGTTTCTTTGATGGCTGGTACTGGTCCTTCCTTTTCATTTAGTGCTTCCTTCAGGAGCTCTTGTAAGGCAGGTTTGGTGGTAATGGATTCCCTCAGATTTGCCTGTCTAAAAGACACCTTATTTCTCCTTCGCTTATGAAGGTTAGTTTGGCTGGATATGAATTCTGTGTTAGAATTTCTTTTTCTTTAACCCTTTTTCATTTAGAAAAAGAAGGTACAGCTTGTTGCCAGCACTCATTTGCTCTCTGAGGCTGAAGCAAATTTGATTTTCAATTTGAAAATAAAATATAAAAAAATTAAATATAAAAACTTTTCTCAGAGCTATTTCTAAACATAATTAACATCAAAATTGTATGAATCATCACAATCATCTATTCTGGAAAAATCAGATTCATAAATGAATCTTTGACCAACAACTGTTCATAAACAATGTTAACATTGCATGTAGGAATGCTATGTTTTCTAGGTTTTAAAATTTTCAGCCATCAAGAATTATCATATTTTGTCAATGAAAATACCACTATTAAAAACAGAATGCTATAAATAGAATGATATATTTTATTTCCAAAGTCAATATACTAGACATAGATTTTTCTCTTCACATAATCCCATATTTCTTGGATGTTTTGTTCATTTTTAATAGTTTTTCTCTATTCTTCTATGTCTTATTACATAAAGCCAGTCTCCAAACTCTGAGATTCTTTTCTCAGCTTGCTCTAGTCTGTTATTAATACTTGTGATTCCATTAATAAATTATTGTAGTGTGTTTTTCAACTCTATCAGGTAGTTACATTTTTTTCTATACTGGCTATTTTATCTGTCAGCCTCTGTATTGTTTTATTGTGATTCTTAGTTTCTTTGGATTGGATTTCAATGTACTTCTGAATCTCAATGATCTCCATTCCTATCCATGTTCTGAATTCTATTTCAGTCTTTTGAGCCATCTCAGCCCAGTTCAGAACCCTTTCAGGAGGGATACTGTTGTTGTTTGGAAGAAAGAAGGCACTCTGGCTTTTGGAGTTGCCAGAGTTTTTGCACTGGTTCTTTCTCATTTGTGTGGGCTAATGTTTCTTCAATTTTTGTAGTTGCTGATCTTTGGATGGGATTTTTTTCTTTTTTCCTGTTTGCTGACCTTGGGGGTTTGATTTTGGTATAAGGTGGTCATCAGTCAACTGTCTTCACTTCTGGAAGATTTCAGGGAGCCAATATTCAACTCCCAATTCCTGGACTGCATGCTCTAGCTCTGTGGGACTTGAATTGGGCCCCAACTTTGTTCTCTCACTCTTCACGGTTAGGAATCCACTGCTTTAAGAGAGCCAAGGTGCTCCCAGACCACTGGTCACTGCACTGTGATGGGTGGGGTCAGCCAGAGCCTTTCATAGTGTGGTGGTAGAGGAATCCAACCTCGTTTGCACATGCCAGCTGAAGTGGCAGTGGTAATGCTGCATGATAGTGGGTGCTGGGGTGCCTGTCTCCATGCAGGTGTTCACAACAGTGGCAGATGCAGCACAGCTCAGGGAGTCAGGAGGCCCCAGTGCACAATTGCATTGCTTCTGGTGGTAGCATGGGGGCAAGGCATGGGTGGGTGCCAGTCTGTGTGTGCTCTCTGTGCACCACAGGCAGGGGTGGTTGTTCAGAGCAGAGGATGACCTGCTGTTCTCTGGGCTTAGTTTCACTCCCACTGACAGGTTGGGGTTGTCTGGCTCTATGTTAGTGCCTTATCACACAGCTATAAATGACTGCCTGAGACTTGGTGATTTATAAAGAAAGGAGGTTTAATTGACTCACTGTTCCACATGTCTGGGGAGGCCTCAAGAAACTTACAATAATGGAGGAAGGTGAAGGGGAAGCAAGGGACATCTCATATGGCGGCAGGAGAGAAAGAGTGCAAGGGAAACTGCCACTTTTTTTTTTTTTTTTTTGACAATTTAAGCATGAAAACATTTTAATTTTTTTATTTTTTTTTGTTTTCTTTTTTTATTATACTTCATGTTCTAGGGTACATGTGCCACTTCTAAACTAGCAGATCTCCTGAGAACTCCCTCACTGTCAGGAGAACAGCATGGGGGAAACCATCCCCATGATCCAGTCACCTTCCACCAGATCCCACCTCCACACATGGATATTACAATTCAAGATAATATTTGGATGAGAACACAGAGCCAAACAATATCAGGCTCTGTGCCTGCCAAGGCTCTGACTGCTATATCGGTACAGCAAGAAGTGGGGCGCAATCATTCTACAGTAGTGACATGGCAGGATGAACACACAAATGCATATTGATGGAAAAGGGAAGGCAAAACTCACCCATGTGCACACACACCAGCAAAGCAATGATGGTGGATGGGAGAAGTTGTGGGCCCAGGAAAAACCGCAGTGTTGGGAGGTAGCAGGCACACTGGTGCTTGGCTAGTGGGGTTGTCTTGTTAGTGTTCTCCACCTGCCAGTCAGGCAAGGTCCACCAGCACAGGAGCTACGATGCAGGACCTGAGTGCATCCTAGGCTGCCCTGCAAGCAGGCACAGCCAGGCTGGAGTCCTGTGAGAGGCCAGCAAACTAAGGAGAGCTCAGGTCAGACTAGCCCCATCTGTTGGCAAGACAGCCCTGCAAAGTTCAGATTCAATAGCTCCCATAGGACTTAAGTCTCCTATGGGAGCATGTTAACCAAGAGGGATGGGCATCTCTGGTCAGCCTCCAATAGAAACGCTCCTGCACTAACCCCTCTGGGCTCCACATCAGCTGACGTTGTGCTCCTACCACTTCTCTAAGCAGCTCTTCTTGCCAACTCAGTGTCTGAATGTCCATAGTGGGCAAAGGATCTCCTCTTGCTGGGATTCCAGAGGGCTGTGGTGAGAGTATGTTACTTCATGCCAGTTCAACTCACCTGTTCTCCCAGAGTCACTGGGGGCCAGGAATGAGTCCTGGTGTGTGGTAATCATATGCAGGGATCCCAGCGTTCTGCTTTTTCAGCCCAGGTCCCATATCTTCCCTCTATCCACTCTGAGACCTTCAGTCTGAATATTTGTTAGGAGTGCACCATTAGTCCCAGCCCCTTAGTGGCAGCTTTTCACCTGGATGCACCTAGTCAGGCCATCTTCCCAACACCTCTCAGAAACTTGGCTTTCTTAAAGTCAAACGGGGAAGGATTATTTTAAAATGAAATTAAACTGATGTTTAGCATATTGCCACTTCCATTTTAGCGTTAATTATTGATACATATACTTGTCAGAGGTCAAAAGTGAAAAATAGGGTACAATATAGTATTGAAATTAAAACTGACAGAAAAAAATGGAATGAAAATACCACATCAACAGAAAGAAAAAAAGGAAAGAAAGAGAAACAGAGGGAGGGAAGAAAGATGTGGTGGTAATCCAGACAGATACTCTTCTTTGGTTATGTGAGTATTTGTTCTCTGAAAATAAGTAATGGAGCAGATTATTTTCTGGATTAAATTATGCTGCAGTGAATTTAGGTTTTTCTTCAATATGTATTTTTTTCCATTGTTTTGATCTGATATGTCTCATGGTATGTTAAATGTGGAAATGTTTGATTATAATAGGATAACATTGCTTAACTTTTAAAAGTACTTTAATATTTCCAAAATATCTATTTTTAGTTTATTTTGTTTGTTTTACTATACCATAATAACAATTTTCTGTAATATGAATTTTCAATAGGCTTTACAAAAGCCAAATGATGGTTTTGAGAAATCTAATGATAGAAGTAGAAAACTTTCTTTTTCCTTCATTAGTGCAGAATTTATTATATCTCATGATCTTCCTGGCAGTTGTCCAGCTCATATTCTCACAAAGCTTTGTAGAAGTTTTTAAAAATTGGACCAATGAAAGTTCAAAGCAAGATATTCAAATCATTAAAATATTAGTTTAAAGGTTTGGAGTCAAAAGCAATTGACTGTAATCTTTGCTAGTTTATGAATTCTATCCAAAATTATCAGATAATTTTGCGTAAAAAGTACACAGAATAGTGTTGAGTTACAATCACCTCAGTCTTAATAAAACTTGTGTAAACTTAGTGATAAGTAATATAATCCATATATGGACAGTGGTTTCCATGCGTTGTATAAAATACAGCCTGTGCATGTGCTTACACTGATGTGTGCAAGTTTGGAGACATGTAGTAAATCACAATTATTCCTATCAATGAATTAAACTGTACCTAAACATGTATTTGTTTTATACATTGTTACCATATTAAGATATTAATTATTGATTATACATAAAAATTAAACACCTATTAGAATCAAACCAAGATACAAAAAAGTTAAACCAGAAAAATATTCTTTTTAATAATGATTTAAATAGCATTTATTAAAAGTTAAAATTATTAGCACAACGTAATAATAATTACAATCATTGTAATTAATTTTTGATATAAATCATTTTATAAAATTAATATATTGATTACAACAGTTAAGCATAATTATTCTATCTGTTCAAGATTTTTTATTACTACTTTTTAACATCAATGTAAACTCAATGGAGGATAATCATCATAACAATAACTCAGCATACATTTTCCAGTCTGTTTGGTAACACAGTATGTTCGCCACAGAGTCCCCACTTGCACATTAATCATGAACCTACCTCCCTGTCCAGTGAGCCCTTCTAGAAGTAATTTAAAGAACATAGGCTGGGCGCGGTGGCTCAAGCCTGTAATCCCAGCACTTTGGGAGGCCGAGGCTGGTGGATCACGAGGTCAGGAGATCGAGACTATCCTGGCTAACACGGTGAAACCCCGTCTCTACTAAAAATACAAAAAAATTAGCCGGGCGTGGTAGCGGGCGCCTGTAGTCCCAGCTACTTGGGAGGCTGAGTCGGGAGAATGGCGTGAACCCAGGGGGCGGAGCTTGCAGTGAGCCGAGATCCCGCCACTGCACTCCAGCCTGGGAGACACAGCGAGACTCCGTCTCAAAAAAAAAAAAAAAGAACATATACATATATATATACACACATATTTTATATATATTTTAAAAGGAATTGGCAGAGGAGAGGTCCTCGTGCTGATTTCTCTTTGGGTTTTAATAAAGACATTGCATAAATTAAGAAAAAAATAAAGAAGCAAGATAAAAAGTTTAACATATAATCCTGGATATCAAACATTTACACACAAAATAAAAATCAAACATTTATATTAGAAAAGACTCAGAAATCACATACCTTCCTGGGTAGTAAGCCTCAAGGCAAAGCTAGATACCTTTATTACACACCTTTTCCCCCAAACTTCAATGCACCACTAAGACCATCACATCCAATTAACACTGCACTGAGCACCCTGTTATCACATTCAGTGATCCATTAAATGAAAAATAGGAAAGCACATTATGTTGATCTTTTTGCTACAGGCGATATCTACTCAAAGTTACATGGGAGCTTGTAGACAGTCTAGCACATTCAAAATCACTCTTCTATGTCTTATACTTCTGTCTCAATTGTATATCTTTTCTTTTTCTTTCTTTCTTTTTTTTTTTTTTTTTTTTTTTTTTTTAAGGCAGAGTCTTGCTCTGTCGCCAGGCTGGAGTGCAGTGGTGCGACTCAGCTCACTGCAACCTCCACCTGCCAGGTTCAAGCAATTCTCCTGCCTCAGCCTCCCGAGTAACTGGGACCACAGGTGCGTGCCACCACACCCAGCTAATCTTTGTATTTTTAGTAGAGGCGGGGTTTCACCATGTTGCCCAGGATGGTCTCAATCTCTTGACCTCATTATCTGCCCACCTCAGCTTCCCCAAGTGCTGGGATTGCAGGTGTGAGCCACTGCTCCCAGCCTCAACTGCATTTTTGATAAAGAAAATCAAATTGTACCAGCTTTGTTTTAGAGGCAGTGTAAGTTAATATGTACTCATATTAAACAAATATAATTCTAGATAGGATTGATTTTTACCTTAGGAGGTTATAACTATCCCAAAATTTGGTGCATAAAATGAGTATCAGTCCCATGAAAATGTTAGTGTTTAAAACAAACAAAATTAACAAGTCATAATTGTATGCTTTCATAGGGTACAATGTAACGGTAGGTTATTTGTATACAATATGGCATGATTAAATCAAGCTAATTAACATATCCATTAGCTTACTTACCTATGATTTTTTATGATGAGACATTTGAAATCTTTTCCTATAGTTATTTTAAAATATACAATACATTATTATTGACTATGTCCACCATGATGTGCACTAAATCTGAAAACTTATTTCTCCCATCTGTGGGAAACCTCATAAACGCTCCATTCATTTCCTCCCTATATCCCCAGCCTCTGGTAACAATCATTCTACTCTTTACTTCTATCAGTTCAACTTTACTAGATACCACTTACTAGTGAGAATTTGTGATATTTGTCTTTCTGTGCCTGGTTTATTTCATTTAGCATAATGTCCTGAAGATTTTATTCATGCTGTCACAAATGACGGGATTTTCCTCTTTTTTAAAGGCTGAATAGTATTCCATTGTGTGCGTATACCATATCTCCTTTATCCATTCTCCTTTACCCATCTCTTGACAGACTTTTAGGTTGTTTCCATCTCTTGACTACCGTGAGTAGTGCAGCAATAAACAAAGGAATGCAGATAAGCTTTCCATATATTGATTGCAGTTTCTTTGGAAACATACACAGGAGTGGGATTACTAAATGGTATGGTAGTTCTATTTTTAGTTTTTGAGGAATTGCCATATTATTTTTCCTAATGGCTGTACTAAGTTACATGGCTACCAACAATATATTAAAGAGTTTCCTTTTCTCCTCATCCTCTCCAACACATGTTATTTTTGATCTTTTAGATAAAAACCATTCTTATAGGTGTGAGGTGATATCCCTTTGTGGTTTTAACTTTATTTTCCTGTTGATTACTGATGCTAAGCATTTTTCATGTATCTTTTGGGTATATGTATGTCTCCTTTTGAGAAATATCTGTTCAAGTCCCTGGCTGATTTCAAAATCAAGTTATTTTTGTATTTTTTTGCTATTGAATTAAGTTTTTTGTATATTTTGGATAATAACTTATTTTCAAATGAATGGTTTGCAAATTTTTTCTCTCTTCATTTTGTTAATTGTTTTCTCTTCACTTTGTTAATTGTTTCTTTGTGTGCCAAAGCATTTTAGCTTAATGTGATCCTATTTGTTTTTGCTCTTGTTGCTGTGCTTTTGGGGTCATATCCAAAATATCATTACTCAAACCAATGTTGTAGAGCATTTCTCCTATATTTTCTTCTAGTATTTTACAGCATCAGGTCTTCTATTTAACTATTTAATCTTTTTTAAGTTGATTTTTGTATATGTGTAAGATAAAGTTCCATTTTCATTCTTCTTTATGTGGATACCCGGTTTTCTCAGCACTGTTTATTGAAAACACTATCCTTTTCCCAGCGTGTGCTCTCAGCATCTTTGTCAAAAATCAATTGACTACAAATTCGTGGGCTTATTTCTGCCTTTTCTATCTTGTTCCATTCCTCAGTCTGTTCTTTTTTTTTTTTTTTTTTTTTTTTTTTTTAATACCAGTATCATGCTGTTTGTAATACAATTGCTTTGGAATAAATTGTGAAATCAGGGAGGTGAATCCAGTTATGTTCTTTTTGCTCAACTTTGCCCATTCAGGGTCTTTTGTGATCCTATAAGAATGCAAAGATTTTTTTTTTAATTTCTGTGATAAATGAATTTGAAATTTTCGTAGAGATTATATTGAAGCTATAGATTGCTTTGGGTAGTATGGGCATTTTAACAATATTAACTCTTTCAATCCATTAACATAGGATATCTTTCCATTTATTTTTACTTTCTCCAATTACTTTAATCAGTATTTCATAGTTTTTAATATACATGTATTTTATATCCTTGGTTAAATTTACAGCTAAGTTTTAACTTTTTAGATGCCATTGTAAATTAGATTGTTTTCTTAATTTTCTTTTTAGGTAGTTAAATATTGTCACATAGAAATTTTTGTATGCTGTTTTTGTATACAATAACTTTACTGAATTTGTTGATCAGCTCTGTTTTTATTCATGGTGACTTTTGGGTTTTTATGTATAAGATCATGTTTTCTACATATAGGAACTATTTTATTTCATATTTTCTCATTGAGATGCATTTTGTTTTCTTCTCTTGCCTAACTGCTCTGGCTAGGACTTTCAGGACCACGTTGAAAAGAAGCAGTGAGACTGGGTATTCTTACCTTGTCCCTGATCTTAGAGGAAAAGCTTTCTTTTATAACATAGGAGTTTATTGCTATAAATTTCCTTCTTAGGGTTGCTTTTGCTGCATCCTATATGTTTTTGTATGTTGTGTTTCCATTTACATTTGTTTCAAGGTGTTTTTTTTTTTTTTTAATTTTCTTTTTTTCTCTGTGATTCTCTCAAATGATGGCAAATACTTCTTACTTTCATCATAATAGAAATAATAACTCTAACTATTTTGTGTTTATTTGTTACTCAATTTCTTTGTGATTTATTAGGTTTTGTTCCTCTTTATCTTGATCTCAAAACTCAGTTCACGTATTTTGCACTTTTTATATTACTACAATTATTGAAACTGATTTTTTTTCTGAACTTGAGTCACAACTGAACATTTACACATTATTTTTATTAGGCTTGCTTGTTATTCTTTAGAACATCAGAAATGGAAAATAGTGACAACTAGAAGAGCTACCTAGGAATCAGGGAGCTATATGTTGAAAAATACAGCTTCTCTGCTTTCTTTTATTGCTTATTTCTAGAATGTTACATAAGAGACAAATAGATATCTTTGGTTTAAGCTTCTGTACTTAGAGGTCCCTTTGTTACCCAAGCTCATGCAAGTCTTGCTATATTAGTTTATCTATTCAAATACCTGTCTCTACTCTCAGTACATCGAAGCACTGAGGACATAAAGTTGATTTAATATTCGTTTTTTCTATATCTTTTAACATAACATATTATATAAAAAGTTATCATAGATAATTTATTTTGGCTGAACATATATTCATATTATTTTGTGGAGATGAAATAAATCTATGCGTGTGTGTGTAATTATTAGTCTTTAGTTATGGAAGTAGATATTGATATATACAGAGGTATAGAAATATAGATTTCATATTAGAAGACAAAGTAGATATTTTGAGGGCTGGTTGAATTAGTTTTGAAAATAGAAAAGCAAACTATTATCAGTAGTAATATTAAAACGGTTATTTCTGTAAACTATGTTTAGTATTATAACATTAAAACAAATGCAGTTTAACAAATATAATTGAAAGCCGATACACTCAACACAACGAATAAATGTACAATTAAAGTTAAATAGAAATTTACATTGTAAGGATAATTAAATTACTATACCACATAGAAATAAGAGATATTTTTGTAAATCATGAATTAGTAATTCTAGTAACAATTGAGATGATTTGAAAAATTAGAATACATGGCTGGGCGTGGTGGCTCACGCCTATAATCCCAGAACTTTGGGAGGCCAGGGGATGGGGGTGGATACTTGAAGTCAGGATTTCAAGACCTGGCCAACATGGTGAAACCCTGTCTCTACTAAAAATACAACAATTAGCTGGGCATGGTGGCATCTGCCTATAATCACAGCTACTTGGGAGTCTGAAACATAAGAATTGCTTGAACCCAGGAGGCAGAGGCTGCAGTGAGCTGAGTAACACTCCAGCCAGTGAGATTCCATTCTCTCTCTCTCTCTCTCTCTCTCTCTCTCTCTCTCTCTGTGTGTGTGTGTGTGTGTGTGTGTGTGTGTATATATATATATATACCTTTGTCAAAATTTTTGAGTGACTCTGTGTATTTGGTGGCTACATTGTCCTCTGTGCCACCATAGTAAGACATCTCTGCAATTTGTTTAGTAAAATATACAAAAATAGGATTAAATTATAGTAGTTTACATTCTGAAGGTGTGCACTAACTCTGTTTTCCTGATAGTCAACAGAAGTATATGCTAATCATAATGCACTAATCATTTTACGCCCAAAAAGTGAAGCTGTGAAAATATTTGAAATTACATCAAAAAAAGTTTCATTTGCACTGGATTTTTACCCAAGAAATGTGATAGTATTATGTCTTCTAGGCAATCAATCATGGTTGTCTACAATGGTATTAATCACTTCATGGGCCAGGTTGTTTGTCTCCTCATCATCTTTGAGGCTTAGATATTTTTAAATGATCTGCCAAAATTCTCTTCATGTAAATGAGCCATATGTTAGATGTTTACAATGTTGCCAAGGTGTTGTTAAGACTTGCTCAAATAGAAAGTTTTGCTCATTATGCTTATATTTACTACTGAGGAAAAATTCACTGTAAATAAGTTCTTTACAGGACAATCCAAATGCTAAAAGTTTGAAAAGTGAAAACGCCATTAATATTTTGTCACTGCAGCTTATTTCTTATATTTGGTTTGTCAGAGCAGAGATTTACCAAAAAATAATTTTATGGGGATTTATTTTCCAATTCTCAGAGGTGATAGTTATACCTAATGCATACTGTCTTAATTGAATTTTATTTCTGGGCAAATCTAATACCTACTCAGTATTTGTCATTAGTCAACTTATTATTTTTATTATTAACCAGTGATTGTTTTCATTCACAACCTGTTTTTAAATGTTTTATTATTCATTTTTAATTTAAATACTATTATTTTCTTAGAAAATGATTTGTTATCATTATTCAGCTTTGGTGATATTAAACAATATGGATATTAACATATCTCAGAAAGCAAACTGACTGAAAATCAACAGTTACTCATGCATTCATCATATTTAGAATTGTAGGAATATAAATGCAAGACTGATAACATAAAGAGTCTGGTTCAGTTCACAGTAAATGAAATTAGTACAATTTAGACCTGAATTATAAATAATTGTGAAACAAAATGAACTCATTAAATATGACTTCTGAAAAAGTATTACATGGGAGGATATTTTCAGTATTTTTAAGGAAAATAAATTCTTACGAAGAATTTTATACCTGGCCAAACTAAGTTCCATAAGTGAAGGAGAAATAAAATAATTTCCAGATAAGCAATCATTAAAGGAATTGTTAACAATTATACAGCATCATACAGCATGTTTAGAAAAATATACTTAAATGAGTTCCAAATACAGAAACAAAAAACAATACCTGTTACTACCAAGACAGTCTTAAGTATATAGTCCATGGACCCTATAAAGCAACCACACAATAGATACTACAAAGCAACCAGGTAACAACTTGATAACAGGAACAAAAGACCATGTATCAATATTAATCTGAAATGTCAATGGTCAAAATGTTTCACTTAAAAGGCACTGATGGGCAAGTTGGATTTAAAAAAAAAAAAAGACCATTTTTTTCCTGTTACCAAAAGATCCATCTGACCTGTAATGACACCAATAGGCTTAAAGGGTTGGAGAAAGATCTATCACGCACAAAGGAAACAAAACAAAAACAAAAAACAAGGAAACTATTCTTACAATAGATAAAATAGACTTTAAACCAAAACAGTAAAAAAGGACAAAGAAGAGCACCACATAAACTGTTTAAATCAACAAGGAGATTTAACTATCCTAAATAAATATGCACCCAACATTAGAGTATCTAGATTAACAACACAAGTACTTCTGGACCCACAAAATGACTTAGACAGCCACACAATAATAGTGAGAAACTTCAATACTCCACTGACAGAGTTAGATAAATAAATGAAGAAGAAAATTAACACAGAAATAATGAACTTAAATATGACACGTGACCAATTGGACCTAATAAACATATACAGAGTACTCCACCCATCACTATAGATTATATACTCTTCTCATCTACCCATGGAATATACTCTAAGATCAACCACATGCTTAGCCATAAAGCAACTCTTGATAAAATAAAATAAAAAATTGAAATCATACCAACCATACTCTCAGACCACAATGGAATAAAAAGAAATCAACACCAAGAAGATTTCTCATATTCACACAATTACATGGAGATTAAACAACTTGCTCTTGAATGGCTTTTGAGTAAGCAACAAAATTAGGAGATAAATTAAAAAAAAATATTTTAAATAAAGGAAAATAAGCACAACATATAAAAATCTCTGAGATAAAACAAAAGCAGCATTAAGAGGAAACATTATAGTTCTAAACATCTACATCAAGAAGTTAAAAAGATTCTCAAATTAATGATTTAACAGTATACCAAGAGGAATTAGAAAAATAGGAACAAAATAACTCCAAAGGAGATGAAGAAAATAAATAAATTAGATCAGAACAGAACTGAATAAATTTGAAACCCAAAACTCCATGCAAAGGATCCACAAAACCAACAGTCATTTCTATGAAATAATAAATAAGATCAGTAGACCACTAACTAAATTAAGCAAGAAAAAAAGAGAGAAGATCCAAATAAGCACAATCATAAATGTCAAAGGTGGCATTCCAACCAATCCCACAGAAATACAAAAGATTTTCAGGGACTATTATGTATTCCTTTCCATATACAAACTAGAAAATCTAGAGGACATGGATAAATTCCTGGAAACACAGAACCTTCCAAGATTGAATGAGGAAGAAATTAAAACCCTGAACAGAACAACATCAAATTATGAAATCCAATCATTAATAAAAAAAAAAAAAACATACAAAATAATAAAAGTTTGGGACCAGATGAATACACAGCCAAATTCTACCATATGGACAAAGAAGAGATGGTACCAATTCAACTGGAACTATTCCAAAATTCGAGGAGTGGAGACTTGTTCCTAACTCATTCTATGAAGCCAACATCAACTTGATACCAAAATCTGTGCCGCAATAAACATACGTGTGCATGTGTCTTTATAGCAGCATGATTTATAATCCCTTGGGTATATACCCAGTAATGGGATGGCTTGGTCATATGGTACATCTAGTTCTAGATCCTTGAGGAATCGCCATACTGTTTTCCATAATGGTTGAACTAGTTTACAATCCCACCAACAGTGTAAAAGTGTTCCTATTTCTCCACATCCTCTCCAGCACCTGTTGTTTCCTGACTTTTTAGTGATCGCCATTCTAACTGGTGTGAGATAGTATCTCATTGTGGTTTTGATTTGCATTTCTCTGATGGCCAGTGATGATGAGCATTTTTTCATGTGTCTGTTGGCTGTATGAATGTCCTCTTTTGAGAAATGTCTGTTCATATCTTTTGCCCACTTTTTGATGGGGTTGTTTGTTTTTTTCTTGTAAATTTGTTTGAGTTCTTTGTAGGTTCTGGATATTAGCCCTTTGTCAGATGAGTAGATTGCAAAACTTTTCTCCCATTCTGTAGGTTGCCTGTTCACTCTGATGGTAGTTTCTTTTGCTGTGCAGAAGCTCTTTAGTTTAATTAGATCCCATTTGTCAATTTTGGCTTTTGTTGCCATTGCTTTTGGTGTTTTAGACATGAAGTCCTTGCCCATGCCTGTGTCCTGAATGGTATTACCTAGGTTTTCTTCTTGGGTTTTTATGATATTAGGTCTGACATTTAAGTCTCTAATCCATCTTGAATTAATTTTCGTATAAGGAGTAAGGAAAGGATCCAGTTTCAGCTTTCTACCTATGGCTAGCCAATTTTCCCAGCACCATTTATAAAATAGGGAATCCTTTCCCCATTTCTTGTTTTTCTCAGGTTTGTCAAAGATGTAGATGTGTGGTATTATTTCTGAGGGCTCTGTTCTCTTCCGTTGGTCTAGATCTCTATTTTGGTACCAGTACCATGCTGTTTTGGTTACTGTAGCCTTGTAGTATAGTTTGAAGTCAGGTAGCATGATGCCTCCAGCTTTGTTCTTTTGACTTAGGATTGTCTTGGCAATGCGGACTCTTTTTTGGTTCCATATGAACGTTTAAGCAGTTTTTTCCAATTCTGTGAAGAAACTCATTGGTAGCTTGATGGGGATGGCATTGAATCTATAAATTACCTTGGGCAGTATGGCCATTTTCACGATATTGATTCTTCCTATCCATGAGCATGGTATGTTCTTCCATTTGTGTACTCTTTTATTTCACTGAGCAGTGGTTCTTTTGTAATTTTTTATAATTTTTGTCTATTAAGCAATTTAAATTTTTCATATGTATTTATGGGCATAGCATTGTTCAACATAACTCCATATTAACTTTTTAACATCTGTGGAATCAGCAGTTATAGCTCATTTTTCATTTCTAATTTTGGTAATTGCTGATTTTTCTCTTTTATCTTTATTTTTATATCCAGATGTTTATTAATTTTAGATCTTATTTTAAAACTTTATTTTACTGATCTTCTCTAATATTAATCTGTTTTCTCTAGAAAAAAATATTTTTTATTATTTCCATTGTCTTACCTGGGAGATGAAATCATATCAAATTTGGTAAGTTTTGACTGTGATTTATCCAAATATTTTATGCTTCTCTCTCTTGGACTTGCTGTAAGACTTGCTGTTTGAAGAATGGATTAGCAGATTTTTTTAAAAGCTAATAGTTTTCTAGCACTCATAATATACATAGATGAGTTGGGCTGCTCTAACAGTAATTTCAAAGGTGAATAAATAGTTCCTGATAATAAAGGAATGTTAGTGGAATTAGAGCATTGTGGTGAGTTATAGAATATGATAATGCCAATGACTTTTTGCTTATGCAATTGTGTAGCTTTTGGTGTTATTGTGTGATTTATATTATTTTTGAAGAGAAACTGTGAGTTTATAAGTGTATTTTCTTAGTAAACTGCTTAGGAAGTAAAAAGTGTATATTTTAGAACCTAAGAAGTATGTAAAGATGGTGGTGAAATGGAACAAAGGATTCCTGAACAGTCTGGGTCAGGTAGGTTGATGAACTTTCATCAAAATTTTTATCTTGGCCTGGCGCGGTGGCTCACGCCTGTAATCCCAGCACTTTGGAAGGCTGAGATGGGCGGATCACGAGGTAAGGAGATCCAGACTATCCTGGCTAACACTGTGAAAACCCCTTTCATCTAAAAATACAAAAAACTAGCCGGGCGTGGTGGCGGGTGCTTGTAGTCCCACGACTGGGGAGGCTGAGGCAGGAGAATGGCGTGAACCTGGGAGGTGGAGCTTGCAGTGAGCCTAGATGGCGCCACTGCACTCCAGCCTGGGCGACAGAGCGAGACTCCGTCTAAAAAAAAAATTATCTTATTTTCCATTTCACTTACATTAATTTATCTTAAAGTTTGCTATTTTCTAAGAATGAATAATATTTTGAGCATATGATCTTTGCATTGCCAATCTATAAAACATAATTTATGGAGATATGAGTATAAAATATATTTTATTACATACAGTGAAGAAGAAACAGGTAACTCTAACCTAAAAAAAAAAAAAATACACATAAAAGTTATCTACTCTGCTTGCCTTGTTGGTTTTATTCTGGGTCTTTATCATATTCTCTTTTATCTCCACCTCTTTCTGTTTCCCTTATATGCTCAAATATACTTTTTAGTTGAATAGATTTGTCAATAATTTGTTTGTTTCCGTTGCGTTTATTGCTTGGAGAAAAGCTGAGATTTCAGAAAAAAATAAATAAATAAATAAACTTTTTCAACCTAGTTTAACAGGTCTATTGCATTTTACATTTAGAAGAAATGATTCATAAGGTTTCTCTCATTCTCAGAACTAGAATACCTGTTTATCAGAAACAGCTAAACAGCTTCAGGGCATCAATTTGGTACTTGAATTTTTATCTGTACAAATAACAGAATTTTTGTATAGTAAAATTTTAAGTTATCAAAATAATAGGTACAACCTGCTACTATTTCTACTGCTATTGCCACATAATAATAAAATCAATTAACATGCATTGAGAGCTTATTACATACTAAGCAAGGTTGTAACTATTTTTCATGTATTAACTGTAGTAATTATCACATAAACAATATGAATAACATAACATACACATTCTATTTTATAAATGATGAAAGTCAGGTGCCTCAGATGCATCTTGACAAAGGTTATACAGTAAGTGGCAGTGTTCAGGTTTCAACTCAATTGCTTGAGCTCTAAAGTTCACTCTGTACAGAAATATTTTGGTCAGTTTTATTCTTCAATGAATAAGTACCATCATTAAAGGCTTAGTGGCTGCCTGAATTAATTATGGCAGCGTTTCTATGGATAGCATTTGCTCTTTCAAATTACCTCTATATATCATGTATAAATTTTCAAGCCTATAAAATAGAAATATTAATTAATATCAGTGATAGTACTCAAAATTTCAGTCCATATTTCTGATTAATCTAAATGAAGTGAATTATTAACATTCACAACGATTGTTTGAACCAGCGAAGTCTGATTTCTGATCTAGCTTCAACTGACTTCATGTGTAATGTTTTATATAACTTTGTGCATGACTTCTTACATAACTTCTTTTACAATTTGTGTAAATTGTGTAACTGACTTGTATAACTGCAAATTAATCAGTTTATTTGTGGTTTAGTTTGTGGAGGATATAGATTTTCTGAGGAAGCATTTTCTCATGTTTTGAGGTTACAAAACTGATACCTTATAGTTTATTAGTAAATAATTAGCATTAAATTGCTTTATCCGTTAAGTGGTTGCAATAAGCGAGACATTACTTTTATATCACATCATTGTATCAAACTTTGATATCTAGGATAAAGAGCTGTAACTCATTTGTCTTATATTGAGAGGGGCATAAAATAAAGTACTCACCTTGCTTTAAAAAGTTATTTTAGCACACTTTTACATATATTTAGGAGAAAAATATTTTTGAGAAGTGCAATATTTTATATTAAAACATTAATTGTTTCCAACATGAATATTGTTAAATTCTGTTTTATTCTAGGAAACCATGAAAAGGTGTTAACAAAATAATTTAAAAAATTGTATCCTGCAAGCTTAATTTTTAGTGAGGCTAAGTGAGAGGTATTATTTACAAACACGAAAATAAATGTGTCTTTTATGTCCCTGCTCACAGGCAACACCATTTCTGAATTTTCTATGCTTTCTTTGTATCACAGAGGTTGGAAGTCTGTAAACTATGTTTCTTAGAATACCCTATTATTTTTGTTTCAGTGGAAACTCTTCTAGTGAGAGGCCTTCATGTGAGATATGGAAGGCAGAGCAGAATTGTTCCAGACAGAAAAAGGAAGATATGAATGCCAATCTCAGCATGGGATTTTTTCATCTCTTCGGTAAACCCCCCTAGAAATTTCTTAAGTCACTCCTAAATGCAGCTGTGACTATTGGCCAAAATTTTCCTGAATACTGAAACTAATGGCAAAAACTAAAAAAAAGTTTCAATATTCTCTGACCATCTCTCTTTTAACACTTTGAGTGTTGTATAAACCTCTAATTTCCTGTGTTTAATATTTTCTAGACTGAAATGTAGAGTGGTTTCTTAATACTAGATATAATCCTGGCTAATGCTGTTATTTTAGAAATGGTTCCAAGAAAAACATCTGCACAAGCATAAAGCTAGTATTTGCTATCAACTTAGTTAATTTTGAAGACAATGATGATTACATCATCAGACAAAAATTGGTTATAAGTTTCTATCATTTAGTTAAAATCGGGTATGTGAATTATAATGTCTATTTCACTGGAATAAATGTCTATATAAAGCGAGTATATGAGTGATCAAGTGGCTGCTGAAATGGAGTATTACAATAGGAGTCATGGTTCTTAGAGTTAGGGAGGACCGTCTGTTTTGTATTACACACAAAAGTCTTACATAGAAAATGGAAAGTTCAGGGCTTTACATCTGGAGCTCAAAGCAAGCCTGGAAAAACAAAGATTTGTTGTCTGCTATAATTTTTTATAAAATCATTTCTAGCCCAGGGATTGAAATATCTTACTATGACACAAATTAGATTTTTCAGATTGCAGAATGACAACTCAATTTAGATTTATAGTCTTGCCACATCTTCTATATGGATGTTATTGCACCAATAGGGAAAGAATGCCACCTGGAAAATTTTTTAAAAGGTGCACTTTAATGGAATCAGAAAAAAATCAAGGTTCTTAAATTGCCAAGCTCTACAAAGTGTATCTTCTCAGCATGAATAACAATTTTCCTCTATATGAGGAAGCTAGAATCCCTTTTTTTAAAAGCCTCTTTAAGAACCTTAATTTGGACATTAACCTTTTTTATATGCTGATTCTAAGCAAGATATAACCATACCACCATTTTTGTATCTAGACTAAGGAAGGCTAGAGTAGATCTTGTCATATTCCAGGGTAATGAGTCCCACATCTGAATAAGCAGGAGATGATTTATATACACAGAAACCTGAAGGAAATGAATGAAAATGGCTTCAAGATTAGATAGGAAAAAAATGGTAAGCCAAATGTACTTACCAAACGTGCTAGGTTTAATACTTCAATTCACAAATCTGAGATTAACTCTAACAGTTTGCATAGCTGGTAACTTATTCTTGACTCAACAGTGGCCTATATTAAATAAAGCCTGAATGCCAGAACTTTCTTGGTAAAATATAGAAATAGAAATTTGACAAGTTAGAAAGATAGAAATTTTGGAACAGATTTTTCTCTATTTAAGTTCTGTATTAATATGTAATATTTGTACATATTTATGGTATATACACATAAAATGTGTAATGATCAAATCAGGCTATTTAGGATATTCATCACCTTGTAAGAGTTGTCATTTCTTTGTATTGGGAACATTTCAAACCTTCTCTTCAGCTATTCTGAAATATATAATAACATTGTTGTTAACTATATTCACCCTGCTGTGAGATTGAACCATAGCAGTTATTTTTTTCTATTTCATTGGATGTTTGTAGCCATTAACCAGCTGCTTTTCTCATCCATCTGCCAACACACCATACCTTTCCCAATGTCTGATAACCATATATCTACTCTCTACCTCTATGAGATCAATTCTTTTATGTCCCACCTATGAGTGAGAATATGCAGTATTTGTCTTTCTGTACCTCTCTTATTTTGCTTAACCTAATGCCCTCCAGTTTCATCTATGTTGTTGCAAATAACATAATTTTAAGCCTCTATATGGCTGAACAGTATTTCATTGTGTATTTTACTACATTTTCTTTATTTTTCATTCCATATTTGACACTCAGTTTGATTTCATATCTTGGTTATTGAGAATTCTTGTCTGACTCTCTTGCTCTCCTCCCTATTATAAATCTTTGTCTCTAAGAAGTCGTTGGGTGATACCATCTTCATCAAGAAATGAAAAAGTCCATTGGTAAGACTGATGCTAATTGGCCGGACGCGGTGGCTCAAGCCTGTAATCCCAGCACTTTGGGAGGCCGAGACGGGCAGTTCACAAGGTTAGGAGATCAAGACCATCCTGGCTAACACGGTGAAACCCCGTCTCTACTAAAAAAAAAACAAAAAAACCAGCCGGGCGAGGTGGCGGACGCCTGTAGTCCCAGCTACTCGGGAGGCTGAGGCAGGAGAATGGCGTAAACCCAGGAGGCGGAGCTTGCAGTGAGCTGAGCTGAGATCCGGCCACTGCACTCCAGCCTGGGCGACAGAGCGATACTCCGTCTAAAAAAAAAAAAAAAAAAAAAAAAAAAGAGACTGATACTAACATGCTTAGACAACTCTACAGCTGAAATCTTTTATAGCCTGGAAGAAGCTATCATTAAAATGAGTCTTGATGAGGATGATAAGATCTCAGAGTAGTCAAATGACTCTCCCTAAACACCTGGGACATAGTTAATGTGGCAATCAAAAGGTCAACAGAGCCTAAATAATAGTAAGAATACCTAACCAGTAGAGATCATGATGTTCCAAGGACCAAAATATATTATCGGTTTGCTAAGATCTTAACGGATAGTTATAATTTAAAAGAAACAAAACAGATTAAAAACAGGCCAACCACTTCAGGTCTGTTGTATTGTCTACTTTCCCTGCCATAGAAGATCACCATTTCCCAGTGATGTCCCAAACCTAATTCACAGCCTTAGAGTCCCTTGAAGTCTGAAACTCAAATAAAAATATGTACTGTCATTTTTTCCTACTCTTCTTTTCAAAAGGGACTTTCAGTTTATGATCATTGTGAATAAATACTATGAAAAGGGAAATACTTTGTTTTAAGGAATTACTGGATACTATCTCTTAGGTGACATTAATTTTGGGGCTCCAATTACCACTAAGTTTTGCAAACAAAAATGCACAGATCAATAAATGCAAGCTTGAAGACCTGTTAGTTCCCTCACCTCAGATTGTGACCTTTATTGGAAAGCCAGTTCACATCAAGATCCACCTACACATCCTTCATATTGTAAAGGGTTGTTTGGGTAAATATTTTGGGGGAAGAAAAGACATATTAGTTTATCCAATCAGATTTTTTAAAAAACTTACATTCAGATAAAATATGAAAAGATAGGAGGAGAAAAGAAGGAGAGAAGACTAAAACAATTGGAATAGTAAAATAAATCGGTCAAAACAAATGGATCTGAAAACAGAAAAACTGAAAAATTTTCTGAAAAAAAAAGTAATTTAACAAAATAGATCACAGAAGAAATGACCTTTTGAGAATTATTTTCAAAAATGAAGAAAGAAAGTTGGAAAGAGTCTCTCAAAATAATAAATAAAACAGATCAAGCATAAACCATTTTCTAGGATTCTCCTATAAAAGAAGAGCTCATTTAAATGCGATTTGAACTGTTCTAAGAAGAGGAAGTAAAATAACTCACTTTTTAAAGTGAGTTCTGTTCTAAGAAGAGGAAGTACCTGTTCTAAGAAGAGGAAGTAAAATAACTCACTTTTTAAAGGCAAGTATATTTTCAAAATTAAAACCTGACAAACATTACCCAAACAAACGGAATTACAGACAAGCTTGATTATGAATACTATAGTGACCTCCCAAAAAATATTTGTACCAGAAAATGTGAGTGTGACCTTATTTGAACAAAGAGCCTTTGCAGATGTAATGTAAGTCAAGGATTTTGAGATGAGATTCCTTGGATTAACCAGGTGGCCTTTAAATTCTTATAAGAATGAGAAGGCGAGAAAGAAAAAAAGACATTTGAGACAGAGGAGAAGACTCCATGAAGAGAGAGGCAGAGATAAGAGTTAAGCAGCTATCCGCCAGGGAACATCTGGGACCAACAGAACCTGTAAGAGGCAACTAACAGAATCTCTCCTAGATTCATTCTCTGGATGGAGTGTGACCAAGCCAACAACTTGATTTCAGATTTCTTGCCTCCAAAACTGTAAAAAACATATTTCTGTTGCTGTAAGTCACTCACTTTGTGGCAGTTTAGTATGGCCAACTTAGGCAAGTAATAAAAATATCAATGAACATATTTTAAGTAAAATATTAACAGCAGAATTCATCAGTGATTTAAAGGATAATTCATCATAACTAAGCAGTGATTGTTATATTAATACTGGGGATTTTTTTATCTTTAAGGAAAAGATATAAAAAGAGTAATAAGAAACATGTATGTAGTATTTTCTGTGTACCTCTCTCTGTTCAAAGCAGTTTACAGCTAATCATCATAATGACCTTATGAAATAGGTTGATACCATTTTAATTTTACAAAAGAAGACTAGAAGAACCTGAAGTAAAGCAAAGTTAAGTTGTTTTTTAAAGATAGTGTAGCATAGTGAAATTGGATTGTGAATACAAGTGTCTAGCTCCAAATTTCATGTATTTTAACACTATGATATGATCATCTCCACGGATGCTAAAATGGGGACTGATAGAAGGCAATAATCAGTCTTGCTTAAAACTCTTAATTTATTAATATTAGATATATAGTTATTTATCATTAGAAAATGTACAAATGTTAAACTCTAAATCAGAATAGTGCTTAAAATAGAAATATCAGATTCATTTCCATTACAGTCAGAAGTAAACAAGGACAGCCACTATTCCTAATATGAACATATTATCATTATACTGCATGTGCTAAAAAAAAAAATGAGGTAGGATAAAGGTTAAAAATGTGAACTATAAAACTGTTAATATATATGTAATTTTTTCATGTATTTAAAATATGAATATTTTACAACAGGAGATATTTCTGTCTAATACTTGTTTTTATCCTCACCCTTACCAGATAATGTTGCAAGAATATAACACATTGCAGAGTGCTTGCATATTTTCATTGCAAGAGTGAGATGAGACATGAACACAGTTTTACAGCTTAAGTATGACTAAATAGCTCATATAATGTAAAGAAGATTATGCTTTTCAGGCCCTTTGCCTTGTTGCCAAGGAAATGGAACCCCCTCATCATGTCAGTAAAATTGTAGCTAAAATAGCCACATGATAATGAGTAAAGAACAATTAGGGTTAGAAACAATAGATGGTTTAATTCCAACTTAGGGAACAAGAACTGGGGAAGCATGAGGTATTCATGTAGCAGAATAAAAGATTAAATTAAAAGAAAATGATACATTTTGGACAAATGAGTTAAATAAAAGAAGAAAAGGAAGTCATTAATTTCTATGTTAAATAAAAGGGACTTTATTGAGCCAGAATGCTCTGGCATTTTGTGGGTTTTATAAACCTATCATAGAACCCTATCTACTTTTATTGTGTTAAGTAGACAAAAGCAAGTGCACGTGGTGCATGTTGCCTCACTTACCCTGAGTGGTAACAGTACTGTATGAATAAAATCTCTAAAGCAAACAAAGGGGATGAGAAGAATGTGTTACCAGCTCACAACTTGACTGCGTCCTCCACATACATGCAGACCTCTTCTCATTAGTTGCTTACCTACTGATCATTAGGAAGTAAAAGAGCACATGTCACCGTCACCAATTCTCAGCCGGAAAGTTAGTTCAGACCTTAGTTTAGACCATACTTATAAGATGTGATCCCTTGTAGTAGTTTACTCCAGACAGGTAATTTTGCGAGGTTGCTAGATTGTGTTTTTTGTTTCCAGTTCCTCATAATTTAGTGCAGATAATCATCACTAGATTTGTTCTTTCCAAGATAAGGACTTAATATTTTTATAATAGCCCAGATTATTTTATTTCTTCATAGCTAAAATGCAAAGGTTTAAAAAATCATTTTATCTGTCATCTATCTATCATAAATATATGAGTTCATGGTTAATATTTATGAATTGACAAGCATAAGTGCTATAGTCTGAATATTTGGGTCCCACTGAAATTCATATGTTAAAATATTTGTGATGATATTTGGAGATGGAGCCTTTAGGAGGTGATTAGTTTATGTAAGTGGAGCTTCCATGAGTGCCATTAGTATTCCTTATAAAAGACGTCTCAGAGACTGCCTTGCTCCTTCCACTATGTGAAGAACAGCTAAAAGGTATTATCTATAAATGAGAAAGTGGACCCTCATGAGACATTGAATCTGCCATTCCTCAGTCTTGGACTTCTCAGCTTACAAAACTAAGAGAAATAAGTTTCTATCATTTCTAAGCTACTCATACTGTGATATTTTGTTATAGCAGCTTGCTAGGACTTAGACAATGAGATATATTAAAATTTATTTTTATTATCTGTTATATCCCAAGTTAAAAATGTTTAAAATTTGGTTGATTCATTTATCTTCAGAATAATCATAGCAGCTTGGTTGGCAACACTGGTGCTTGCTCTACATAGACTTCATAACCATCTAGTCTTTTCCATGGCCTAACACTGAAACTGTTTAAATTGATCAATCTCATTATAATAATTATGCCTTTTATTATGACAAACTTTTTAACCTCTGCTCTCATGAACTGTCTATCTTATATTCTCTTTTTGAATTGAAATTGATCATTACTTCTTTGATAAAATGTTTACCATCTTTGAACATGATTTAGATTTCTCTGCAGCTAAGCTCTCTGAACTACTCCTGCTTGGGTCAGGCCAGGCTACTAGGTATTCAATTTGGAGTATTCTCCATGAGCTAGAATTTTGAGTTCCACTGTGGAGCAGGGCCTAAAGACTATATGCCAATCTGGAGATGATAAATGGATAGGTAGGTAGTTGATAGATAAATATAACTCAATATGCATATATGTATATATATTCACACACCCTACCATATACAGACATATGTACTATCTGAAACTTCATTTTTCACAAAGAAGCTTTCTGTTACCTGTCCTATGTACTGACCTGTTAGTTCCCTTGTCAGGTGCATCTGTTTCTCCATGTTGAGCTATAATCACCTGTTTTTGTTTGCTCACATGATATGAAAAATACAAGTTAACCTATTACATGAAAAGTGGCATTGCAAAATTTAACTTATTCATATATTTCAGACAAGTAATGATAATTTATCTATGATCCTTATATTTATTTCTGATGGTAGGATATAAAAGGTTAATACTTTAACAATAATAGTAAAACTTTTGTTAGTTATCTAGAGTACATAAAGAGTATGTTCTATACTATATTGCAGTATAGAATAGGGTTTTATCATACAGCAAGGTGCAGTACAATATGGTATAGTTTAGCTTAGCATAGTAGAGTGCTGTAAAGTGAGTTTCCATTAGTTAACTTATTGATGACCTTATCTTCAAGGTCATAAATATGATTGTGCAAGTATACTGCTCAGCCAACAAGGTGAGTAGAAGGTAAATTTTAAGCCATGGCTTTTTTTTTTGGCATAGCTTTATATTCTGGTTTAATGATGTTTCTGCTTTATCCAAAGACATTATATTTGTTAGAAAAAGTCTTACAGAGTACTGCTATATGTTTAGACTAGGCGCGGTGGTTCACTCCTGTAATCCTAGCACTTTTGGAGGCCAAGGCGGGCAGATCACGAGGTCAGGAGATCGAGACCATCCTGGCTAACACGGTGAAAACCCGTGTCTATTAAAGTACAAAAAATTAGCCTGGCGTGGTGGCGGGCACCTGTAGTCCCAGCTACTCGGGAGGCTGAGGCAGGAGAATGGCGCGAACCGGAGAGGCGGAGCCGAGATTGCGCCACTCCACTCCAGCCTGGGTGACAGAGTGAGACTCCGTCTCAAAACAAAACAAGAAAAAAAACCCAAACACACACAATATATGTTTTATGCTGACAAGTTTTGCTGATCACCCGTCAAAATGAAAGGCAGCACAGGGTGGTGTTAGAATAATGATGAATATAAACTTCTTATTTATACTTTTGTAGTTTTTGTTATTTGGTTGATGGATTGTTTCTTTTTTTCCTTCCTTCCTTCCTTCCTTCCTTCCTTCCTTCCTTCCTTCCTTCCTTCCTTCCTTCCTTCCTTCCTTCCTTCCTTCCTTCCTTCTCTTTCTTTCTTTCTTTCTTTCTTTCTTTCTTTCTTTCTTTCTTTCTTTCTTTCTTTCTTTCTTT
Source organism: Macaca nemestrina (assembly GCF_043159975.1). Classification (NCBI taxonomy): domain Eukaryota; kingdom Metazoa; phylum Chordata; class Mammalia; order Primates; family Cercopithecidae; genus Macaca; species Macaca nemestrina. Next base: position 59,192,023 of record NC_092127.1, on the reverse strand, counting down.
CTTTCTTTCTTTCTTTCTCTTTCTTTTTTTTTTTTTTTTTCTGAGACAGAGTCTCATTCTGTCACCCAGGCTGGAGTGAAGTGGTGCAATATCTGCTCACTGAAACCTTCTGGGTTCAAGAGATTCTCCTGCCTCAGCCTCCCAAGTAGCTGGGACTACAGGCATATGCCACTACACCTGGTTAATTTTTGTATTTTTAGTAGAGACAGGGTTTCACCATGTTGGTCAGACAAGTCTCAAGTGATCCACCACCTTGGCCTCCCAAAGTGCTGGGATTACAGATGTGAACCACCGCACCCGGCCAAGTTTGATTGGTTTAAGTTTGGAGTATATATGATGTATGTGTGTGTGTGTATATATACTATCTGTACTATACTATGTGTACTATATATATACCATATATACACCATATATACCATATACACTATATATACATACATACTATATACTATATATGTCATATACACTATATATACTATATATGTCATATACACTATATATACTATATATGTCATATACACTATATATACTATATATGTCATATACACTATATATACTATATATGTCATATATACTATATATACTATATATGCACTATATGTACTATATATACTATATATACTATATATGTACTATATGTATATGTTCTATATATAGTATATATAGTATATACATAGAACATATATATACATATAGTACATATATAGTATATATAGTATATACATATTTCAGTTAATCTTAAACTAATTCATTGGAATCATATGAGAGGCTTCTTTGAAATGCATATTCACTTGTCTTTTTCCCCCTAAATTTCTGATTTAGTTGATTTGGATGTGAGATCTAAGATTCCAAATTTTTTATCAGAACTCCAAGTTAAATTTGATGTAATGTTGTCATGTACATTTTAAGAAACACTGCAACTGATTTTTTCAGTGAATGAAGCATTATATCTTCTTTGGTTCACTATTCTTGAGGTTATATTCATTAATTTAATCACTTCAAGCAGCACTAACAATAAACCACTTCTGGAAGATTATATCATCAATACTTTGATGAAGTTTTTCAACATACAATCATAAGTGCTATTTTAAAACAAAGATTCCCTAGTGACTATGCGATTTTCATGAAAGTTAGGCTTATGTTTTTATTTATATAGTACATAAATTCTTAGTGTTCTCTCTTTATATATTTACCAGTGATTACTAGGGAGAAATCATTAGGAGTAAAGCTTGGAACCTAATTTAAATTAGAGGAGCAAGGCAACACTGTTACTGAACTATAACATGTATTAGATTGGCTTTAAGGTAGGCATAGAAATACAACCTAGTGAAACCCTATAAAACCAAATTAAAACAAATATATATGTTGTGAGAGATTTTCTCTGTTTATTCCAGAAATGTACATATAAATCACCACCTTCATTTTCTTTCCAATACTTTAGAAACATAAAATTGGAAAAGTGACTAACGTGGAGATATGAAAAATTACTTTCAAGTAGTATGCAAAATATTTGTATATTTTATTGTTTGCTAGAAAGTTATTTCCACAGACATCTGTCTATATGCCATGGATATTCTCTTAAGTAAAGAATTGTTTTCTCTGTAAAGAAGAGATTTTTGTTTTGTTTTGTTTTGTTTTTTTACTAAGAAGACAAGAATAGTTGACCCAACATCAGCACTCCAAAAAGTTTTTCTTTGAGGCAAAAAGTTTCAATTGAATTTTTTAATGGTGTATTTCCAGGTAACCCAGTGATATTCTGTAAGCATCCAATTTAATAGGGAGAAAATGTTGACTGAATGTGTACAATATTTTTTGCATTGTAAGTTAATGATAGCAAACACTGTTTCTCATTTACTCTTCAAATATGTTATGATAGTAAAATCAAATGTGTTATGATAGCCTATCATATTATAAGGGGATTCTCAATTATAAAACTTCAGTATGTAACCTTATGATCATAATATGTTACATATCTCTTACTGTATATGCATGTGGTACTTTCTTATAAACTTCAATTAGGCAGAGAATGAAGTATATAATTGAAGATCTGAATTATGTGAACAACGTGTAATTATATTAAATAATATGCCATGTGTAATGTAGAATTCTTTAAATAATGCATAATTATCAGAAGATATTTTCTGCATTTTTCATAGTACATGTGAAAAGATTAGCTCTTTTATTGCCTTATTTATTAATTCATGAAGTGTTTGTAATCTGGGAATTTTAGATACAATATTAGGTTAGTTGTTTAGTTAGTCATTTAATTAAAATAAGTCACATTTTCATAATGTAGTAAAACAAACTTATTAATACATTTAAACCAAAGTGGCTATAAAATACCCACTTCCATATTTTTGCCATATACATTAAAGTACTTTGTAGTATGTTTATAACTTATCATTATAATACAATATAAATATTTTTGTTATTACAATATAAGAGATGAAAGTATTTTAGATTTTTTTAATGATGAGTTGATTAATAGAAGCTGCTATTTATCTTTTAGGGAAGAAAGTTTAGATAAATGCAGTAACAAGTGGATGATTGTCATTGGCGCAATATTACTTTAAAAAATAAAACCTAATTTATATACCATTATATATAATAAATAAATGATAGGACAAATGCATTTTACCTTGAAAATTGAAATGCTGTTTTATGAAAGGTGTTACAAGTAAAACCTTAGACAAGTTAAATTTAAAAGAGCTTAGTTAAGCAAAGAACGATTTGTGAATTGGGAGGACTCTCAATTCCCGGAGGGACTCTGAGCAGCCAGGTGGTGGAAGATTCATGGACAGAAAAAGGAAAGTGACATAGAGAAAAGAGAAGTCAGGTACATAAACAGTTGGATTGGTTACAGCCTGGCATTTGCCTTATTTTAACACTATTTGAATAGTTGGCACCCCTTGATTGGCCAAAACTTGGTGATTGGCACAAGAGCAGGTTAGAGTCTGTTTACATCTCCATTTAGTTATAGGTCACTATATACAGAGAAACTTTTAGACTGGACCTTAAATATGTAAGGAGGCAGCTTTAGGCTAAACTTGACTTAAGAAGGCAATACAATAGAATTACTGGATTGTGTTATTAATTCATTCCACAAATATATACTGTCTTCCTTATGCACAGGCTGAGGTAGAAATTGTGGATACAATGACATGAAAATATATGTGTTTTTAGCGGTTGTAATCGAATAGATAAAATGCAAAACTAAAACTAACTGAAAAAGAACAGTGATCGGATACATTTAAGTGCTACAGGAGGGCACATAACATTAGAGGAGGATTCTCTCCAATGAATACGAAGGGAGAAGTTGAAGCATAATGGTAAAGCATGATTATTTAAAACTATGGAAAATAGGCTGAAGCTTCTCATAGCAGTGTGAAATCTTGAAAAAAATTTCAATAGGTGTCTAATAGGAATATATTTTTATTCACAAAGATTGTTGTGTATGAAGTGTTTACAATGGACCAGACTAGTGGCAGAGAAACCATTTAGGCTACTCTGCCATAATTCATTCAACGTATATATAACATGATCTTCTCTATGTTTGATAGTGTGTTACATTTGAGGATACTGTGGAAAACAGAATAGGTATGGTACTTTCCATCACCGAGCTTACATTATATCAGTGCAACAAACTTGAAGCAAAATTGAAAACATGAATATATATGCCTAGGTTATATTACTAAATATTAACAAAATACTGTGTTTGTTTTTCCCCTTCTTATACTTATAACACAATGGTATTTTTTCTCTGTCCACAGTGGAAGTGAAAAACATGGTCAGAACTAACTGTAAAGTTTCGGAACAAGAAACTGTCTTATTTGTTTTTGCCTTAGAAAACCTAGATAACACAAGACCTAGAGAAAATAGAAACAAATTTAAAAAAAAAAAAAAAAGAATAGTCTATTTAAGTAAATAATGTGTTTATGTATTTTACTGTATATTTAAGTACATATTTTAAAATAGTGGAAAACACTGTAGAGAAGAATAAACTACATGGAAAGATAATATCTGGGTGGAGACAGATCATTCATGAATATTGGAGCATCATGAAATGGGAGTTGAGTAAAACAAGATGAATATTGAAGGCACATGATGAGAAATTCTCTGATATTGGAAAACATTCAGCATATTTAAGAAACTAATATAAAGTTGATGGGGCTAGTAAGTAGTGAGCCAACAGAACAGACAAATGAAAACTTGAGAATTACATATGGGTTAAATTCAAAAATTAGAATTTTGCTGTAAGTGCAGTGATCAAGAATTGTGAAGGGTTTGAGATTTTATCCTTCTTTTCAGCTAACAAGTGAGGCTGCTTCAGTTTCATGGATACTTCCAGACGATGAAAATCTCCTTGATCTGAGAAAAAAGACTATTACTTACAGCACACAGCAGGCAGCAGTTGTTTTATGTTTACATATATTTTTGTGTCTCCCAAGACCCATGAGAGCAATGCAGAAGCAGGCACAAGTGGATGCTGCCCATACAATGCATTTGTGTTACAGCTGAGGGATTCCAAATCTAGGAAACCCATATTTTGTAAAGGAGGCTGCCAACCTGGCTTACCTTAGCCATAGCTGTTTTTTTTTGTTGTTGTTGTTTTTGTTTTGTTTTGTTTTGTTTTTGTAAATTCCGGATAGACCATAAATCTGCTCTGTTTCCCAGAGAAAGGCACCATTTCATCTTTCATGGCTGTTTGTAATATATATACACATCATTGAAAAGATAATCAGGAAAAAAAGTTAATAGAATACTTACGGAAATATCATAGAGAATTGTCCCTTGATACATTTGTAAACAAAAAATAAATTTTGAAACCCCTGTTACAGTAGTTAGCTACTCAGGCTTGAGCAGGGCAGGAAAGGGCTCCCTCAACCCTACCAGGAAGGTCAGGCAACTATCAGATGATGGTCAGGCAGTTATCATACTGTTTCTCTAAAATAATTGGTTGCAACTGGCATCAGGGAAAATCAGTCTCCCAGTAGATAAAAATACCTGAAACAGGTGATCAGCAGCTGCCCAATAGGATCTCAGGAGTTTGGCAAGTGGGCTCAAGCATGTGCACTAAGAGGCAAAATGGTGGAGTTTAATAGGTGTATGACCTCCTAGGGACAAATGACTGCTGTGAACCCCCAAAATTTGAGACAGGTCTTAGTTAGAAAGTTTCTTTTGCCAAGATTGAGAATGTGTGGCTGTGACACAGCCTCAGGAGGTCCTGACAACATGCGCCCAAGGTGGTCAGAGGACTGTTTGGTTTTACACACTTTAAAGAGACATGAAACATCAATCCACATATGTAAGACAAATGTTGCTTCGGTCTGGAAAGACAGGACACTCTAAGCAGGGAGGGGCTTCAAGGTCATAGGTAGATAAGAGACAAATTGTTGCATTATTTTGAGTTTCTGATTAGCCTCTCCAAAGGTGGCAATCAGATATACGTTCATCTCAGTGAGCAAAGGGGTGACTTTGAATAGAATGGGAGGCAGGTTTGTTCTAAGCAGTTCCTAGTTTGACTTTCTCTTTTAGCTTAGTGATTTTGGCGGCCCAAGATATTTTCCTTTCACAGGTAAGGGAAGAACACCTCAAATGAGCATGCATACAATTCCAATAACTGACTACTTTTGCTCCCCTCCCAAGTGCTAGCAGCCCACGCCAAAGGAAGAATCGGGGCAGAAACAATGCAAGACCCCAGAAGTATGCCAATGTATAAAACCTCAAGTCAAGAAGTTAAACTGCAGATGTGATCTCTAAAGTCATCTGCTTGGCCCTCTTCCAAGTGTACTTTCTTTCATTCCTGCTCCAAAGCTTTCAAATAAACTTTCACTCCTGCTCTAAAACTTTCCCTAGTCTTTCCTTCTGCCTTATGCCCCTCAGTCCAATTCTTTCTTCTGAGGAAGCAAGAATTGAGCTTGCTGCAGACTTGTATAGACTCACCATGGCTAACACACTTTAGTGCCAGGTAACTCGGATACATTTCACTGGTAACATCCCCAAATGATTGAATGGACATCCCTCTTGGCCACCGGCATTCCAAAGTACACCTGAAAAACTAGTTCAGGCCATGATGCATAGGAGCAGTCGAACATGTGTCATTGTACCTTCCTCAGTTTGGAATTCAGGCAAAGCTGACCGACTTTAACATTAAAAGAGAGATCTTAAGACTGACTTAAACCGAGTCATTGTAGTAATGACATCAAGTGAGAGACAGCAAGTCTTGAAAGAAATCAAAGTATTTTATGCCCAAATATATTTCTTTGATGTACTTTAAAATGGCTCTAGAAAGCTGTCTCTTGTGGGGAAATCTGCATTCTGTATAGAATACCTTTCCTTTTCAGGTCCTTCCCTGATTCAGGAGAGATTAACTAAGAGTCTGGCACCTTTTTAAGTTTGATAGGAAACATTTACCATTTATTCTCTCTGAAGCCTGCTACCTGGAGGCTTCGTCTGCACAGTAAAAAGTTGGTTTCCACAACATCTTCTCTCTTTCTCTGGGGATGGAGTTTTGCTCTTGCTGCCCAGGCTGGAGTACAATGGTGTGATCTCAGCTCACCGCAACCTCTGCCTCCCCAAGTGATTCTCCTGCCTCAGCCCCCCGAGTAGCTGGGGTTACAGGCATGCACCACCATGCCCAGCTAACTTTGTATTTTTTAGTAGAGACGGGGTTTCTCCATGTTGGTGAGGCTGGTCTTGAACTCCTGACCTCAGGTTTTCTACCCACCTCGACCTCGCAAAGTGCTGGGATTACAGGCATGAACCACCATGCCCGGCCCACAATGTCTTCTCTTAATCCAGAAATTCTTTTCTGTTGATTCCAGCTCTTTAGATAATAATTGAACTCATTCAACTAATTCCCAATCAGAAAATATTTGATCTGGAAGCCCCCACTTTGAATTGTCCTGCCTTTCCAGAGCAAAACAATGAATACCTTTTATGTATTGATTAATGTATGCCTGTAACTTCTGTCCCCCTAAATATGTATAAAATCAATCTGTAAAATAACAACCTTGGGAACATGTTCTCAGAAACTACTGAGGCTGTACCATAGGCATGTCCTTAACCTTGCCGAAATAAACTTCTAAACTGATTGAGACTCTCGCAGATACTTTTTGGTTTATATATCATCTGCTATTTTAATTAATATAGTTGTGAGACAAAATATATTTCTCTAGCATTCTGTGTTCTGTGTCAAAGGATTATATTGGTGGTGTCAAAATTGTGAAGGAGATATCAGTTTGAAGCCTATATGATTTTCTATGCATAGTGATTATAACTACTACAATGTAACCTAGAGAAAGGATGATAGCAGTTTACCAAAGAAAGTGACAGCGAGGATTTTGCATTAGTAAGACACCCACAGGTTTCTGATCTGAAGAAACTGGAGAAGGTAGTAAAACTGACTAAGAAAAAGATCAAGGAACAAAGGCAGATTTGAAAGTGCGGGGAGTGAGGAGTGAAGAATCATGAATTCAACTTTAAAAATAAAATAATGAAAGTTTTATATGATAGACTTTTTAAAATGTCACTGAGCTTATGAAAAAAATAGACATAGTCATTCTGTTTTCAACTAGACCAATTTGCACTTAAAAATTATCCTATTTGAGAATTATAATCTGATTAAAGCTCCCAAATATTCAAATGCTCTTTTCAAACTTTCTTTTTAATGTCTATGACACTTATACTAGGGAATTAAAAAAACTGTATAGCTGATTTGAAATTAAAAATAGGGATATGTAACTATATAAAACTAACTCAAATGAATGGTAATTATTATTTGCTGAAGAATGTTTGTAGAGATAACATGGGTTATAATTTTCAAAAATCTGGGTTCTTATCCTATTAAGATAGTGTATTAGTAAAACTTAAGGTAGATATGAATTTTTTTAAAATTTTTACTTGAAGATAATCCATTAGATTTTCCTCAATGTTTACCTAGATAAGGACAATTTTAGCCATAATTCTAGTTACCCAATTAAATATTTAAGACCAAGTAAAGTCCCAATATCCCTAAAAGTGTCGAATTAAACTATGTCAAAAGCTTTGATATAATTTTTAGCATAGACTAGTGAGCTTGTCACGTTCTATTCATAATGTAGCAAGATTAAATTGCATATTATCATCTAATGGGAAAAAAGGATGAATAAAGAAAAAGTTTAAAATAGAATAGTCTCTCATTTTTCATGTGTTTCCTTGACTCTTGTTCCTCTAGGACATCTGAAGATATTTAGTTTCATTGTTCTCTGAGTAGCTCATGAATATTTCAGCTCCAAATGGTTGAATGTTCTTCTTACTAGTCCATTTAAATTGCAGTACAAATATGTTTTTTTATGTGTGTTGCTGGAAAACTTGGTGATTTAGGGAATCTTAGGCTTTTTTTTTTTTTTTTAAACAATGAAACAACTGCATAGGGACTATAATAGTTATCATTTTATTTAAGATTGTAAAAGAGTGGGTAAATCACATGTTTTCTTTAATAGTGAAATTGGTATTTTATTTTAATAATCATATGGAATAATAGTTCTCAAACACTGAAAGCATTAGTGCACATAAAAAGAAGTTTGAATGAAACCATTCTTCCTTCAATGAGAGATTTCTTTTGTCTCTTCACACAAGTCTTTTGAAAAGGTTGAAAGACTATATGAATTGATCCCTCATAATTGCACTCACTTAAACTTTTATGTGTAATACCTCACACATACAGATGGCCTCAAAGCCCTGGCTCTATGAACATAATAAAATTTGAACTGATAGAAAATAATACTATGTGTATACATTATATGTGTGTGTGTGTGTGTGTGTGTGTATATATATATATATTTATATATATATAACATTTTATACACAGAAACCCTGATTTTTATATCTATATATTTAATTAAGATAATTCTGTATGAGTAAGAGGAAGGAGATGTTATGATCTCATGTTAATATTTCCAGAACATTGTGAAATTAAAGTAAATTTTGTAAGAATTCCTAAAAATGCATTAACTGGATATACATTTCAAGCCCAGGTACAAAGACATAGCCAAATGCATCTTATTTTGAAACATGACTTATTTTTAAATATGAGTAAGGGAAAACTAAACAGAAAAATTACATCCAAATTTGAGTTATTAAATAAATGAAACAAGTAAACATTACAAAATTTGAAATGAATTGAAGTATGTGGAAATGAGAAAAAAATATATTATTGTACTGCTATAAGGGTCTCCCCTGAACACAATATTTTCCTATAAGTCATGTACATTATTGTTCACATTTTCACATTACATGTCTACCATTACTTAGAGATCAGAGAGATGATATCTTTTTCTTTTTCTTTTTTAAATTATTATACTTTAAGTTCTAAGGTACATCATGTGCACAGATATACATGTGCCATGGTGGTTTGCTGCACCCATCAACTCGCCATTTACATTAGGTAATTCTCCTAATTCTACCCTTCCCCCAGCCCTCCTCCCCACTCCGCCAGACCCCGGTGTGTGATGTTCCCTGTCCTGTGGCCATGTGTTCTCATTGTTCAACTCCCACCTATGAGTAAGAACATGCCGTGTTTGGTTTTCTGTGATTGTGATAGTTCACTGAAAATGATGGTTTCCAGCTTCATCCATGTCCCTGCAAAGGGCATGAACTCATCCTTTTTTATGGCTGCATAGTGTTCCATGGTATATATGTGCCATATTTGCTTAATCCAGTCTATCACTGATGGACATTTGAGTTGGTTCCAAGTCTTTCCTATTGTGAATAGTGTCCCAATAATAGTGTCGAACACATACGTGTGTATGTGTCTTTACAGCAGCATGATTTATAATCCTTTGGTTGTATACCCAGTAATGGGATTGCTGGGTTAAATGGCATTTCTAGTTCTAGATCCTTGAGGAATCACCACACTGTCTTCCACAATGGTTGAAATAATTTACACTCCCACCAACAGCGTAAAAGTGTTCCTATTTCTTCACATTCTCTCCAGCACCTGTTGTTTCCTGACTTTTTAATGATTGCCATTCTAACTGGCATGAGGTGGTATCTCATTGTGGTTTTGATTTGCATTTTTCTGAGGACTAGTGATGAGGAGCATTTTTTTTCATATGGCTGTTGGCTTCATAAATGTCTTCTTTTGAGAAGTATCTGTTTATATTCTTTGACTACTTTTTGATGGGGTTGTTTATTTCTTGTAAATTTGTTTAAGTTCTTTGTAGATTCTAGATATTAGCCCTTTGTCAGATGGGTAGATTGCAAAAATTTTCTCCCATTCTGTAGGTTGCATGTTCACTCTGATGGTAGTTTCTTTTGCTATGCAGAAGCTCTTTAATTAGATCTCATTTCTCTGTTTTGGCTTTTGTTGCCATTGCTTTTGGTGTTTTGGTTGTGAAGTCTTTGTCCACTCCTATGTCCTGAATTGTATTGCCTAGGTTTTCTGCTAGGGTTTTTATGGTGTTAGGTCTTGAATTTAAGTCTTTAATCCATCTCGAGTTAATTTTTTTATAAGGTGTAAGGAAGGGATCCAGTTTCAGCTTTGTACATATGGCTAGCCAGTTTTCCCAGCACCATTTATTAAATAGGGAATCCTTTCCCCATTTCTTGTTTTTGTCAGGTTTGTCAAAGATCAGATGGTTGTAGATGTGTGGTGCTATTTCTGAGGACTCTGTTCTGTTCCATTGGTCTATATATCTCTTTTGGTACCAGTACCATGCTGTTTTGGTTACTGTAGCCTTGTAGTATAGTTTGAAGTCAGGTAGCGTGATGCCTCCAGCTTTGTTCTTTTTGCTTAGGGTTGTCATGGCTATGCAGGCTCTTTTTTGGTTCCATATGAACTTTAAAGTAGTTTTTTGTTTTGTTTTGTTTTGTTTTGTTTTCCAATTCTGTGAAGAAAGTCAGTGGTAGCTAGATAGGGATAGCATTGATTTATAAATTACCTTGGGCAGTATGGCCATTTTTATGACATTGATTCTTCCTATCCATGAGCATGGATTTGTCTTCCATTTGTTTGTGTCTTCTTCTATTTTGTTGAGCAGTGGTTTGTAGTTCTCCTTGTAGAGGTCCTTCACATCCCTTGTAATTTGGATTCCTAGGTATTTTATTCCCTTTGTAGTAATTGTGAATGGGAGTTCACTCATGATTTGGCTCTCTGTTTGTCTATTATTGATTATAGGAATGCTTGTGATTTTTGCACATTGATTTTGTATCCTGAGACTTTGCCGAAGTTGCTTATCAGGTTAAGGTGATCTTGGGCTGAGTTGGTGGGGTTTTCTAATTATACAATCATGTCATCTGCAAACAGAGACAATTTGACTTCCTCTTTTCCTAATTGAATACCCTTGATTTCTTTCTCTTGCCTGATTGCCCTGGCCAGAACTTCCAACACTATGTTGAAGAGAAGTGGTAAGAGAGGGCATCCTTGTCTCGTGCTGTTTTTCAAAGGGAATGCTTCCAGTTTTTCTCCATTCAGTATGATATTGGCTGTGGGTTTGTCATAAATAGCTCTTATTTTTTTGAAATACAGTCCATAAATACCGAGTTTATTGAGAGTTTTTAGCATGAAGCGTTGTTGAATTGTATCGAAGGCCTTTTCTGCATCTATTGAGATAATCATGTGGTTTGTTGATTGGTTCTGTTTATGTTATGGATTATGTTTATTGATTTGCATATGGTGAACTAGCCTTGCATCCTAGGGATGGAGCCGACGTGTTCATGGTGGATAAGCTTTTTGATGTGCTGCTGGATTTGGTTGGCCAGTAATTTATTGAGGATTTTGAATCAATGTTTATCGGCGATATTGGCCTAAAATTCTCTCTCTCTCTTTTTTGTCGTGTCTCTACCAGTCTTTTATAACAGGATGATGCTAGCCTCATAAAATGAGTTAGGGAGGATACCCTCTTTTTCTTTTGATTGAAATACATTGAGAAGAAATGTTACAAGCTCCTCTTTGTACCTCTGGTAGAATTTGGCTCTGAATTTGTCTGGTCCTGGACTTTCTTTGGTCGGTAGGCCATTAATTATTGCCTCAATTTCATAACCTGTTATAGGTCTATTCAGAGATTCAACTTCTTCCTGGTTTAGTCTTGGGAGGGTGTGTGTGTCCAGGAGTTTATCCACTTCTTCTAGATTTTCTAGTTTATTTGCATGGAGGCGTTTATAGAATTCTCTGATGGTAGTTTGTATTTCTGTGGGATTGTTGGTGATATGCCCTTTATCATTTTTCATTGCATCTAATTGATTCTTCTCTCTTTCCTTCCTTATTCATTTTGCTAGAGGTATATCTATTTTGTTGATCTTTTCAAAAAAAAAAAAAACAAAACACAAACCAAAAAAACAGCTCCTGGATTCATTGATTTTTTGAAAGATTTTTTGTGTCTCTATCTCCTTCAGTTCTGCTATGATCTTAGTTATTTCTTGCCTTCTGCTAGCTTTTAAATTTGTTTGCCCTTACTTCTCTAGTTCTTTTAATTGTGATGTTAGGGTGTCGATTTTAGATCTTTCCTGCTTTCTCCTCTGGGCATTTAGTGCTACAAATTTCCTCTTCACACTGCTTTAAATATGTCCCATAGATTCTGGTATGCTGTGTCTTTGTTCTTGTTTGTTTCAAAGAACATCTTTATTTCTGCCTTAATATTGGTATTTTCCCAGTAGTCTCTCAGAAGCAGGTTGTTCAGTTTCCATGTAGTTGTGCAGTTTTGAGTTAGTTTCTTAATCCTGAGTTCTAATTTGATTACACTGTGGTTTGAGAGACAGTTTGTTGTGATTTCTGTTCTTTTACATTTGCTGAGGAGTGTTTTACTACCAATTATGTGGTCAATTTTAGAATAAGTGTGATGTGGTGCTGAGAAGATTTTATATTCTGTTGATTTGGGGTGGAGAGTTCTGTAGATGTCTATTATGTCTGCTTGGTCCAGAGCTGAGTTTAAGTCCTGGATATCCTTACTAAACTTGTCTTGTTGATTTGTCTGACATTGACAGTGGAGTGTTAAATCTCCCACTATTATTGTGTGGGAGTCTAAGTCTCTATGTAGGTCTCTAAGGACTTGCTTTATGAATCTGGGTGCTCCTGTATTGGGTGCATATGTATTTAGGGAAGTTAGCTCTTCTTGGTGAATTGATCCCTTTACCATTGTGTATTGGCCTTCTTTGTCTCTTTTGATCTTTGTTGGTTTAAAGTCTGTTTTATCAGAGACTAGGATTGCAACCTCTGCTTTTTTTATGTTTTCCATTTGCTTGGTAGATCTTCCTCAATCCCTTTATTTTGATCCTATGTGCACCTTTGCACGTGAGATGGGTCTCCTGAATACAGCACACTGATGGGTCTTGACTGCTTATCCAATTTGCCAGTCTGTGTCTTTTAATTGGGGAAGTTAGCCCAATTGCATTTAAGGTTAATATTGTTATGTGTGAATTTGATCCTGTCGTTATGATGTTACCTGGTTATTTTACCCGTTAGTTGATGCAGTTTCTTCATAGTGTCGATGGTCTTTACAATTTGGTATGTTTTTGCAGTGGCTGGTACTGGTTTTTCCTTTCCATATTTAGTGATTCCTTCAGGAGCTCTTGTAAGGCAGGCCTGGTGGTGACAAACTCTCTCAGCATTTGCTTGTCTATAAAGGATTTTATTTGTTCTTCACTTATGAAGCTTAGTTTGGCTGGATATGAGATTCTGGGTTGAAAATTCTTTTATTTAAGAATGTTGAATATTGGCCCCCACTCTCTTCTGGCTTGTAGTGTTTCTGCCACGAAATCCTCTGTTATTCTGATGGACTTCCCTTTGTGGGTAACCCAGCCTTTCTATCTGGCTGCCCTTAACATTTTTCCTTCATTTCAACCTTGGTGACTCTGACAACTATGTGTCTTTGAGTTGCTCTTCTCGAGGAGTATCTTTGTGGTGTTCTTTGTATTTCCTGAATTTGAATGTTGGCCTGCCTTGTTAGGTTGAGGAAGTTCTCCTGGGTAATATCCTGAAGAGTATTTTCTAACTTTTTCTTCCATTCTCCCCATCACTTTCACGTACACCAATCAGACATAAATTTGGTCTTTCCACATAGTCCCATATATCTTGGAGGCTTTGTTCATTTCTTTTATTATTATTATTATACTTTAAATTCTAGGGTATGTGTGCACAATGCACAAGTTTGTTACATATGTATACATGTACCATGTTGGTGTGCTGCACCCATTAACTCATCATTTACATTAGGTATAACTCCTAATGCTATCCCTCCCCGCATCCTCACCCCACGACAGGGTCTGGTGTGTGATGCTCCCCTTCCTTTGTTCAAGTGTTCTCACTGTTCAATTCCCACCTATGAGTGAGAACTTGTGGTGTTGGTTTTCCATCCTTGCAATAGTTTGCTGAGAATGATGGTTTCCAGCTTCATCCATGTCTTTACAAAGGGCATGAACTCATCCTTTTTTATGGCTGCATAGTATTCCATGGTTTTTTCCTACAATCTTGTATTTTTGCTTTATTTCATTAATTTGATCTTCAATCACTGGTATCCTTTCTTCCACTTGATCAAATTGGCTATTGGAGCTTGTGCATGTGTCATGAAGTTCTTGTGCCATGGTTTTCAGCTTCATCAGCTCATTTAAGGTCTTCCCTAGAATGTTAGTCATTCATCTAACCTTTTTTCAAAGTTTTTAGCTTCCTTGCAATGGGTTAGAACATGCTCCTTTAGCTCAGAGAAGTTTGTTATTACCAACCTTCTGAAGCCTGCTTCTGTCAACTCATCAAACTCATTATCCACCCAGTTTTGTTCCTTTGCTGGTAAGGAGCTGCGATCCTTTGGAGGAGAAGAGGTGCTCTGTTTTTTGGAATTTTCAGCTTTTCTGCTCCAGGTTCTCTCCATCTTTGTGGTTTTAACTACCTTTGGTCTTTGATGTTGGTGACCTGTATATGGGGTTTTGGTATGGATGTCCTTTTTGTTGATGTTGTTTGTTAGTTTTCCTTCTAACTGTCAGACCCCTCAGCTGCAGATCTGTTGGAGTTTGCTGGAGGTCCACTCCAGACCCTGTTTGCCTGTGTATCACCAGCAGGGGCTGCAGATCAGCAAATATTGCTGCCTGATCCTTCCTCTGGAAGCTTCATCCCAGAGGGGCACCTGCCTGTTTGAGATGTGTGTTGGCCACTATGGGTAGTGTTTCCCAGTCAGGCTACACGGTGGTCAGGGAGCTGCTTGAAGAGGCAGTCTGTCCATTCTCAGAGCTTGAACATCGTGCTGAAAGAACCACTGTTCTCTTTAGTATTGTCATACAGTGATGTTTAAGACTGCATAAACTCTCTGCTGCCTTTTGTTCTACTATGCCCTGCCCCCAGAGGTGGAATCTATAGAGGCAGTAGGCTTTGCTGAGCTGTGGTGGGATCCACCCAGTTCATGCTTCCTGGCCTCTTTGTTTACTCTCTGTACTACTGAAGCCTCAGCAATGGTGGACACACCTCCCCCTGCCAGGCTGCAACTTCGCAGTTCGATCTCAGACTGCTGCGCTAGCAGTGAACAAGGCTCCATGGGTGTCGGACCTGCTGAGCCAGGCACAGAAGGGTACCTCCTGGTCTGCCGGCTGCTAAGACTGTGGGAAAAGTGCAGTATTTGATCTGGAGTGTACTGTTTCTCCAGGTACAGTCTGTCATGCCTTCTTTTAGCTAGGAAAGAAAAATCTCCTGATGCCTTGCACTTCCCAGGTGAGGCGACGCCCCATCCTGCTTCAGCTCACCCTCTGTGGGCTGCACCCACTGTCCAACCAGTCCCAATGAGAAGAACCAGGTACCTCAGTTGGAAATGCAGAAATCACCTGTCTTGTGTGTTGATCTCGCTGGAAGCTGCAGACTGGAGCTGTTCCTGTTCAGCCATCTTGGAAGTGACCCTTATCAATATTATCTTTTTCTATTTAAAGAAAACCTTGTGGCTGGGGTGATGGCTCACACCTGTAATCCCAGTGCTTTGGGAGGCCAAAGAAGGTGGATCACTTTAGGTCAGGAGTTTGAGATCAACCTGGCCAACATGGCAAAACCCCGTATCTATTACAAATACAAAAATTAGCCAGGTGTGGTGGCAAGTGCCTGTAATCCCAGCTACTCTGCAGGCTGAGGCAGGAGAATTGCTTGAACCCAGGAGGCAGATGTTTCAGTGAGCTGTGATTGTGCCGCTGCACTCCAGGCTAGGTGACAGAGCAAGATTCTGTCTCCAAAAAGGAAGAAAACCATGTGATAATTTTAGCTTAGGCTACATGATTAAAATGAAATAAATTTATAGGAGATAAAAAAGTACTTTAGGGTTTTAAAATATTATTTCCTTTAAGAATTCAAAGAATATAAATTAATGATATAGTTTTATAATACTGCTTAATGGACAGATAAAATTTTATGAATTTGATTTATAAAGCATAATGTTTTGAAGCATATATGCATTATGGAAGGACTAAATTCAGCTAACTAATATGTGTATTGTCTGATATATTAATATATTTTTGTGGTGAGAGACTTTACATCTCCTGTCTCAGCATTTTTAAAGAATACAACATATTAACTATGGTCCCATATTGTTATACAATAGATGTCTTTCGTTTATTCCTCATAAGTGAAATTTTATATAATTTGACAAGGATCATATATGCTTTTATTGTGATGTAGTACATTCATTCTATCCCAAATTGTTGATTTTTTTTATTGTGAAAAAATGTTCACTTTTTTCATTTTTTTGCATCTACTAAGAATATTGTATTATTTTTATTCTTCATTTGGTTAATGTGGTATTTCACATTTATTGATTTGTGTCTGCTGTACCATCATTGCCTCCAGGGATACATTCTACTTGATTATGGTGAATGATCTTTTTAATGTGCTAGTAAGTTTGTTTGTTTTTTTGAGACAGAGTCTCACTCTGTAACTCAGGCTGGAGTGCAGTGGCACGATCTCAGCTCACTGAAGGCTCCGCCTCCCAGGTTCATGCTATTTTCCTGCCTCAGCCTCCCAAGTAGCTGGGACTACAGGTGCCCATCACCATGCCTGGTTAATTTTTTTTTGTATTTTTAGTAGAGACGGGGTTTCACTGGGTTAGCCAGGATGGTCTTGATTTCCTGACCTCATGATTCGCCCGCCTCAGCCTCCCAAAGTGCTGGGATTACAGACACGAGCCACCGTGCCAAGCCACAAATTTGGTTTTGTCGAAGATTTTTGAATCTATATTCATTAGCAATACTAGCCTTTAGTATTTTGTTGTTGTTGTTGTTGTTGTTTGTGATCTCTGTCTGTCTTTGGTATAAGAGTAGTGCTGGTCTTGTAAAATGAGTCTGAAAGTATTTTCTCTTTGTCAATGTTTTGAATGATTTTGAGAAGAATCATTAATAATTCTTTAAATGATAGGATTCAGCACTGAATTCATTAGGTCTAGACTTTCTCTTAATGGGAGACTTTTTATTACTGATTGAATCTCCTTTTTTATTTTTGGTCTGTTCAGATTTTTTATTCTTCATAATTTAATCTTAGCAGGTTATATTTGCCAAGGGATTTATTCTTTTCTTCTAGATTATCCAATTTTGGGGCCTATTATTATTTATAATCTTTCATGAACCTTTGCATTTCTTTGGTATCAGTTATAATGGCTCATTTTTCATCTTATTTATTGGGTCTTCTCTCATTTCTTACATAGGTAAAGGTTGGTTGATTTTGTTTATTTTTTTAAAAAAACAAATCAGTTGTATTATTTTTTTCTATTTTTTTTTTTGTAGTTTTAGTTTTGTTAATTTCTGCACTGATATTTGCTATTTCCTTTCTCCTCCTATCTTTGGGCTCATTTTGTCCTTATTCTTCCAGTTCCTTGAGGTGCAGCATTAAATTGTTTATTTGAGACCTTTCTTTGTAATTTGATGTGTTTATTGATATTCACTTCCCTCTTAGAACTGCTTTTGCTTTATGCCATAGGTTTTGTTATATTGTATTTTCATTTTATTTGTTTGAATAAATTTTTACATTATTGTTTCAATTTCTTAACTGACTTATCGGGTATTCAGAGCATGTTGTTTTATTTTCATGTATTTGTAAATCTTTTAACATTTCTGCTGGTAAGGTGGTGATTAACTCCTTAAAAGCCTTTGTCTTTCATTTCTAAAGCATAATTTTGTTGTGTGTAGTATTCTCCGTTGGCAGCTTTTTCTTTTTTCTCCATTAGCACTTTGAATATATTACCTCAATCTTTCCTGGCCTGTTAGGCTTCTGCTGAGAAGTCTGCTGCTAGCCTTTTTTCAAAACTCTTTATATGTTATTTGTTTCTTTTCTCTTGCTGCTTTCAGGATCTTCTCTTTTTCTTTGGTTTTTGACAGTTTGTAATGTGTCTCAGTGTAGTCTTGTTTTTATTGAATCTGATGGGAGACATTTCCTTTTCTATATCAGGGTATTTACATTTTTTCTAAGGTCAGACAGTATTCTGCTACTATTTTTTAAATAATATTTCTATTCGTTTATGTTTTTTTCTTATTTTTAAATTCCCATGACTTCAAAATTTGCTCTTTTGATACCACCTCATGAATATCATATGCTTTCATTACTCATTTTCATTATTTTTTTTCTACCCTGACTTTATTATTTAAAATAATTTATCTTTGAGTTTACAAATTATTTCTTCCTCTTTAATTCTGCTATTGATGCTCTCCATGACAATTTTGGTTTTGCACTTTTATTTACTTCACTGTATTTTTAAGCTCCAGGGTTTATGCTTAATTTTTAAAAATTATTATTTCACACTAGTTGTGGTGGCTCAAACCTGTAATCCCAGCACTTTTGGAGGCCGAGATGGGCAGATCAGAAGATCAGGAGTTAGAGACCAGTCTGGCCAATATGGTGAAATCTCATCTCTACCCAAAAAATACCAAAAAAATTAGCTGGGTGTGGTGGTGGGTGCCTGTAATCCCAACTACTTGGGAGGCTGAGGCAGGAGAATTGCTTGAACCCGGGAGGCGGAGGTTGCAGTGAGCCGAGATCGCACCACTGCACTCTAGCCTGGGCAACAGAGTGAGACTCAGTCTCTCTCTCATTCTCTCTCTCCCTCTCTCTCTCTCTCTATATATATATGTGTGTGTGTGTGTGTGTGTGTGTATATATGTGTGTGTGTATGTGTGTGTGTGTATATGTGTGTGTGTGTATGTGTGTGTGTGTATGTGTGTGTGTGTGTATATATATATGTAAAATTTCAATTTACTGAATTTTAATTCTGCTTACATTGTTTTTTCTTTTGCTTGGAATTTTTCTCTGTATTTTCTTAAAATTTGCTGAGCTACCTTAAAACTTTTATTTTAGATACTTTGTCACACAATTCATACATCTACATTTATTAGGGTAATTCACTGGCACTTTATTTTGTCCATTTAGTGATACTATTTTTCCCAGATTGTCCTTAATCCTTGTGAATATGCATCAATGTCTGTATATTTGAAGACAAAGGTGCTTTTTTCAGTCCTCACACACTGACTCAGCCTAGGCAAATCCCTTGGCAGTCAGCTTGCCGAAAGAATCTGAGCAGGCTCTTCGGCATAGTTCTTAGCTTGGGGCCCATTGTGGCTGGTGTGGCACTACATGTCCTTGATGCTCAGGGTTGCTATGGCCTGCCTGACACCGAGCACTGTCTGGAACTTGGGGCCTCTGATATTGGCTCAGTGGTGGTGTGGATGAGACATCAAATCTGCCATGCAAGCCAGAAGCTTGGGGTTGTGTGGTCCTAGCTGGCACTGCAGCAGATCTAGAAGCTCTATGTATAGGTACTAGCCCGAAATCTGGGGCCATGACATTTTTCCAGTTCTGGATTTTATTGTGTCAAGTCTGGTGTTGGGGGTCTAACACAGTCCTATAGTTATTTCCTGCTCTTGACCTCAAGCAAACAATAACTCTCTGCACTGTTCAGCCTTGGTGTCAGGGACATAAGTAATGTAATAAAGTTCTTTCTACCGTCTTCAATGCATCTTTTCATATTATCATGCTATCAGGTATACTGATCTGAAATCTGTACTTTTTATAGTTCTTGTGAAGGTATTTTTGTTCGTGGATAGTTGTTCAAATGGATATTACTTTAGGGGCATGATTACTAGAGTGAATTATTTCATCATTTTGTTCTGCCCCTTCCTACTTTTATATAATTTATTATATTAGTCATTTTGCAAGAGAAAAGCTGATCTAAAAATATTCTGGAAAAAAAAAAAGCTAACTTGATGGCTATGTGAGATGCCTCTTGGTTAATGTTCTTAATGTGGTCTATATTCTTAACCTTTGGTCAAGGGACATTGATCTTCTGTTGGCACAAATTAACTTCTTGCAATATATGCATCAGATTCATTATTGTAAAATGTGCCTATAATATAAACACCAGTTTCTCCTGTCTCATGGCCTGAGGGATATGTTTCTCAAATAAATCACTTTGTTCTAGTAACAGTGCTTAAGAGATATTAGAGAGAGAAGCATCTTGCAAAACTTTATAGATTCAATAATTCATCCTTCTGTGACTTTTCAGGTATAAATTTTAAATCTTCAAAATGCTAGAGAAAATGCAATATTCTTAATTTTAATTCCTAATCAATGTTGGCTACCATTTCATCCACTCCAACAAAGCATTAAAAATATCAAGAAAAAAAAGAATATGAGGTCAACTGAAAAAATATAAAGAGCAACAACATACCCTGTGAAATAAGGAGAATACACAAGTGTGTCCTCAACAATAGTCACAAAATCAAAATTTTTTGGAAGAGCGCAGATATAGATTAACGTGAAAAAATGTTAAAATCACAATGATTGCATTGAAAATTGTAATAAAAATAGCTAATTGAAAAATGTAGAGTTATTTTAGAATCTTTTTTTTTTCTTTGAGATGGAGTCTCACTCTGTAGCCCAAGTTGTAGTACAGGGGTATAATCTTGGCTCTCTGCAACCTCTGCCTCTGGGGCTCAAGTGATTCTCATGCCTCAACCTCCTGAGTAGCTGGGATTGCAGGTGCGCGCCACCATGTCCAGCTAACTTTTTGTATTTTAGTAGAGACGAGGTTTTATCATGTTGCCCAAGATGGTCTCAATCTCCTGAGCTCACATGATCCTCCTACCTTGCCCTCCCAAAGTTCTGGGATTATAGGCATGAGCTACCACACCTGGCCAAGAATCTTTTATGAGAAGTCTAAAGTTAGGGTGATCCGACTGCATAAGAGAAATATGAAGGTCCACCTAAAATCTGCATATTGTAATAGAGTGAGACAGTAGTGCTCCATAACACATACTTACTATATGAGTGTCTTTTATAATTCTTGATTGAAAATACAATCTTTTATTCCCCAACCTGGTAACACTTTAGTGAGAAAAATAGATTACCTGGTAGAATTCAAGCAACTCTTATGTTACTGGAGCAGTTCTGGAAGACATGATTTCTTTGGTGATGATTTTCTAAGTTTCAGTAATGAAAAGTCCATCTTGATCTTGAAAAGAATGCATAATTTCTAACTTATCAGTTACATTTTTTTAAAGCAGATACACATATATGCCCGCTTAATTAAAGAGTGATATTATCTTACTCCACCTAAAACAGTTGGCCTAAAAATTATGAAATAATTTGCATTATCAATGTTGAACAGAATAAAGGACCATGCAGTTTTAATATATGCATGAATAAGCTGACTCTTTCAGAAAGGATTTTTAAAAATGTAAACCTTAAGCCATGGACGTGTAAAAGAGCATCAATGTAAGATTATTACTGGCAATTACATCAGATGTCTCTGAAGAGTGTTCAGGCACATGCATAGAAATGAATATTATTCTGTCTTTAATTCCTTTGCTAGCATCAACAGCAGGTTGCTTATTTTCAGTTAATTATGAATTGCAAGATAAAAGAAACAGTCATATTTTTTGGTAGAAAATGAGATTTTTATCATTTTCTATCTGGAAGATTCTGTAATTTGATATGACTGCTTTCAGAAGCACAACTTGCTGAAATTAAAGAAACTGGCTACCAACACAACTGGAAAAGTGAGAAAATGTACGTGCAGGGCATGGAGAGACTTCCTGAAATGTCTGATTTAGTACATAAGTACATTGCTGTAAGGATGTGTTGTATTGTGTTAACCCATGTGTCCCAAGCAAATAACATACATTTTGTTGTAAGGACAACTATTGCTTTGTATTACAAGTGGTTTCATGGAATAAATTACATTTGACCTATATAATAACACCATGCAATAGTTGCTATTATTACACAAAACAAGAAGCAGAAGAAGCAGAATTAAAGCAACAGTATGGAGATTATTTTCTGTGTGCAAGATCCAGGACCAGAACTCAGGTCTTCTTTAGGTCAAAGCCTTTAAGGTTTCTTCCAGCCGAACTTTGAATGTAAATTAGAATAATTTTATATATTGATGTTTAGAAATATTTGTAAAAAAGTACATTGTTTTAAAAATTGTATGAAGTGTATGTAAAAACAGACTTATAGATGTGAAAATTTTAAAAAGATCATGAATACTGTTAAGAACAAATAAAAATACTAAATGTTAAATATTACAGTAAAGAGCATTATTTCAGAAGATACAGGATTATAAATTGGCTACACTCATAAAATAAAACCCTCAGAAAACAAAAGAAATTGGTAGGTGATTTTATGATCACCTACCATAATTGGTAGGTGATTTCTGCTATGACACATCAGGTGAATAAAAAGTATAACTTAAGAAACCTTATATAAAGTTAATTCATAAAGAAAGTATATGTATATTCGCATGTGCGTGTGAGAGAGAGAGAGATCAGACTATCAGAGAATCACCTTATTTCCTCATAAAAAAGATGACTTAAGAAACCTTAGAGTTAATTCATAAAGAAGGTGTGTGTGTGTGCGTGTGTGTGTGTGAATGCGTGTGTGTGTGTGTGTATGAGAGAAAGAGAAGAGATCAGAATGTCAGAGAATCTACTTATTTTATTTCCTGGCATCCTTAAGACAGTTACCCATATATTAGGCTATAGAGAGAAGCCTAATAGGATTTAAAGTTAACTGAGGAAAGGTCGTAAATAAAATGGAAAGGGAATATGTTAAGGGAGAAAGACTATTTATGAGCTAAATTACGTACGTTTATTGATGTGGGTTTCCAGATAATACTTTCATTTTATAAACTAACCAGTATAGATATAAATAGAGCCAATATTCAAGAGACAAATCTTGGCATAACTTCAGTACCAGTGAGCAGTCATGTAGATGTGGATGTGCTTTTGGTACATTGAAAGTTAAAAATATTAAATATGATCTCAGGTATGAATGTATTGTTTAAGTTATAAAGAACAGACTAGAATAGTAAATAGAAACAAGGCTCAAGTGGTTACCTCTAGGGAATATTACTCATATGAATAATGGAAAGAGTAAACATGTTAGAGCAAAAGTTTAAAGAAGGCTGTTTGGAAAGTGTATAATGGGAATTAATTGTTCAAGTTGGGTTATTGGATCAATGACTTTTTAGAACGTCTTTAAAGCAATCTATCCACAAGTTTATAAAAAAAAAATTATGATGGAAAAGTACCAAATGTTATCTGAATCTAAACAAATTGGACCTTATTTCTATTCATCTATTCTAGTTTGTTCCTGATAACTCTAAACAATAAATTTATATCTCAGGGATCTGTGGAATTATAACAAAAGATACAGCATTAATTCATTGGATTCCTAGAAGAGAGTAGACAGAGGGAAGAGATTAAATAAATGACAAATAAATTGTGACAGAAATTTCCTAAATTTGCCAAAAAAGATGAAATGACAGATTGAAGAAGCTGACAGAACCTTCTATCCACAAATACTCAAAGAAACCTATACTAAAGCACATTATAGTCAAAATGCTGAAAAGTGAAGATAAGAAAAAATATTTTCAGACAAAAAGAAACAAACTAGCTTATGAGGAAAAACAATTCTAATGACAAAATATTTCTTCTGAAAATTCATGATTACAACAGTAAAGTAGAACAATATTTTTAAAGGAAGCAAGAAAAGAATTAACACAATATTCTATATCCAGTGAAAATAGTCTTTAGAAACAAAGGGCAAGTTGAATATTCTTCTTTTTAATTTTAATTTCTGGGATACGTGTGCAGAACATGTGGGTTTGTTACATAGGTACACATATGTGCCATGGTGGTTTGCTACACCTATCAACCCATCATCTAGGTTTTAAGCCCCGTGTGCATTAGGTATTTAGAACAGTTTTAAATGAAGCATTATCACCAGAAGACCAATGATAAGAGAACACCTAAAAGAATTCCACATAGAAGGGAAATGATAGATAAAATATCTGTAATATTAGCAAGAAAGAATAAACAATGGAAAGAGTAGTGATATGGGTAAATATGTTAGGTTCCCATCTTCTCTTGAGCTTTTTAAATTAAGGTTGAGAATTAAAGCACAATTATACCACTAGCTGATTTGTTTCAAATAGGCATAAGAATTATTCTAGATAAATGTAGCGTAAATGGAAGTGGCTAAAAGAACATAGAGTAAGGTAAGTTTTTACATTTCAATGAAACTGCTGAAATTATGACACCAAGAGACTGTAATGAGTTTTGTGTATATATTACCTAGAACAACTAAAATAGGAATGCAAATATATATACTAAAAAAAAATTATGAGTAAATTAAAATGAAATGCTGAAAAAATTCAGGAAAGACACAAGAATACAGGAAAAAATATACAAAACATAGATTAAAAAACATACAAAATTAAATGGCAAATTTAAGGCATACATATCAATTATTGTATTAAATGTAAGTGTCCTAGAAACACTAATGTCAAAAATTAGAAGAACTGATTGAAAACATGACCCAACTATAAGCTGCCCACAGAGAAAAAAATTCAAATAAATAGATGCAATTATGTTGAAAGTAAAAGAATGCAATATGTATTCCATGTAAACAAGAATCAAAAGAAAGAGGAGCAATACTAATATTAAAAAAATTGAAATCAGAACAAAGAAAAAATTTAAAGAGAGAAAGAGACTTTAAAATGATAAAAAGGTCAATTCATCAAGAACAAATAGCAATCCTAATGTGTATGCAGTAAGCAACACATCCACAAATATGAGAAGCAAAAACTTGCAGAACTGAAAGAAAAAAACAGACAAATCTCAAATTGTACTTTAGTTACTCTTCATCAGCCCTCTGTCAATAATTGATAAAACAAGTAGAAGACGGCAAAGAAAGAGAAGAATTCAACATCATCAACAAACAAGTTTTAGTTGACATTTATACAACTCTTCACCCAACAAAATACAAATTTACATGTGCTCGTAGAACATATACCAAAATTAACCACATTCTGTATCAGAAAGAAGCCTTAACAAAGATAAAAGAGTTGAAATAATACAGGATGTATTCTCTGATAAAAGGAAACCAAATTAGGAATTAAAAACAAAGATAACAGGAGAATCTCTCAATACTTGGAAACTAAAACACAGATTTCTAAATTATCTGAGTCAAAGAAGTCTCAAGCAAAATCCAAATGTGCATTAAACTAGTTAAATACAATATAATATATTTAAATATTTGAGACGCAAAAACAAGGTTGAGAAGAGAACCCATAGCACTAATACTTATAAAAGAAAAGAGAAAAAGTTTCAGACCAATAATATAAGCTCTAATCTCAAAAAATTAGAATGAGAAAGACAACGTAAACCAGAAAGAAACAGAGAAAAAAAAATCTAGATAATAGTAGAAATCAAAGAAATTGAAAACTAAAAAATGCAGAAAAATTGAGGACATGGGTAATTGAAAAAACTCAATGTAATTTAAACTCTATAACAACACTGGCAAAGAATAAAAAAGAAGACACAGATTTTAGTATCAGGAATGACACATGGGATGTCACTACAGACCATGCAGATATCAAAACTATAAAAAAGAAATACTATGAGTAACTCTATACACATATATTTGACAACTTAGAAAAAATTAAGTAATTTCTGAAAAGGCAGAAAATGCAACACACCTAATATGAAATCAGTAACAGAATAGCAGCATAATATCAAGGAAATTGAATGTATAATTTTAAAACTTCCACAAAATACATATTCATAGGTAACTTCTCTAAAGAATATTGTCAATTATTTATTTATTTATTTATTTATTTATTTATTTATTTATTTAATTTTTGAGACGGAGTCTTGCTCTGTCGCCCAGTCTGGAGTGCAGTGGCATGATCTTGGCTCACTGCAAGCTCCACCTCCCCGGTTCACGCCATTCTCCTGCCTCAGTCTCCAGGTGGCTGGGACTACAAGTGCCCACCACCACGCCGGGCTAATTTTTTGTATTTTTAGTAGAGACAAGGTTTCACCGTGTTAGCCAGGATGTTCTCAATCCCCCGACCTCGTGATCTGCCAGCCTTGGCATCCCAAAGTGCTGGGATTACAGGTGTGCACCACCATGCCCGGTCTGTGAAATGTTTAAAAGAGAACTAAGACCAATCTTGCCTAATCTTTTATAGAATAAATATGAGGGACTATTACTAGTTTATTTTATGAAGCTATTGTTACCCTGATACCAAAACCAAACAAAGGTAGAACAACAACAACAACAAAAATAAATAACCGAAGACCAATATCTATCATGAATGTAGACACAAGTCTTTAATGAAATATAAGCAAATGGAATTCTGCAACATATAAAAATAATTATACACTGTGATCAAGTGAGGTTTATTCAAGGGAAACACGGCTTTATTGATACTCTAAATCAATATATCTAATTCACCATATCAACAGGCTAAAGAAGAAAAATTACATGATCATGTCAATTGATGATACAGTATTTTATAAAATTCAACACTAATTCACAATTTAAAAACTCAGAAAACTAAGAATAAAACGAACCTTTTTAAAAGAGATTATTTGAAGTATATAGGAGGATGTATGTTATATGAAGTATTATGACATTTTATTTTTTATTTACTTTTTATTATAGTTTAAGTTCTGGGATACATGTGCAGAGCGTGCAGATTTGTTACATTTGTATACACATGCCATGGTGGTTTGCTGCACCCATCCACCCGTCATCTACATTAGCTATTTCTCCTAATGCTATCCCTCCTCTATCCCCCTACCCTGCAACAGGCCCCAGTGTATGATGTTCCCCTCCCTGTGTCCGTGTGTTCTCATTGTTCAACTCCAACTTATGAGTGAGAACATGTGGTGTTTGGTTTCCTGTTCTTGTGTTAGTTTGCTGAGAATGATGGTTTCCAGCTTCACCCATGTCCCTGCAAAGGACATGAATTCATTCTTTTTTATGGCTGCATAGTATTCCATGGTGTACATGTGCCATGTTTTCTCAATCCAGTCTATCATTGACGGGCATTTGGGTTGGTTCCATTTTTTTGCTATTGTGAATAATGCTGCAATAAACATACATGTTCATGTGTCTTCATAGTAGCATGATTTATAATTCTTTAGGTATATACCCAATAATGGGATTGCTGGGTCAAATGGTATTTCTGGTTCTAGATCCTTGAGGAATCACCATACTGTCTTCCACAATGGTAGAACTAATTTACACTCCCACCAAGAGTGTAAAAGTGTTTCTATTTCTCCACATCCTCTCCAGCATCTGTTGTTTCCTGACTTTTTAATGATCACTATTCTAACTGTCATGAGATGGTATCTCATTGTGGTTTTCACTTGCATTTCTCTAATGATCAGTGATGAGCTTTTTTCCATATGTTTGTTGGCCACATGAATGCCTTCTTCTAAGAAGTGTCTGTTCACATCCTTCACCCACTTTTTGATGGGACTGATTGTTTTTTTCATGTAAATTTGTTTAAGTTCCGTGTGGATTTTTGATATTAGCCCTTTATCAGATGGAGAGATTGCAAAAACTTTATTTCATTCTGTAGGCTGCCTGTTCACTCTGATGATAGTTTCTATTGCTGTGCAGAAGCTCTTTAGTGTAATTAGATCTCATTTGTCAATTTTGGCTTTTGTTGCTACTGCTTTTGGTGTTTTACTTCTGAAGTCTTTGCCCATGCCTATGCCCTGAATGGTATTGCCTAGGTTTTCTTCTAGAGTTTTTATGGTTTTAGGTTTTACATTTAAGTCCTTATTCCAACTTGAGTAAATTTTTGTATAAAGTGGAAGAAAGGGATCCAGTTTCAGTTTTCTGTGTATTATTAGCCAGTTTTCCCAACACCATTTATTAAATAGGTTTTGCTTATTTTTGTCAGGTTTGTCAAAGATCAGGTGGTAGTAGATTTGTGGCCTTATTTCTGAGGCCTCTGTTTTATTCTATTGGCCTGTATATCTGCTTTAGTACAAGTACCATGCTGTTTCAGTTACTGTAGCCTTGTAATATAGTTTGAAGTCAGGGAGAGTGAAGTCTCCAGCTTTGTTCTTTTTGCTTAGGAATGTCTTGGCTATATATATTGGCTCTTTTTGGTTCCATATGAAATTTAAAATAGGTTTTTCTAATTCTGAGAAGAAAGTCAGTGGTAGTTTGATGGGGATAGCATTGTATCTATAAATTACTTTGGGCAGTATGGCCATTTTCACAATATTGATTCTTCATATCCGTGAGCATGGAGTGTTTTTCCATTTGTTTATGTCCTCTCTTATTTATTTTATCAGTGGTTTGTAGTTCTCCTTGAAGAGGTCCTTCACATCCCTTGTAAGTTGTATTCCTAGGTATGCTCTTCTCTTTGCAGCAATTGTGAATGTGAGTTCACTCATTATTTGCCTCTCTGTTTGTCTATTGTTGGTGTATAGTAATGCTTGAAATTTTTGCACATTAATTTTGTATCCTAAGACTTTGCTGAAGTTGCTTATCAGCTTCAGCAACTTAAGGAGATTTCTGGCTGTGACGATTTTGAGGATTTTTGTGTCGATGTTCATTAGGGATATTGGCCTAAAATTTTCTTTTTTTGTTGTGTATCTGCCAGGTTTTGGTATCAGGA
Source organism: Macaca nemestrina (assembly GCF_043159975.1). Classification (NCBI taxonomy): domain Eukaryota; kingdom Metazoa; phylum Chordata; class Mammalia; order Primates; family Cercopithecidae; genus Macaca; species Macaca nemestrina. The sequence goes on along the minus strand of NC_092127.1, from coordinate 59,163,110 downwards.
TGATGGAGGTCTCATAAAATGAGTTAAGGAGGAGTCACTCTTTTCCTATTGATTGGAATAGTTTCAGAAGGAATGGTATCATCTCCTCTTTGTACCTCTGTGAGAATTTAGCTGTGAATCTGTCTGGTCCTAAGTTTTTGTTATTGTTGTTGGTAGGCTATTAATTACTCTCTCAATTTCAGAACTTGTTCTATTCTGGGATCTGACTTCTTCCTCATTTGGTCTTGGGAGGGTGTATGTGTCCAGGAATTATTCCATTTCTTTTAGATTTTCCAGTTTGTTTATTTGCATAGAGGTGTTTAAAGTATTCTCTGATGGTATTTTGTACTTCTGTGGGATCAGTGGTGATATCCTCTTTAAAATTTTTATTGTATTTATTTGATTCTTCTCTCTTTTCTTCTATATTAGTGGCTAGCAATCTATCTATTTTGTTAATCTTCTCAAAAAAAGAAATAAATAAAAAAACAAGTTTCTGGATTCATTGGTTTTTAAAGGGTTTTTCATGTGTCTATCCCCTTCAGTTCTGCTCTGATCTTACTTACTTCTTATTTTCTGCTATCTTTTGAATTTGTTTGTTCTTGCTTCTCTAGTTCCTTTGATTGTGATGTTAGGGTGTCAATTTTAGATCTTTCCTGCTTTCTCCTGTGGGCATTTAGTGCCATAAATTTCCCTCTAAACACTGCTTTAATTGTGTCCCAGAGATTCTGGTACATGTGTCTTTGTTCTCATTGGTTTCAAAGAACTTACTTATTTCTGCCTTAATTTCTTGATTTACCCAGTGGTAATTCAGGAACAAGTTGTTCAGTTTCCACGTAGTTGTGCAGTTTTGACTGAGTTTCTTAATCTTGAGTTCATCTAATTTGATTGCACTGTGGTCTGAGAGACTGTTTGCTACGATTTTCAGCCTTTTGCATTTGCTGAGGAATGTTTTACTTCCAATTATGTGGTCAATTTTAGAATAAGTGTAATGTGGTGCTGAGAAAATGTATATTCTGTTGATTTGGGTTGCAGAGTTCTGTAGATAATGTCACACACTGGGGCCTGTTGTGGGTGGGGGCCTGAGGGAGGGATACATTAGGAGAAATGCTTAATGTAAATGATGAGTTGATGAGTGCAGCAAACCAACATGGCACATGTATACCTATGTAACAAATCTGCACATTGTGCACATGTACCCTAGAACTTAAAGTATAATAACAACAACAAAAAAATTCTGTCTCATTGACCTGTCTAACATTGACAGTAGGGTGTTAAAATCTCCCACTACTATTATTGGGTAGGAGTCTAAGTTTCTTTGTAGATCTCTAAGAACTTGCTTTATGAATCTGGGTGCTCCTGTATTGGGTGCATATATATTTAGGACAGTTAGCTCTTCTTGTTGCACTGATCCCTTTACCATTATGTAATGCCCTTGTCTTTTCTGATCTTTATTGGTTTAAAGTCTGTTTTATCAGAGACTAGGATTGCAACCCCTGCTTTTTTTCTGCTTTCCATTTGCTTGGTGAGTATTCCTCCATCCTTTAATTTTGAGCCTGTATGTGTTTTTGCAAGTGAGATGGCTCTCCTGAATACAGCACACCGATGGGTCTTGACCCTTTATCCAATTTGCCAATCTGTATCTTTTAATTGGGACATCTAACCTGATTACATTCAAGGTTAGTATTGTTATATGTGAATTTGATCCTGTCCTTATGATGCTAGCTGGTTATTTTGCCCGTTAGTTGATGCAGTTTCTTCATAGTGTCAATGGTCTTTACAATTTGGTATGTTTTTGCAGTGGCTGGCACTGATTTTTCCTTTCCATATTTAGTGATTCCTTCAGGAGCTCTTGTAAGGCAGGCCTGATGTTGACAAAATCTCTCAGCATCTGCTTGTTCATAAAGGATTTTATTTCTCTTTCGCTTATGAAGCTCAGTTTGGCTGGATATGAAATTCCGGATTGAAAATTCTTTTCTTTTAGAATGTTGAATAATGGCCCCCACTCTTTCCTCTTTTCTGGCTTGTAGGGTTTCTGCAGAGACACCTGCTGTTAGTCTGATGGGTTTCCCTTTGTGGGTTACCCGACCTTTCTCTCTTACTGCCCTTAACATTTTTTCCTTCATTTCAACTTTGGTGAATCTGGCAATTATGTGTCTTGGGGTTGTTCTTCTCTAGGAGTATACTTGTGGTGTTCTTTGTATTTCCTGAATTTTAATGTTGGCCTGTCTTGCTAGGTTGGATATGTTCTCCTGGATAATATCCTGAAGAGTGTTTTCCAACTTGTTTTCATTCTCCCGGTCATTTTCAGGTACACCAATCAAAGGTAGGTTTGATCTTTTCACGTAGTCCCATAGTTCTTGGAGGATTCGTTTTCTTCTTTTCCTCTATTCGTGTCCTCTCACTTTATTTCATTAAGTTGATCTTCAATCTCTGATATCCTTTTTTCTGCTTGAACAAATTGGCTATTGATACTTAGGTATGCTTCACAAAGTTCTCATGCTGTGTTTTTCAGCTCCATCAGGTCATTTATGTTCTTCTTTAAACTGGTTATTCTAGTTAGCAATTCCTCTAACCTTTGATCAAGGTTCTTAGCTTCTTTGCATTGGTTTAGAACATGCTACTTTAGCTCGGAGAAGTTTGTTATTACCCACCTTCTGAAGCCTTCTTCTGTCAATTCATCAAACTCATTCTCCATCCAGCTTTGTTCCCTTGCTGGCGAGGAGTTGTGATCCTTTGGAGGAGAAGAGGCATTTCGGTTTTTGTAATTTTCAGCATTTTTGCACGTGTTTTTCCTCAACTTCATGGATTTATCTGCCTTTGGTCTTTGATGCTGGTGTCCTTTGGATGCGGGTTTTTTTGTGTTTTTTTTGTTGTTGTTGATGTTGATACTATTCCTTTCTGTCTGTTACTTTTCCTTCTGACAGTCAGGCCCTCTGCTGCAGTTCTCCTGGAGTTTGCTGGAGGTCCACTCCAGACCCTGTTTGCCTGAGTATCACTAGTGGAGGCTGCAGAACTGCAAAGATTGCTGCCTGTTCCTTCTTCTGGAAGGAAGAAGCCCCAAAGGGCACTCAATGATGCAGGGCAAACATGCAAAACTCAATTGTGTATCTATATATTAGCAATGAACATGCAAATACTAAAATTAGAAATGTAATACAATTTATAATGACTCAAAATATACTAAGGTATAAATCTAACAAAACATGTACAGCACTTGTATGTTGAAAGCTACAACATGTTGATAAAAGAGAGCTAAAACAAGATCTCAATAGAGAGATATACCATATTCATGCATTGTATGATTAAACGTAGAAAAATATCTTTTCTCCCCAAATTGACATCCAGATTTAACTTAATTCATATCAAAATCCAAGCAAGTTATTTTGTAGATATAGGTAAGATTATTTTTTGGCAAGATTACTCAAGATCTGTAACAGGTAAAATATTTTGAAAAGAATAATAAATTGCAAGATATCAATATACCTAATTTTGAGACATTATTATTTGACTACAGTTAATGCAGATTGTGTGGTATTGGGAAAAGGGCATGTTCCTAGATTGACGGAATAAAATAGATGACTCAGAAATGGATTCACACATATAAGCCAAACCGATTTTTGCGAAGTGTAGAAATAATTCCTTGAAAGAAAGTCATAGATTTATAGTCATAAAGTCATATAGTCATATGATGGAAGAGAAAGTGGACCTACATAGAAAAAATAATAAAATGAACCTCAGACATTCTTAATACATTACACAAAAATTGCCTCAAAACGGATCATTGTCTTAAATGTAAAACATAAGAGTATAGTATAAAAAGTATATATTTTAAAAAATATAGGAAAAAATATTTGGGATGCATGACTAGGCAAGAATTCTTAGACTTGACACAAGAGCTGCTATATGTAAAGGAAAAATTGATAATTTGGACTTCATTAAAATTAAAAACTTTTTCCTACAAAAGACCATATTAAAAGGATAAAAGGATGAAAAGACAAGTTAAAGACTGGATAAAAATATTTGCAGCTACCTGTCTAACAAACCACTAGTATCTAGAGTATACAAATCCTCAAAATATTAGTAAAAAGTAAACACTCCATTTAGGACCTGTCAAAAGACATGAAAGGACATTTCACTGAAGAGGGTACACAGGTAATAAATATATGAAAGCTATTAAACATTATTAGCCATTTGGGAAATATAAATAAAGATCACAATGAGATTTGATAAAAATCACTACACATTTATTACAATGGCTAAAAGAAAAAAATAGTGACAACACCAAACATTATCAAGGATGCAGAGAAACTGGGTCATTCATTCATTCATGGTAGGAATAGGAAATGATACAACCACTTTGGAAAATGTCATGGTAGTTTCTTTGAATAAATATATTTTTAATACTAATCTTGTAACTACCATAGAGCTCAGAAATTTCACTCCTGAGTATTTAATTCAAATAAAATTTACATTCACACAAATATCTGTACATGAGTGTTTATAGCAGCTATATTTCCAATAGCCCAAACTGGAAACAACTCAGATTAATTCAAAGGGTGAATGGTTAAATAAACTCTGGTACATCATACCATGTTATATTACTAAACTATAAAGTGGAATGAATAATTGATTTATGCAAACAACCTGCATGAATCTCCAGCAAATTATGCTGAGTCAAAAAAGCCATTCTAAAAATATTACATAATGATTCCCTGTAAATAGCATTCTTGGAATTGTACAATTATAAAATGGAGAACACATTACTGATTGCCAAGAGTTAAGGGAGGGGTGGAAGCAAGAGATAATTGAGTGTAGATATAACAGGGTAACATAAGGGATTCCTGTGATGAAAATATTATGTATCTTGATTGCATTCTGTCAATATCCTGGTTGTGATATTGTACTATAGATTTTCAAGAGGTCACCATTGGTGATATCTAGATGTATTAAATCTGTAGGACAGGTGGCAGGCTAAAATCTCAGGTATGAGATGCTGTAGTCGAGCAATTTTGTAAGTGCTTTACATGTATTAATTTAGTTACTTTTCTCACAACACTTCTTGGTAGATTCTATCGTTACTCACATTTTGGAAAATGTAACTGAGTTAGAAATTGGCTATATTACTTGCTCATGATACAAAAGCCACGATTTTCCAAAATAAGATTTAAATCTCTAGGATCTGAATTTTTAAACACAGTGTCACACTCTCATTTATAGCACATGTTTAGATATTTTATTCATAACTCACTCTAAAAGTATTTTTATTATCCCATTTGTAGTTAATGATATGGCAGATACATTTGATTTTAATTCTGTGAGCATATTTTATATTTCCTTTTGTTACTGCTTTGTTGTTTTAAAATTACTCATTACATAGTCTATATTTCATTGTTTGGCTTATTTATAACTTGTTAATGTGTTTGTTTGGAAAGAAAAATTGATTAATATATATATACGGTTGTTATATAAAACATGTGGTTCTCTTTCCATTTTCATGGCTTAAAAGTTAGTTGCCTAGGTACAGTGGCCCATGCTCATAATCCCAGCACTTTGGGAAGCCTAGTGGATAACTTGAGGTCAGGAGTTTGAGATTATCCTGGCCAACATGGTGAAACACTGTCTCTACTAAAAATACAAAAATTAGCCAGGCGTGGTAACTTGTCATCCCAGTTACTCTAGAGGCTGAGGCAGAAGAATTGCTTGAGCCGGGAGGCAGAGGTTGCAGTGAGCTGAGATCATGCCACTGCACTGTAGCCTGAGTGACAGAGCGAGACTCCATCCCCCGACAAAAAATGTTAATTAATGTTCTTTTTACTGTATTACAGCAAAAAAGATTCAGAACTCTAAGACAAAGACATAATTGAAAAACATAAATACTTTCAACATAATCCCTGACTTTTACTTCAGAAACTATAAGTACTAATCAGATGTTACTAGTTTTGATTTCTTAGCTTTTATTGCTGATACATTTGTTGCAAGCATCCATTATTTCTCAAGCCAGAGAGTAAGATGTAAGATTATGCAGTATATGTGTGCTGTCCATACTTCCGTTTTCCTACTTACAAACATGATCTCTTTGAAATAAAACAAACAAGTACTTATGGTTCTACGCTCTAGGAACATCAGTACTTTTCATTATGTTAACTCTTATCCAATAACATTTACTATTTACCTGGAGCTATAGTTATTGTAGTACCATATGTTCTAGGCTGTTTTAAAAAATAGAGAGTAAGTCATTTCTGAAGAAAAATAAAACAGGTATTTATAAGTTTTAGATGCCTGGAATTATTATTTTAATATCATACTGTAAGAAAATCTTAGAATGAATTTTCTCAGGGAATGTAAATTTTTTTCAAAGAAGTATAGATCAGGAGTTATGTAAAGAGTTAGCATTGGCCGGGCGCGGTGGTTCATGCCTGTAATACCAGCACTTTGGGAGGCCAAAGTGGGTGGATCATGAGGTCAAAAGATCAAGATGATCCTGGACAAAATGGTGAATTCCTGTCTCTACTAAAAACACTAAAATTAGCTGGGCTTGGTGGCGCATGCCTGTATTCCCAGCTACTCCAGATGCTGAGGCAGGAGAATCACTTGAACCTGGGAAGCAGAGGCTGCAGTGAGCCAAGATTGTGCCACTACACTCTAGCCTGGCAACTGAATGAGACTCTGTCTCAAAAAAGGAAAGAAAAAAAAAAAAAAAAAAAAAAAAAGAGCATCATCAATGGAATGGATTATTTGTTTTTCAAAATAAATGTATAATCATCATTGTCCTTAAGCACCATTAAAAAAATTATTTCTAATTTGGCTAAGGAATTTAAACATTGATTGTTAATATATTGTGATAGTGCTATGTTATCAAAAATGTAAACTAAATGTCAATTTTCACAAAAGCACTTTCACATTTTGTGTTCTAATCACCATGATCATACATAATATGCTTTGACTGCCTCCTATATGCAGAATAATGCCATAGGTTCTATAGAGAAAACAGGAAAAATTAACATAACGTTTTCCCCTTGTTCTCAGGATGCTTAAAATATTGATTCCATACAATACCAATAAATGTTAAAATAATGAAGAAAAATACAATGAAAATATTGTTATTTGTTTATGTGAGTTTTTCAATATGTATGCATCTTTACCAAAAACTATTTAGCATACACATTTATGTATTCATTTATAAAACCTGTATATGTACAACTGTATTAACATATGTATTTCATAAAAGATGTTCAACTTATAAATTAAAAGATAAAAATATAACAAATTAATTATATAATATTTATATTTAGCTTTATTAATTCATTTTATGAGGTAGATCCTTATTGAATATAATTCTTCTGATTATTTTGAATTTTCAGACTGTATTTTAGCTAGGCTTGATGATTTTTTGTTGGTCTTTTCAGATCTCATTTAATAAGTGTGACTAAAAAGGAGTACGTGAAGCACATCTCCTTGTGGTTTGTTTTTGTATTTCTTCTTATTATCATCTTCAATATCACGTAGTTTATCTTCAATAAACTACATATTTATAGCAATGCATTTCAATGTACTGAAATAAAATAAGAATTCGAAGGGTCCATTTCCAGCTTCTGCATATGATAGAATTCCTATTCATTTCTTAAGATGGATTGTGTACCACTTAAGATGCACAGTAATTGAATGTTTGATAGACAGAAACTTTGACGAGAAGAAAATATGCAAAAATTTATTACTTTTAAATCATTTAATAGAAAACATACATACAAATTAAATTTTATTTTTTTATGTACTCTACTAAGTTACTTTCGTAACCACTGTGGCATAGAGTACCCATTTTGGTGACTAATGACATAGACTACAGATAAAATAGAAATAAATAGAGAAAAGGTAGATAAAATGGCATAGACTACTAATAAATTAGAAATACAGAAAAAAAAGATAAATTCTGGCATAATTGGGAAAATTATTGCAAAGAACAAAGTGACAAAACTGAACACAAATAGATTGGTATAACTTAAAATTAGTGAGAAATACCTGAAGAATATTTAGTAATAAGTGCCACAGATATGAGTTAACAACATGCGAAAGAATGGCCTCAGTAAAGAAAACTTCTTGTTGTCAAGATAAGTTATCAAGTTCAATAGTTTTTCACAGCAAAACGTATTTCTCACAACAACATTCTTTGCATGATCAGGTGACTGTCCAATGTAGCTGTCTTCCATGTAGTAACTCCACATTTAGTGTCATTCAGGTGCAACCTCAAAATTAAGAAATACAGTTATGATAACTACTTTTAAATAAAAAAGCATAAATAATGAACCACTTCTGCTTAAATAGATATTTCTGAAAATTATGCATAAAAAATTTGCTTATCTTCAAAGTGGCACAGGAGTATAAGAACCCATGTCTCTTAATGAGGAGAAAACCCAGATTTGTTAGTGAATAATAATAATGTCTGAAGTCAAATATTCATGTAAATGATGGCAAATTCAGTTTTGGAACTTTATAAAAAAAGGTTGAGAATGAATAAAGATAGAACACCAGAAAACAATGAACAACAATGGAGGAAAGTTCTAAATTCCTCTTTGTTTGAATTACGTTTTAATTAACTCATATAATACTGAAATTTATTATTTATTTTAGAATTTCATATTTGCATGAAACAACAACCACAGTAAGTTATATGCAAAAAATCCCTTCATATTTATTAATGGCATTACTACTCATAAGCAGAAAGGGAACATACTGAAGACCATTATGTTAGATATTATTTGCTGCTGTTAGTCCTGAATGTGAACACTGATGATAAATCTTTATGAACTGCAGATGAATCCAGTCTGGAATTTAAAAGAGTTTTAATATCTGTCCATTAAAATGACAAATGACTTAAAGAGATTCGATGTAACAAAAATGGCATTAGCTCACAGCTGAGAACGTAGTACTAAGGAAAGTAAAAAGGTTCAACACCTCCAGATATATTTAACAGAAGATATTTCAACCTGTAGCATTTCTGAGAGTAAACTGTGCATCTAGACAGGACTGTTATTTGCTATGAGAAATATTATGCTTCAAATAAATTGAAGAGCTCGAAAGCGTCGTAGGAGTACATTACTTAGAAACTGCACCTATTATTTGGTATCAATACTAAAGCTTATGAAAATCTGACGTGTTTATTTCAATTTTCATATTAGAAAATCGTTCAATAGAAGCTATATCCTTTTTTGGAATTTTACAGCATTCAAGGATCTGTTTCTAAAATCAATAAACATGGACCAAACTTCTTCTTCCTTTTTTTTTTTTTTTTTTTTTTTTCTGAGATGGAGTCTCATTCTGTCACACAGCCTGAAGAGCAGTAGCGTGATCTCTTCTCCCTGAAAGCTTTGCGTCCCGAGTTCAAGTGAATCTCATGCTTCAGCCTCCTGAGTAGCTGCGATTACAGGCATATACCACCATGTCCAGCTAATTTTTGTATTTTTAGTAGAGACAAGTTTTCACCATGTTGGCCAGACTGGTCTCGAACTCCTGACCTCGAGTCATCCACCAGCCTCAGCCTCTCAAAGTACTGGGGTTACAGGGGTGAGCCACCACACCTGGCCTGAACAAACATTTTTTAAATACACCTATACATTGTGTAATATAACAACTGTAATTATATTAAACAGAAACTGTTCCCCAAAATGGCTAAAAGTTACATAGACAACCATGTGCAAAATAAATAAATATTAACTTATTAGAACATTATCATCCCATATTTTTGTTGTTCTCTCAAAAGCTTTAATTACCTCATATATTTTGATTTAAATGATATTTAAATAGTAAAATAAATATAATGCCAAATGACTATAGTATCTAACTGATGTATACATTCAGATACTAAGTATTCAAAGCAGTCAGTTAGGTTGACTGGTTTGAATTTGAAGTATGTTACCATGTGAAGTGTTAACACTGGGACTTAGTAACTCATGCTAGCTGGCAGAGTGATTTCTGGTCTAAGCATACTCATTTCTACATTCCTTTATGGCTACTAGTAGATGAATGATTCTCCAATTGAGAATTAATTTTAAAAGAGGGAATTAGTGAATGTAGATGAATAAGTGAAGAAAAATTATAAAAAAGCAGAAGTGAAGAATTTTGAAATGGAACTTTAGAATAGTTGAAGACTCTGAGAGAAAAGTTACTGATATCAGAAGGGATGGAAAGCGAAAAGATTTATTTTAGGTGTGGCTGAAGATGAACCACACATTGGTGCAGTCTTTATATCTGAAACTTAGTGGAATCTAGAAGGCAAAAGCTAGGTATAAAGTAAGATATATATTCAGTACATAGAATAATAGACCAAAAGAAAATATTAGTACAGACATCAGCTGAAATAAAATGAAATAAATTTTAAAATATTTCCTTTCTTTTTACAAGTGAAACTTATAATTTATCTATGTATTTACATAATTTACAATCTTTAAGCAATTGTCACATAAATATAGACTGCAACTTTACATATGCTAAGCAACAGATACTTGTTTTTCCCCACCAAGATACTTGAGTTAAATAAAAAATTGACAGCATTTATACCACTTTCTTTACTTTCTCTCTTCTTCCTCTTTTTTGACCATTGCTAGACAACTTAGAATATATGAAATTCAATTTATTTCAGGCAACTTCTCTACCATCACCATGTTGATCATTTCTATAGCAGAAGGCAGAAATAAATTTTACCAAATTTCTAAAAGAATATGAAAGTTTAGATGTACAAAGAAACCCCTAACATCTAAAAAGTTGATTTAATATTAAGAAAAAAATAAAACAAAATGATGACTTCCACTTCAGGCAAGATAATATAAGGGATTAATTTTACCATCTAAAATTTACCAACTTTACCACACCAACAACAAACTAGACGAAATCTATGAAATCAATGGCTTTCACTGGAAAATAGTTTAGAAACAGCAGAGTTCACTGAGGGAAAGGAAACAACCAAGATGAGCTTCACAAGTGTACCATTTAATTGCCTAAGACAGTTTCCAGGCAACAACACAAAGAAGGAAGCCAGTATAGGTTCCAAAGCTCTTCCTGAGATGAGGAAACAGATTTAAGTGCTTGGGGAGGTAAAGGGAGTAGACATCGAAGAAGGGCAGAGTCTCAGAGAACTGTGCAGAGAGATTCACAAATGTGTTCAGAGTTCATGTCTTCAACTCAGTACTGATAAGGATTCCGGGAAAAGCATCTGGAAACGAGCAGATAAAATAATCCCCAGAGATCACAGGAGATTGGGAAATGTCCTTACTTTCACTATTCAGAGCAGAAAAACATCCAAACAAGCAAGGTATCAAACGGGGTCTTTATATTGGTATTGCCTGAGTGGTATCGTCAGATTAGCCACACATTAAGGTTAATCTGTTAGGACTCACCTAACAAAGCTGAAAGGCAAGGCTCAAATGAATTTAACAATTTACACCCATCCAACATTTACACTGCATCCAAGAGGAAAGCTAGAAAGTATCAAAAGAATACCAAAAAAAAAAAAAAAAAAAAAAAAAAAAGTCCAGTGCCTTACAATGTTTGATTTATAATGCCTAGAATCAATAAAAAATGGCAAGTATCCACATAAGCAAACATATTGAGGAAAAGAGCAATAAAAAAACCCGGATGTGAACATTAACTGAATTAATATTAATGAGCATTAATACAGTTATTATAAATATGCTCTATGTGTTTTAAAAGGAAAAGGAAAGCAAGTGTATGATATGAGATTTGGAAGGTATAACTAGACCCATATTGAAAATTTAGATGTGAAAAACAGCAAGTCTTAGATTTAAAAAATACACTTGATAGAATTAACACTATGTTGTATTAAAAAATTGTGATTATGAATGCTTAGTAATAGAAACTACTCAAAATGAAACAAAATAAGGAAAAATGTTTAAAACTTTACTACCAGTGAAGCATGAGACAACTTTAAATGTCCTACTATAAATCTAACTGAAGTTTCAGTAGGAGGGAGAAGAGCAAAGAAAAGAATTGAGAAAAATAAATGCAAAAAATTTTAATTCAATGAAAACCATAAACCCACAGATTGAAGCTTAATGAAACTCAACCAGAAAATAAAGTACTTAAACTTAGAATAAATATAAAAATACTTAAAAGTACACAGAGGGAGAAAAGATAGTCTACAAACAAAACAAAAAGGTTAAGAATGAGAGCAGACTTCCCATCAGAAAAATTGCAAGTCAGAATATAGTGTAATAACATTTTGATGTAAGGAAAAACAAAATGTCAAGCTAGAATTATAATCCAGCAAACATATTCTCCTAAAACAAAAGGAAATGTTTTTTAGGTTTATAAAAACAGAAAAAAAAATATTCTCAGATGAGTAGAATGTGAAGTGTACAAAGAAGTCCTCAGGGATATAAAAAATAATAATAATAATGGTGGATAGAAAACTTATCTACCAAAAACGTGAGAGCTAACTATTTAGTACACGTGGACACAACGATGGAAACAATAGATGCAAGGGGTTACCTTAGGGGAGAGGGTGGAAGGAGGGTGTGGATCACAAAACTACCTATCAGGCACTATTCTCACTACTATGGGTGACGAAATTATTTGTAGACAAAACTCTAGTAACATGCAATTTACTCATGTTACAAACCTGCACATGTACCTTCTTAACCTAAAATAAAAGTTGAGAAAAGGAAACTAAATGGGACAAATAGAACAAACAACAAGGTGATAGGTTTAAATTCAAAATTCAAGCATAAACATGTTAGATGTAAGTTTTCTAAACACCATAATTAACAAGTAACAGTTTGTATAACAAAGATACAGCTGTATGTTGTCTATAAAACACACATTTTTAATGTAAGGACACAGACAGTTTAACAGTAAAAGGTAGAAAAATATACCATGCTAACACTAATACAAAGCAAACAGGTATGTCTATGTTAATTTCTGACAAAGTAGAACTGACAGCAACATATAAACTAGTAATAAAGAAAGTCATTTCGTAAAGATAAAGGAATCATTTTGTTGAGTGTCAAGTGCAGACAAGGATGTGGAGAAACTGGAACTCTGATTCACTAATGCTGAGTACTTAACATGCTGCTGAAGAAATTAAAATGAGGAAAACTGGCACTATAAAATAAAGCTGAATGTATATTTTATGACAGAGCTATTGCTATCCAAATATATTAATTTATTGAGCTGTATAATTATTTATCTATTTTTGTATAACATATATAAATGAAATAATCTCATTTTTACTGATGATAAAATCCTTTATAGGACATAGATATCTTCTGAACATTAGGAGAATAGTATATGTGTAGGTGGTTGATTCTTTTTTCTCTTTCTGAAGTATGAGTGTAAATAGTAATGTTGCATTTTCTATGAGAAGAATTTGTTCTTGTCTAAGTTCCTTGAGGGGATGGCATTGTCCCTGTATGGATAAAGGTTAAGAAAAAATAAATATTAGGATGTAACATGTGTTTTCAAATCATTTAACACTTGTAGGGAAGTCATGTTTCTTTACCTCTCTGGAAGTTTTGTTGAAGAAAGATGACCAACTGAAAAAGTATGCAGATTTCAACACTGGGTTGCAGGGCTTATGGAAATCTTGAGATTGTTTACCTAGAAAATGGACCCAAAATATAACATCAAAACATAACAAAAGGCCTAGAGTGCTCAGAGATAATCAGAATGAATAGCCCAAAAAATGTAAATTTTTATTTATACAGTAATGAATACATATGGCTAAATAGGTTGGCCCCTGAGTTTATGGTATGGAAAGATAAGATTGCAATATATTTTCCCAAGGGTTGGAGATTAGGAAAACTGCCCCTACAACACTTGAGGTTGGGAGTAATTTTGCAACAATTACATATTTTCTTTTCTTTTTCTTTTTTCTTTTTTTTTTTTTTTTTTGAGACATAGTCTTGCTCTGTTGCCCAGGCTGGAGTGCAGTGGCACGACCTCGGCTCACTGCAAGCTCCACCTCCCAGGTTTACGCCATTGTCCCACGCCCGCCTAGTATTTTTTTTTTCTCTTTTTTTGTGTGTGTATTTTTAGTAGAGACGGGGTTTCACCATGTTAGCCAGGATGGTCTCGATCTCCTGACCTCGTGATCAGCCCGCCTCAGCCTCCCAAAGTGCTGGGATTACAGGTGTGAGCCACCACGCCTGGCCTAAATTTGTCTTTCACTCTTAATAACCTAGATATGGTTTGGATCTATGTCTCCACCTAAATCTTATGTCTAATTGTAATTCCCAGTGTTGGAGGTAGGATGTGGTGGGAAGTGATTGGATTATGAATGTGGAATTCCCATGAATGATGTAGTAATACCCTTGGTACTGTGTAATGAGTGAGTTCTTATGAGATCTGGTTGTTTAAATGTATGTGGAAACTTCTCCACCTTTCTCTTGGTCCAGCTCCTGCCATGTAAGATGCCTACTCCTGCTTTGCCTTCTACAATAAGTAAAACTCCCTGAGGTCCAGAAGCAGATGATGACATGCATTTTCAAAAGCCCGTGGAACCGTGAGGCAATTAAACCTGTTGTCTTCATAAATTACCCAGTCTTAGGTATTTCTTTATAGCACTGTGAGAATGAACTAATACAGACCCTTATGATTAATTGGATCCCGCTGGACAATCCAAGAAAATCTCCCCATTTTAAAATTGGTTGATTGACAAATTAAATTTGATCTACAAGAGTAATGTCCCTTTGACATGTAGCATAATACATTCACAGACCCCAAGGGTTAGGACATGACATCTGTGGAAGATCATTCTTATACCCAGCACACATAGGGTATTCACTACTTTGTTAAATTTACTAGAAACAAGAAAACTACACAAAAATATATAAGGACGTGACAATTAAGGCAAACTTTTAGCAATTTCATGAGATTAAAATTACTGTGGAAATAATGGAGAAAATCCAAAAAGAAGTCTACAGTTAGTCACAGAGAGATGAGCACTATCCAAGAACAACTCATAAATAAAAGAAAAATCATAAGACTCTTAAAATGAACACAGACTAGACTTTGCTCATTGTCCAGTCCCAGCAATTGTAGGTTCTCACAATATTTTCAATTATGAAGACATGGGAAATGATAGCAGATAAAGAATCCAATAAACTTATATAACTTGTTTTCTGTTGAAAAGTCTCTATGTGAGAAATGACTTGCCTGGTCACACTATAAAATAGAAACCCATTTCCCCTGGGTATCTATCATTTTAACACTTCTCAATATTTTTTACATAGTTGTTCACTCTTTATATAATATGTATTTTTATGTATATTTGCTTATAGTCTTTCTATATTACTAAGGTATAAATCATATCTGGACAGAAGTTTTATTTTTCCTCTGCTTTATTCCTAGAATACAGAAAGTGCCAGAAATACAATAGGAGTTTGGTAAGTATGTGTTTTATGAATGAATGAAAGTTATCATATATAAGTTTATGTAACATGTTAAACCTATTTTCTTTATAAATTAACCAGTCTTGAGTATTTCTATATAGCAGTTTGAGAATGGACTAATACAGACCCTTATGATTAATTGGGTCCACTTGGATAACCTAAGAAAATCTGCCAACTTTAAAATTGGTTGATTAACAAATTTAATTTGATCTACAACAGTAAGTAATATTCCTTTGACAAGTAATATAATACAGTCATAGACTCCAAGGGTTAAGACGTGACATCTATGGGGGACCATTATTATGCCCACCACAAATAGGGTGAGCATAATATATTCCTGGAAGAAACATTTCTCATGAATCCATTCAAGTCTCAGTGCAGTGGCCATAAATGTGTGTCACTCAGATCTCCATCAAGAGATGACTACAGCTCTGGGTCTTGACCCTTTGGACTCATGATTGCAGCTCCATTCATCATTGCAACTGCACCATGGTAACAACTTTCTCAGGCTGCTTCTGGGTCATGAATGGACATGAAGGGACACCCTTGCTGGTCTATTTCTACCAATCTCACAATTATTCCAATTGGCAGCCTTTGCTAGTGGACTTATCATCAGACTGTTAAAAACTTCCTCAAGAAAAACAAAAACAAAAAATAAAAACAAAACAGCAACCAAAAAAAGCCCTGCAATCTAAAACTGCTCCTACCCAAACCACCATTCTTATGCTCCCTCACAGTTCTGAGAATTGTGTTATCATCTAAATGCTTTTCCTAATTCTTCTTGCTCCCTTCCAATATGTGTTTCCCCAGAATTTCCTCTAATAAATCTCTTGCATGCCTAATTCCAAGTTAACATCTGCTTCTTTGAGGACCCCAAATGCATAACTGGTACTGAGTTGGGGTTCTGAAAAAACAGCAGTAAGTTGGAATTTTGGAACTAACTCACTCATCGTTCAGCTGAAAGAACTGTCTTGGAATATGAGGCATAGTTAGTCCCTGGCATAAGATGGCAACCACAATGCTGAAGATTTCATCAACGTTGGCCTGGGAAAACATCCAAGAAGGAAAGTGTTCTTGCTGATATAATGAGTCAGACGTGTAAAAGATATGCAGGAAATAGTACTTACAAAGACATCAAAGTTGGCTGATTATTACTAAGTGGGATTGACACTAAAGAAGGATAATGACTAACTGAGGGCAGTTAAATAGTTAAGGCTAGGAGAGGCAGAAGGAATTGTTGATAGATTGCAAAGAGACTGATATCCTGCAATGGATATCAGAGCTTATTAGCAGATACAGGAGTTAATAGAATTGAAGAGCTCCAGATATGTTACATTCTGAGTTAACGTGGTTGTATTATGCTAACTAAGGTCAGAGCCCTGAGGAGGAAAACTGGCACCCTAAACTATGAGATAGGAATATCAAGATAGATATTCCTAAAAAATTTGGCTCTCTAGGCTCCATGAATACTCAGCTGTTACAGGAGTGGCCTATTTCTTTCATATAATACAAGACACTGTCAAGCTTTCTCATATACAATGAGAAAAGGTGTCCCCCACCTGCGAGCAAGACCATGCCATTTACAGCAGTTATTTTATGCCTTTTGAGAGACAGCTCCTGGTGTGTAAGTGGAGTTTTGTGGACAAGCAACACTTAACTCTGTGGCACCACATAACCATGACTCCAGAACTGCTCATTGCAAGCTGAATCTGCTATATCCAAGTCAGAAAGTTTGGGGGGCATTTTGTAATGTCTGAAAAGCTTATTATTACTAGCATTATGATAAACTATGAAGACATTTATTGTTCAGAAATGCATAACAGCATATAAAGATGAAACATTTTAAATATTTTACAAAATAGTTCAACAAAATAAGAGAGGAAGTAAATATGATAAATTCAAACAATTATTAAATTTGAAATATAATTGTTGAAAATTTTTCAAAGGCAGAAAGTCAGAAAAGTATTTTATTACTAGTATGTAATCATTATATAAAAGTATGGGCTTAATTATTAAATAATTAGCACTTAGAATATGTTGATCAGCAAATATCTTAGAAATACTGCCTAGAGGATGATCTCTGTCTATATATTATAGGCATTGATATTTTACAATAAAAATAAAACATATACACTCTAATGATAAAATGGATGTTAGAGATGGTTTACTTCAAATATATGAAGCCACGGAGTCTCATGTATGGCCATATGTTTATTATATTTTTATAACAAATGTCTTTAATGTTTCTAGAGTCTATGCAATATAGGAATTCCATATAATTTGAATAAATTACCTAGATTCATTACTTTGGCTTCTGTGAGTTTTACCAGTAGTCATCAACATATTAGAGTGTCTTAAGCCTAAATGTCTGAAAATGCTTATCTTAATGTATTTTAACATTAAAATAGTCTGTGTTTAATGGCAAGGGAGCACATATTAATGTAATTCTCTTGACTTATATGCAATTAGGATATATTTGCAATAGAAACTACTAAATAAACCAAAATGATTTAATGTGATATTGATTTTAATATCTCAGCTTAATGAAAACTTCTAAAAGTTTAGAAAATGATATAATTAATTAAAAATGTTTAATTCTAATAGCTTCTGAATCTATGAGATATTTCAAGATGCTATAATAAAACTGTGATTTAGAAATGTGAATGAAGTGCAAACAGGCATCTAGTGTCACCTATTTTGTTGTACAAAGCATTCTAGAGCCCAGGCAGGGCCATGATGCAGTATACACTACAGAGAAACGGTGAACAATCTACCTGCTGCACTTATTGAAACTACAGGCTAACGCTAATTACTGGAGAGGCTTCTTCTCATCTCCAATTTAATCATGCATTAGCAGAAGAATTTCAGAGCCAGAGAGGGGTCTGTACTCTGTTCGCATATATGCATTTTCCATGTATTTAGTTTTCAAAAATCTATCTCATGTCAGGCACTATGATTGTTTCTTGATAAAAAGGAGTGGATGAATCCAAAAGTAGCATTCTGTAGGAAAATGACGGAAAAAGAAACTGAAATATTGAAAGTCTAGCATTATTTTTTTAAATCCTATTATGATCATTGGATATGGAGATGTGATATTTCCTTTTGTTGTCTTAATAGGTGTTATATGTTCTGTATGTGTAAGGGTCAGATATAAATAATACAATTATATATTTGCTAATCCTCATACATATAAATGGAATTAAAAATACTAAGTACATATATATGTTTTAGTTTGAGAAAATCCTTTACAACTTTCATGGAAGATAGTAAGAAAACCAGTTTGGCAGAAGTCAAACTTCAGATGCTTTTTCTGGTTTTCTAGTCACAAATCCTGGTCTACATGTGTTTTATAACTTATCTGAATCTTGGTTCTTAGACTTTATTTCAGTCTACCTCTTTATTATTAACATCACCTATTTCAAATACAATACATAAATTCTTTTTTTTCTTAGACCTACAGTCAGCGGAAAAACAAAATACACACACACACCCCACCGATTTATCACTTATTTCAAATACAATATGTGAATACTTTTGTCTTAGACCTACATAGTCAGTGGCATAACAAAATACACTCCCCCCTGACATATGTATATATACTAAACAAAGAAAAAAAAAAAAAAAGCCAATAAAAACCCACAATATTTGCAAAAGACAGAGAAAATAATGCATACATTGAAAAAATACATTGCAGAAAAAAGAAAAGCATCCAAAGTTATTAACTGTCATGGCAAAATAGATACATGTGAAAAATAAGTCAATAGATTGTAGAATCAAAGGGGAGATTTGGGTACACATATTTGACAATTCATTTTATAGATAATGAGATTGTGATTTTGGTGTTTTTCCTGAGCTATTTATACACCTATTTGGCGGTAGACTTGGAGTCCTAGTGATAATCTTTTAGCGTAAATATTTTTGATATTTTTCCTTTAGATTAAGTAGGATCTAGTTTATATTTTCTTATTTGAGACATTATTATATAAAAGTATCTTATCCTTTAAACTGGTAGTTTTAGACAATTATAGAAACTGATAATATTGAGGAAACAAGATTTTTTTATTCTTCACTTGATAAGCTAGGGAAAATTTTAGGGTTACATGACTCAAAAAGCTGAGTCATTTCAGAATTAAAGCACATTTTGAAAAAAGAATGTGAGATTCTCTGAATTCACTAGGCTCTAATCAGGTTAGACTAGCAACTAATAGAACATAATTTATTTGTTACAAATTCTATTAACAAGTAAAAATACCAGTTACCATAAAGAAAAAAATCATCAACAAATAATGGTGTCTATATGCATTATATATCTATTATGAAACACTGTGAACTGTAAACCTTATGCCTTGAGCTATGACAAAATCAATTTTACATTTTATAAAAGCACTCTGATAGTCAATTTAAAAGAGGAAAACAAATTCCAGATAACTGGTCAGTAGGCTTCTGGAATAACATAGGAAAAGAATGGAATAAACCTGAGCTACGGCAATAGCTGTAGGGATGAAAAAATTTGGTTTAATATACAAATGATATAGATTTGAGTACTGACATAGAAATGGAATACTTAGAGCTAGTGCTGAGGAGAGAGTCCCAGAAGTTGCAGATTTGTGAATGATACACATGGATACAGAAGTATATCGGGGTGGACAAGATTTCCTAGGGGTAAGCAAAAAGACTGAAGACAAAAATAGGCAGTAGATTAGAAGGAAAAAAAGACAAAGAGGAGGAAAATCAGGATGTTGTATCATAGAAACCAGCAGAATACAGAAGTATAAAAAGGATGGACGTGTAAGAAGGAAGGAGATGCCAGTTGTCAACTTTTGTTAACACTATGCCATCTGAGGCACTGTCCCTCCAGCCTACCACCTTCTGCTACTAGATTATGACATAAAATACTCCAATTTAAAATACCTCAATACCTTAGTCCATATAGCATATTTTAAAATCATTAGGTTTCAGCTCAGATTTTCTATTGCTGTGTTATCTTTGACTAATTTTTATAACTTCTATATTCTCCATTTTTCTTTTCTGTAAAATGTGATTACTTTATTGAGAAAATACAGATATTTATTTTCAGAATGATAGCATGTCTTACGCAGTGCTTGGTATTAAATACATGGTAAGCCTTGAAGAGTCAGCAACTATTTAATGATTATTAACATTTATCTGACATTTATTTGGCATTTAAGGCCATCTGGGACTTGCACCCATCTACTTCTTTAGTCATCTCTTGCTGTAATAACCATTATACTATGTTACAACAATTTTATCTCCTATTTTCCCCTCAGTGCATTATTAATTGAAATTTTGAATCAATGGTAACTTTTCAAACATGATATCACCAGATTACTATTATTATATTAGTAGATTGAAGAATGAGAAGGCATTTTTTAATTAGAAACACACCCATCTATACCTGTCTTCTCTTTAATGTTATTCATTATGTTATATTTGAAAATTATCACAGTAACTAAATTGTTACTAGAGTCTAGGGAAGAGGAGGTAAGAGATAGCTGTTCTAAATGCCTTAGTCCATTCAATGAGAAGATGAATGGTTATTAAAAGCTGCTGATTGAGCTCTGTAACAGTAAGTTATGAATAAAAATGTAATTTTTCTTGTATACAAAAGAATTCCATGGGAACTTGGGTTACATTTAATTTTATTGAAATATTTCCAATTATGGCAGGAATAAAGTAAGAAAAATACCAGTGAGACTTTCAAAAGATATTTAATATGGAGATGTTGTCACACAGAAAGAATGCAAAGGCGCCTCATGATATCAGAAAGATGAGTTTTTAAAAAACAAATTTGTCCTTTAAATTGCACAGCTCAAATAAATAAACTTGAGGAGAATAATACAGTATTTTCTATGTACAAAAATTTTTTTAAATATACTATTTATGTATGTGATACAGTAATGAGGAATTACTGTCATCTTAGTAAATTACTAGAGTAAATCAAGGAAGATAATTTGAATTTAGCACATATCCTCAAAAAAATCCGTGGTGGATAACAATATTTAATCAGGGCAGTTGATTACGTTGTTAGACTCAAGTATTCAACAAAACTATTTGGGGGATATATATTCTTTTAAAAATATTTTAAATTTTGAATTATCTTTATTTGTTGACAGCTTTTAGAAATATTTCAAAATTTACACAAATGGAAATCGTCAACTCCACTTATTTATATCTGCTTTAATTCTTTCAAAATTACCCTTTACTTTTTAGAATATAAGTTTCAAACTTTTAAAACAGTTACACTTATTTATTTATTCTTTTTGTCATTATTTTTAAAGGATTTGTTTTCTTAATTTTACCTGACAATTATCAGTGCAAGTATATAGAAATGCAATTAGTTTCATATAACCTCGTATTCTGCTAACTTATTGCACAAGTTTATTGGAACATACTTCTAATAGTAATATACTAATAGTAGATTTATTAAAAGTTTTTATATAAAAATACGTGATCTATGACTAGAAATAGTTTTTCTTCTCCTTTTACAATAGAGAAGACTTTTTTTTTTTTTTTTCATTTTCTTGCTTAACTTCCCTGGCTATAACTTCTAGTTCAAAGTTAAACAAAGTTAAACACAAGTATCAAGAGCAGGTATTCTTATCTTGTTTCTGATCTTAGAGGGAAAGCATTTAGTTTTTATCATTAAGGTGCAATTTTAATTTTGGATTTTTCATAGATGTCTTTTATCAGATTGAGAATATTCCCTTTTGTTTCTTATTTATTGACCGCTTTATCATAAATGTTGGATTTTGTCAAATGCATTTCTGTTTCTAAACAAGATAGTGTGGATTTTGTTATTTTTTTTATTATTCACATGATGTTTTGTACTATTTGATTTTCAGATGAGAATTCAACCTTGCATATCTGGAATAAAAAACAGTTTTTCATAGTGTTTGATCTGTTTTATACGTTGTCATGTTCACTGCACTAGTACTTTGTTGAGGATTTTTATGTTTATATTTATTCATATGAGATTCTGGTCTGTGGTTTTCTTATAGTATCTTTGTCTGGTTTTAGTATCAGGGTAATACTGGCCACATAGAATGAATTGGAGAATATTCCTTTCCCTCATCTTCATTCTTTGGAAGAGTTTGCAAAAAACTAGTATTAATTAAAAAAAAAAAAAAAAACATCGATTTTTATTCATTTGTTTCTTTGTTTAGTGGCTTAGCATATGATTTATCTTGGAAAATGTTTCATGGATATTCTGACATTTAGGAACAGCACATTTGAGTGCTCAGTCTATGTTTGTATTATTGCTCAGCTTCTAAATCCTTTTTGATCTTCTACCTAGTTCTATTCATTACCAAAAGTGGGGTACTGAAATCTCTATTACTTCTGAAATGCCTATTTCTCCTTCATTTCCTACTGTCAGTTTTGCTTTAGGTATTTTGAGGGTCTATTGTTAGGTTCATATATGTTTATAATTATTACATATTGCTGATAGACTCTATTGTTGTAAATGCCTCTTTTTATCTCTAGTAACATTTTTTGTTTTGAATTTGATTTTGCCTGATATTAATATGGAAACGTAAGATGTCTTATGATTGTTTGCATGACATAGTTGGATCTAATTTTGTTATCCAGTGTGAGAATCTCTGCCTTTTCATTGATTACTTAGTCAATTTACATGTAATGTTATTATGTGTATATTTAATAGTTGTATTTACATCAGCCATTTTACTCTTTTATGTTCTCTGTGTCTCATGTCTCTTTTGTTTCTGTATTCCTTATTTTTTTATTTTGTGCATTGATTGAATATTTTACAAAGTAGCATTTTAATTTTTAAATAACTTTTTCAACTATATTTTTAGAAGTTGTTTTCTTAGTGGTTGCTATAGAGCTTACAATGTATCTCTTAGCTTATCAGGATCCACTTCAGATTTATATTGACTTAATTCCAGCAAGGTATAGAGACATTTTTTCTATATAGTTTTATTTTCTTTTACACATTTTTGTGGTAATATTGTTAAAAATATTGTAGCTATAAATGTTATAAAACCAATACTATATTGGTATAATTATTAGTTTATATAATTTTAAGGCTTTTATAAAAGCTTAGAGAGGAAAGGGAAGAAGCATGTATTTATAGAATTTGTTATGTTAACCGTTTTATTTACCATTTCAGGGTTTATTCTTTGTTTGTTTCTTTTTCCTTACTTATTTGAGTTACAATCTGATGTCATTTCCTTAATCCAATGCAGCTTTGCTCCCACTTACCTTCATTTGCTGTTGTTAGGACATATACTACCTTTCTACATACTATAGGCTCAAAAATGCAATTATACATATTTTATACTATATTTTAATGCATTAAAAGAGTAAGAACACAAAAGGTGAATTTGCACTATCTTTATAATTGTATAATTACTTTTATTGGTTTTCTGCATGTGTGTGTGTGTATTCAAATCTAGAATCAATTCCTTTCAGCATAATGAACTTTCCTATTATTTTTTGTTAGACTGGTCTGCTAAGAATAATTCTTTCAGTTTTTGTTTCCCTGGTTATATTTTCATTTTACCTTCCTTTTTGAAAGATAATACTACTGGATAAAGGGAGTATACTTTCCTTTTCTTCCGAGCA
This sequence comes from Macaca nemestrina, assembly GCF_043159975.1. NCBI lineage: Eukaryota > Metazoa > Chordata > Mammalia > Primates > Cercopithecidae > Macaca > Macaca nemestrina. The sequence goes on along the minus strand of NC_092127.1, from coordinate 59,139,129 downwards.
ATTTTAATGATATCTCATTGACTTCTGGCCTCCATTTCTGATGAGACGTCAATAACCTTTTAGGGGTTCTCTTGTATGTGATGAGTCATTCTTATCTTGCTGCCTTCAGTATTTTCTCCTTGTGTTTGAAGTAATTTTAAATTTGATGTTTCAAGTATTTTGGATTTTGTACATTTTAATAGGTATGTAGTGGTATCACATTTTTGTTTTAATTTGTAATTCTCTAATGACTTATGATGTTGAGCATCTTCTCATATGCTTACTTGTCATGTGCATATCATTCCTGGTTTGGTGTCTGTTTAGATCTTTGACCAGTTTTGAATTGAGTTATTTGTTTTCCTGTTGCTAAATTTAAAGTCTTATTTGTATATTTGGAGACCAGTCATGTATCAGATATATGTTTTCCAAATATGTTCTTCTAATTGGTAGCTTGCCATTTTCAGAGCAGAAGATTTTAATTTAAATGGCATACAACTTATCAATTATTTATTTTATGGATTATGCTTTTGTTATTTTATCTAAGAAGTCTTCACCAAATCCAAGACCACCTATATTTTCATTCATTTTTTAATTTATTCATATACATCGACAAGTAAAATAATATATATTCATGGTGAAAGACATGATGTTTCATATATGTATACATCATGGAATGACTAAAAGTGTTTAATATTTCTTTTCCTTTTCTGTAGCTTCTTTATTTTATAAAACACAATATTTAAATCAGGCCAATTAAGTTCCTACAAGGACTCTAAGTGTGCAAGTGAAAGGAAGAGTCACATGTCTCTCACTTTAAATCTAACTATAGAAATGATTAAGCTTAGTGAGGAAGGCATTTTGAAAGCTCATATAGACCAATAGCTAGACCTGTCACTCCAAACAGCCAGGTTGTGAGCACAAAGTAAAACTTCTTGAAGGAAATTAAAAATGTGACTCCAGTGAATACACAAATGATAAGAAAGTGAAATGGCTTTATCGCTGATATAGAGAGTTTTAATGGTCTGGATAGAAGATCAAGCCAGCCACGACATTCCCTTAAGGCAAAACCTAATCCACAGTAAGGCCCCCCTCTCTTCTATTCTGTGAAGGCTAAGAGAGTGAGAACGCTTCAGAATAATAGTTGGAAGCTAGCAAATTGGTTCATGAGTTTTAAGGAAATAACTTATTTCCGTAACATAAAATTGCAAGGTAAAGCAGTAAGTGTTAGTGGAAAAGCTTCAGCAAGTTATCCAGGTTTAGCTAAGACCTTTGGTGACAAAACAATACTAAAGTACAGATTTTCAATGTAAACAAAACAACTTTGTAGTGGAAGAAGATGCCGTCTGGGATCTTCACAGCTAGAGAGCAAACCAATGCCTGGCTTCAAAGCCTCAGAGGACTGACTAACTTCTGATAAGGGCTAGTGCAGCTGGTGAGTTTAAGTCAAGCCAAGTTCATTTACCATTTTAAAATCCTAGAACCATTAAGAATTATGCTAAATCTACTCTGCCTATGCTCTATTAGTGGAAAAACAAAGCCTCAATGACAACACATCTGTTTACAGCATGGTTTCTGAAACATTTTAAGCCCATTGTTGAGACTTACCGCTTAGGAGAAAGGATTTCTTTCAAAATATTGCTGCTCATTGACAATACACCTGGTCACTCAAGAGCTCTGATGAATATATACAAGAAGATGAATGTTGTTTTCATGCTTATTAACACAACATCCTTTCTGAAGCCCATGAATGAAGGAGTAATTTTGAGTTTCCAATCTTATTACTTAATAAATGCATAAGTATTTAGCTTCCATAGGTAGTAATTTCTTTGATGGATCTGGGTAAAGTAAATTGAAAACTTTCCAGAAATAATTCATAATTTTAGATTTTATTAGGTACATTTATAATTTGTGGGAGGGTGGAAAAATATCAACATTAACAGAACTTTAGAAGAAGTTGATTCTAAATCTCATGGAAGATTTTGAGGGGTTCAAGTCTTGCGTGTAGGAAGTAACTGCAGATGTGGTACAGATAGCAAGAGAGCTAGAATTAGAAGTAGAATCTGAAGATTAGACTGAATTGCTATGATTTCTTGATAAAACTTGAATGGATGAGTAGTTGCTTCTTATGGATGAGCAAAGAAAGTCGTTTCTTGAGATTGAATCTGTTTCTGGTGAAGATACTTTAAGCATTGTTGAAATGACAATAAATAACTTAGAATATCACATAAACTCAGTTGATAAAGCAGAAGCACAATTTGGGAAGATTGACTTCAATTCAAAAGCAGTTCTACTGTGGGTAAAATGTCATCAAACAGAATCATATGCTACAGAGAAATAGTTTATAAAAGGGAGAGTTAATCAATGTGGCAAACTTCATGATTGTCTTTAAGAAGTTGTCATGGCCACCCCATCCTTCAGCAAACAAAACTCTGATAAGTCAGCAACCAGCAACATCAAGGCAAGACCCTCCACCAGTAAATAGATTATATTTCACAGAAGGCTTAGATAATCTTTACTATTTTTTTAACAATAAGATATTTGTGTTAAGTTATATATATTGTTTTTGACATAATGCTATTGCACACTTAATAGACTATACTAGAGTGTAAACATAACTTTTATATGCACTGGAAAACCAAAAAATTATGTGTCTGTCTTCATTGTGATATGTGTTTTATTGCAGTGGTCTGAATTTGAACCTACAATACCGCCACAGTATGTTTGTATTATCTGAGGTGCAGATGCTTGTGAAGTAGCTGGGGAGCCACAGATGACAGCACAGGCATGTGAAGAGTTAGACTGGCCCCAGGATTAAGCCAGGACCCAGTTCTCTGTGACAGCTGATCTGGTGATAGTAGTGTGATTGTAAACCCACAGGTGGGGCTTGGCTCCAGGGCCTGGGGTGCAAGCTAGCTTGCTATGGTGATGGCTCTGGTATCTGAGATGTGAGCAGTTTCATCGCAGCCACAGAGACCCGATCTGGAGTATAGGCATACAAGGAGCTGCCATGACCCCAGAGTTAGGACTTACATGAGGTGGGAGAAGTGACAGCCCTTTTCCTGAAGTGGCACAACAGTGGCCACTTATTGGGTGTAGGAGGGGTATGCAGCCACGTCTTCTTCTCTGGAGTTCCCCAGCAGGAGTAGCTGTTGGTTACCTCAGTGACTAGAGATGTCAGTGTCATCTGAGGAGCAGGCCACTGGGGAACACAGTGGTTCCAACACTGTAGCCCTTACTGATAGCCCCTGCCTTTCTCCTTTCTTCTTTGCTCCTATCTGTCTCTGTTTTTATTGTTTTTGTTGTTGTTGTTGTTGTTGTTGTTTTTTTAATCCACTGTGTTGCTGCAGATCTTTTAATAGGCCCTTGTACCCTCTCTGGGTTATATGGTTTGTGAATAGCTGTCTATATTTGTGTTTTTGTAGGAGCATAAAGGCTGGTATCTCCTACTCCACCATTTTGGTGATGTCACTGTCTAGATTTTCATATATATACACATATATATTCATATATAAGTGTGTGTGTATATATATAGTTTTTAAAGAGTTATTTGCATTTCTCTAATTGTTCCTCTTCTTGCTTTGAAGAATATACTATCTTTTACTATATCTCTGAATATTCTAATTTTATAGCTTTTTTTCGAAAGTTATTTTCTACTCTTTAATTGTTTTTGACTATACCAGAATCAGTTTCTTCAATTCAGACACTGTCTTTTCTGTTCCTGGTGTTTAAACTGACATGATGAATCCTGGTGTTGACTCATTTACTGGAATGAATGACTAGGTGGAATTTCACAATAATATTAAAAGAAATATCCTTTTCTACATTATATATTAAAAAAAATGTTTCACCAAAACTTCATCTCCCTGGGAGAGGAACTGTATGAGGACAAAAACAGGATGCGATAGCCTTCCTGTTGTATTTGAATGTATCCAGGCAGGGAGCTGTTTTAACTGTGCCACTCCCACAAAGTAAGAATTCTAAGAATTAGGTAAATATGAGATATTTTATATAGCAGGCATTGTGTATAGAAAACTTTCATTCGCCCTTTTTTTTCAGTTTTATACCTTATTTGTCACCTATATACTTATCTTCAACCTAAACATACTATAAGACTTGAGTAAAGAATATTCACTCCACTTTCCATTGCTTCTATTGTCACCTTACTCTCACTGCTGGCTGCCACACATCTTCCTGATGCATGAATCTTCTCTCTGCTTCCCACCTCCACACTGTTTCTGCTCCTTTCACTATAGTGGTTTTATTTCTTTTGTATCCTATATTGCAGCTCCAGTGCCTCATCTCACTGCTTGACCTGAAAGCCTAAAAATGATTTTAAAATATTATGTCTTAAAATCATGAAGTTCTTCATGAAAGTAAAAAGAAAGAAAAGTAAGTGCCAAAAAAATATTGCTGAATTGGCATAGTTGCTGTGGAATTTTATATGTTTGTCTACATGTGAAATGAAGATATAAACTGTTGAAATAAAGAATGACAAAAAGGCTACACTGGGCAGTGGATTTCACCTTCAAAACCTATATAACTGAAGCCATGAATTATTTAAAATAGTGATGAGAAAACAAAACTAAACTTAATTTAGTTAAGTCATATTTTTATATTTGTTTTCAAGTAGAAAATTATTGAAATAATAAAGCCTGTACTAAAGGGATATGTCTAGACAATGTGTATTAATCCTCATACTTAGTTAAATGTTAGTAAATCTTATTATTATAATTACCTTTTTTTGAAAGCAGCAGTGAAAACTTCTAAACTGGTTATATATTTTTCTATTTTGATTTTCATACTGAACACATGTACACCATATTACATTGATTAATACATACTATTACCTACTTACCATTGCAACAGCAACATTTAACCTGGTAGCTAGAGAAGAGTTAGCAGTAGTACTCATTACTTTGTAGTTTCTTTGAAGCACCACCTTAAATTCTACTACTGTTGTCATGCATTTTACTTGGTCTTTAGTATTAATTTCTCACATTTCTGTGTAAAAAAAAAAAATAAATGTGGGGGAATAAATGAGTAAGAAGGAAGAACTATGAGGAAATTTATTGCAGAACTACCGAATTAAGACTATTATTCCCATAGCCTAAAATTCTTTTAACTAACGTGCCCACCATTGAAGACAATTGTTAATTCGCAGTGAGAAGAAATACAAACATCCAGATGAGAAGCAGTCTCTCTGTCTCTCTCTTTCTCTCTCTTTCTCTCTCTCACTTTCTCTCTTTCTCTCACCTTACACACATTCAAGTCTTGGGAAATTATCCTTTATCAAAATATTGATGAACATTTTGTTACTGTGCAGTTTTGTCAGGCACATATGTAAGCAGAGTCTCCAGATCAGTCAGATTAAAGTGAGGGCAGAAGAAACAAAATAACTTCAGAATAGGACAAGAATGTCTGTGCCTAATAGATTAGTGACATCTTCCATTTGTTCACATTCCCAAAGGGAACCATGAGATCATGATTTATGAAGTATGAAAGAATTCAAAGTGATTTCCTCTTTATTTTTCTCTATTGTTTGTAAATCAACTGTGTTTGTTGGCGTTCATTAGGCAATTACATAAACGTTTTCATGACAGCCATGCACATGAAACATCTACTGAATGCTACTGATTATACACACTTTCATTATTTTGATATCGGTTATTACTGATGATAGAAATTTGTGTACTATTGTCTCTGAAAAGATGTTCTTTAAAGGTAAATTAATTCTGCAGCATCAACTTTTTCTAAGCTCTGAGTAAAATTAAGCATGATGTGGTAGGCAGAATATCAGATACCCAAAGATGTTAATGTTCTAATCCCTGGAACCTGTGAATATGTTCCAAGGTAGAGTATGATTAGGCTTGCAAATAGACCTAAATTTACTAATTGCCTACTCAGATGGACAGAGCAGCAAGTAGGAAACTTACATCATAAACTTTTGCTCCAGAAGTACTGCAGTAATATGCCAGGAAAGCGGAGAGAATCCACAGACACTCTGAAGGAAGTGGATTGCACCTGCAGAACCTGGGACACAGCCCAAATAGAGTGAGTGCCCAAGTTTTCAAAGTGGGAAAAGGTGATTATCCACCCCTGAACACACACCCTCACTGGGGAACCTGAAGGTCTAGATCATGGGAGAAGGATGTGACCTTACCTGGAACTAAGTCAATTTAGAGAGCTGAGCAAAACACAGTAGTGGAAGAAGCAGCAGGAAAAGCCCTGTGGGCTCGCTGGATCCCCAGGGAAACCATTTATGACTTGTCATACTGGAGTCCTTGGGGAGGACTGCCAGAGGAACTCTAAAAAGACCCGAAAAAGTAGGAAATCTCCAGATGAACTTTGTAACAATTCCAAACATATACAAAGTCTCCTGACCAGAACTCAAGGGAGGTCATGAATATGGTGTGCAGACTGCACAGGCAGGGGAAGAACGAAAGCCCAGATTCGTACTTATAGGCCACAAAACAAATCTCAATAAATTTAAGAAAATTGAAATTATATCAAGCACTTTCTCAGACCACAGTGGAATAAAACTGGCAACTCCACAAGGAACCTTCCAAACCATGCCAATAGATGGAAATTAAATAACCTGTTCTTGAGTCAATAAAGAAATCAAGATAGAAATTTAAAAATTATTTGAACTGAACCATAATAGTGACACAACCTATGAAAACCTCTGGGATACAGCAAAGGCACTGCTAAGAGGAAAGTTTATAGTCTTTAAATGTCTACATCAAAAAGTCTGAAAAAGCACAAATAAACAATCTAAGGTCACACCTCAAGGAACTAGAGAAGCAAGAACAAACCAAACCCAAACCCAGCAGAAGAAAGAAAATAACCACTATCAGAGCAGAACTAAATAAAATTGAAACAACAACAACAAAAACAATACAAAAGATAAATGAAACAAAAAGCTTGTCCTTTGAACAGATAAATAAAATTGATAGACCATTAGCAAGATTAACTGAGAAAAGAAGAGAGAAGATCCAAATAACCTCACTGAGAAACAAAACAGGAGATAATATAACTGACACCACTGAAATAAAAAGGATCATTCACAACTACTATGAACACCTTTACACACCTAAACTAGGAAACCTAGAGGAGATGGATAAATTCCTGGAAAGATACAACCCTCCTACCTTCAGTCAGAAAGAATTAGGAACTCTGAACAGACCAATAACAAGCACTGAGATTGAAATGGTAATAAAAATATTACCACCACCAACAAAAAATCTCACAACCAGATTAATTCATGACTGAATTCTATCAGACATTTGGAGAATTGATACCACTCCTACTGATACTATTTCACAAGATAAAGAGGGAATCCTCCCTAAATTGTTCTATGAAGCCAGAATCATCCTAATATCAAAACCAGGAAAATGACATAACAAAGAAAGAATACTACAGACCAATACTGCTGATGAAGATAGAAGCGAAAATCCTTAAAAAATAATACTAACTAACTGAATCAAATAGCGTATCAAAAAAATAATACACCACGATCAAGTGGGTTTTGTACCAGGGATGCAGGGATGGTTTAACGTATGCAAGTCAATATTGTGATACAACACATAAACAAAATTATAAACAAAAAAATCACACAGTCATCTCAATAGATGCAAAAAAATAAAAAGCATTTGTCAAAATCCAGCATCACTTTATGATTAAAACCCTCAGTAATTTTGGTATATAAGGCACTCAACAAAGTTTTAGGATACAAAATTAATGTACACAAATCAGTAGCTCTTCTATACACCAATAGTGGCCAAGCTGAGAATCAAAAAAAAATCTCAATTCCTTTTGCAATAGCTGAAAAAAACAAAAACAAACAAAAAAACAAACAAACAAAAAAAACCACCTTAGGAATACAGCTAATCAAGGAGGTAAAAGACCTCTACAATAAAAACAAGAAAACACTGTTGAGAAATATCATAGATGACCCAAACAAATGGAAACACATCCCATGTTCACTGATGAGTAGATCAATATTGTGAAAATGACAATACTGCCAAAAGCAATCCACAAATTCAATGCAATTCCCATAAAAATATCTCCATCATTCATTACAGAACTAGAAAAAACAATGCTAAAATTCATATGGAGCCAAAAATATCCCGCATAGCCAAAACAAGACTAAGCAAAAAGAACAAATCTGGAGGCAACCCATTACCTGATTTCAAATTGTTTTATAAGGCCGTAGTCACCATAATCACATGGTGCTGATATAAAAATAGACACATAGACCAACGAAACAGAATACAGACCCAGAAATAAGCCCAAATATTTACAGCCGATTGGTCTTTGACAAAGCAAACAAAAATATAAGGTGGGAAAAGGACACCTTTTTCAACAAATGGTGCTGGGATAACTGGCAAGCCCCATCTAGAATAATGAAACTTGTTTGTCATCTCGTTTTATACAAAAATCAACTCAAGATGGATCAAATACTTAAATCTAAGACCTGAAACCATAAAAATTCTAGAAGGTATTATCGGAAAAAAACCCTTCTAGACATTGGCTTAGGCAAAGATTTTATGACCCAGAACCTTAAAGCGAAAGCGACAAAAACAAAGATAAATAGGTGAGACTTCATTAAACTAAAGAGCTTTTGCACAGCAAAAGGAACAGTCAGCAGAGTAAACAGACAACCCACAGACTGGGAAAAAATCTTCACAATCTATACATCAACAAAGGACTAATATCCAGAATCTACAAGAACTCAAAGAAATTTGCAAGAAAAAAGCAGCAATCCCATCAAAAAGTAGGCTAAAGATATTAATAGATAATTGTCAAAAGAAGATACACAAATTGTCAACAAACATGAAAAAATGCTCAAATGCCCAACAATCAACGAGTGGATGAAGAAACTGTAGAATATATATATATATATATATGTATATATGTAACGGAATACTACTCAGCCATAAAAAGGAATGAATTAATGGCATTCATAGCAATCTGGATGGGATTGGAGACTGTTATTCTAAGTGAAGTGACTCAGGGATGGAAAAACAAATATGGTCCGTTCTTACTCATAAGTGGGAGCTAAACTATGAGGATGTACATGCATAAGAATGATATAATGGACTCTGGGGACTCACGCGGAAAGGGTGGGAGAATGGTGAGAGGTAAGACTGTAAATTGGGTTCAGTGTGTTCTGCTCTGGTAATGAGTGCACCAAAATCTCACAAATCACCACTAAAGAACTTACTCATGTAACCAAATATCTGTTCCCCCAAAAGTTATGAAAATTAAAAAAAAATACTAATTAGCTGACAGGGAAATTATCCTGGATTTTCAATGTATGTAACTACCCAACATAATTACAAAGATGCTTAAATGTAGAAGAGGGAGTCAGAAGAGAAAGTTGGAGTTATGTGGTATGCAAAGGACTGAACATGTCAATACTGGCTTTGAAAATGCGGGAAAGGTGCCATGAGCTAAAAAATGTGGGCAGCTTCCAGATGCTACAAAAATATTTTTCTCTAGAGCCTCTAGAAAGGAATGCAACACTGCCAGCATGTTTACTTTTACCCAGTGAGACCCATACCAGACTTCTGAGCTCCAGAATTTTAAGAAAAGTTGTTATTTTAAGCCATTTACTTTGTAGTAATGTCTTACAGCCACAAAAGAAAATGAATACACATGGTCATGTTTAGCTTTTATAGAAACTCCATGAGCATACTAACCAAAAGTATTTCTTTCCTGTACGTATTTTTATTATTTGTGTTTGAAAAGTGGCCCAGATTCCGTTTCTCTTTATAGTATCTTGTGGAGTTTTTTTTTTTTTGTAAAGATACTGTAACTTTGGGGTTAGACATTTGTATTTTAATTCTAGCTTTGCCATTTACTAATTGTGTAACATTAAGCAAGCTAAAGTAAATGTCTACATCTCAGTTTTTCCAGTTGGGAAATGGAAATAATTGTATGGTCCCAAAAGCATTTGGAGGATAACTGTATAAGATAATATATGCAAATTGATTAATATTTTATATGGTCAGATATGTTAAATTAGTGGTTATTATTATCATTTTTTACATGGTTAGTTTATTTTTCTTTAGATAATCTTCAACTGTATTTCAAATTTCTGGTGTTTAGCATTGAGTTTTATACAATTTTTTTATTCCCCATAACTCTAAATATTTTGCTCCTCACTTAGAAGTATTACCTTGTATTTTTTCTTAAATAAATATAGGCAAAATAGGTTCAAATTGATGAGCTTTATATACATTCACGGCATAGAGTCAAGATATGGGATTATAAACCCCCTTAGAAAAATTTTCTGTAATATAATATTTATTTGAGAGAAATAGCTGTGAGTATTCAGCTACCCTAAATAGTCATTCAAAGCAGATATACTGGCTTGCAGCCAGGTAGACCAAAATAACTATACTCTCAAGCCTAATGACAACTGCCTGCATTCTTTACTAGAAATTCCTAAAGTGAAACAAACCAAAGTGTCACACTATCATTTTATTTAGTGCTCTCCTTACGCAAAAAAAAAAAAAAAAAAAAAAAAAAATTCAAAGAAAAAGATAAATGTATAAATATATGTGAAGATTACCACACTGATATAAAAACATGTTAAGTAAAAATTAACGTGCCTTATATTACATAGTCTTGCAATCATGAGTCTTATGTATCACCAAACATAAGGTCATTTTACTAGGCAGTAATACCACAAGCAGAGAAAGCTCATATAAAAGAAAGCAGGATAGTGGTGAAGACACATTCGACTACATCTACTTACTGATTTATCATGATATAGAAAAATTCTTGAAGGATGAGTATTCCAGATACAGTCATGCACCATCTAACAATATTTTGTTCAGACTACACATACCCCATAAGATTATAATACTGTGTATTTACTGTACCTTGTCTATGTTTAGTTACACAAATCGTATTGTGTTACAATTGCCCATAGTATTTACTACAGTAACATGATGCACAGATTTGTAACTTAGGAGCAGCAGGCTATATCATATAGCCTAGGTGTGTGGCAGGCTATACCATCTGGGTTTGTATAAGTACACTCTATGATGTGTGTACAAGAACAAAATTGCCTAATGGCATATTTCTCAGAATATATCCTCATTGTCAAGCAATGCATCACTGTAGAAATGTTCTAAGGCATTCTTTTGTAACAAACTAGATTTGCTTATGTATGAATTACCCTATTAATATCTTTTGAAAGAAGATATTTTATGGAGATGAATACATTTATGACACACATCAAAGTGATGGTTTCACAGTTGTATACATTCACAGTTGTATATATTCAAACATGTTAAATTCTATACCTTAAATATGTACAGTGCTGTGGTCTGAATATTTGTGTTTCTCCCCCTGCCCCAAATTTATATGTTAAAACCAAATCTTCAATGTAATGACACTTGGAAGTGGGGCCTTTGAGAGGTAATGGGGACATAAGGGTAGAATCCCTATCAATGGGATTAGTGCCCTTATGAAAGAGGCCTCAGAGAGCTGTCCTGCCCCTTCCATCACATCAGCACACAGAGAGCAGGTAGCACACATGAACCAGAAAGCAACCTTCACCAGACACCAAATGTACCAGCGCCTTGATCTTGGGCTTCCCAGACTCTAGAAATCTAAGGAATAAATTTCTGTTGATTATAAGCTACGCTGTTTATGATATTTTGTTATAACAGCGCTAAGAGTCCAAGACATATAAGGTTTTGTATGTTAATTATACCTTAATAAAGTGATTTTTAATTGCAGCACTATTCACAATAGCAAAGACTTGGAATCAACCCAAATGTCCATCAGTGACAGATTGGATTAAGAAAATGTGGCACATATACACCATGGAATACTATGCAGCCATCAAAAAGGATGAGTTTGCGTCCTTTGTAGGGACATGGATGCAGCTGGAAACCACCATTCTTAGCAAACTATCACAAGAACAGAAAACCAAACACCGCATGTTCTCACTCATAGGTGGGAACTGAACAATGAGATCACTTGGACTCAGGAAGGGGAACATCACACACAGGGGCCTATCATGGGGAGGGGGGAGGGGGAGGGATTGCATTGGGGGTTATACCTGATGTAAATGATGAGTTGATGGGTGCAGCACAGCAACATGGCACAAGTATACATATGTAACAAACCTGCACGTTATGCACATGTACCCTACAACTTAAAGTATAATAATAATAAATAAATTAAAAAAAAATAAAATAAAATAAAAAAATAAAAATAATTTCTTTTTGAGTCATATATTCCATCATAAATGTAACCTTTAGAAAGTATAGGTGGAAGTAGAATATCTTTGTATGTTACATGTAAATGTATTGGTGTGTAGTTGAAAAGTCTCCTCCAAGAGAAAGGTTCTTCTTGAAGAATTGGGTTGGTGATGAGGGAGGCAGGAAGCCAAGTAATATGCCTCAAGCATATTATTAAGTTGTCCATAGCAAGTCATGTCCACTATGAAATTTACAGAAGCTGGAAGCATGGCTAATCAGGAATCCAGGTGAATAGAGGAAGAGGTGTATTTAACTGGGGAGCTAGAGATATCAGGGAATCAGTGCTAATAGGTAGGATGTTAGAGTTCAATCTTTAAGAAGGGATAGTTGTCACACAACAAGGGCAGGGTTAGAAGCAGCAAGAAACAAAGTAATATGAGGGAATTATATCCAGTTTTTATGGCTCATGCTCATGGAAAAGTGTAAACATATAAAACAAGAGAGGAGATAAAAGCCACTAGCTTTGGGTCAGTACAAAATGCTGAGGATATTATTGAATTTATAGAGTTGTTGGATATTTTTATACCACATTTTTCTTTATCAATTTACCTCCTGATGGACACTTAGGTTAATTCCATATTTCAGCTATTGTGAATAATGCTGAAATAAATGTAAGAGCGAAAACATCTCTTCTACATAATATTTTCACTTCCGTTGGATATATACTCTCCAGTGGGATTGCTCAATCATATAGTAGTTCTATTTTTTAACTTTTTTGAGATCAATCATACTGTTTTGCATAATGCCTATAGTAATTTACATTCCCAACAAGAGTGCAAATGTTCTTGTGTCTCCACATTCTCACCAACACTTATTTTTCATCTTTTTGATAATAACCATTCTAATGTGTGTGGTGATATCTCTTTGTTGTTTGAATTTGTGTTTTCCTGACAATGAGGGATATTAAACACTTGTTCATATATCTATTGGCCATTGTATGTCTTCTTTGGAGAAATATCTGTCAGGTTCTTTGTTCATTTTTAATTGGGTTATTTATTTTCTTACTATTGAGTTCTTTGAGTTCCTTATATATTTTAGATATTAACTCTTTGTCAGAAAGGTGGGTTATGAATTTTTTTTTCCTATTTCATATGTTGTTTCTTTATTGATTGTTCCCTTTGCTTTGCAGAATGTTTTTACTCTGATGCAATCTCATTTGTCTATTTTTGCCTGCTTGGGAGTTTCATCCAAAACGTTATTACATAAAACAATGTTATGAAGTATTGTTTTCTTTTAGTAGTTTTAGAGTTGTAGGTATTAAGTTTTTAAGTCTTTAATCCATGTTGAGTTTATTTTTGTATGTGGTGTGAAATAAACGTCTAATTTCATTATCTTGTATGTAGATATATGGTTTTTCCAATACCATTTTATGAGACTGTCCTTTCTCCATTATGTGGTATTGGCATCTTGTTGAAAATCAATTGATAATAAATGTGTGAATTTATTTCTGTGTTCTCTATTCTGTTCCATTGGTTGATGCATCTGTTTTTTATTCTAGTAGCATGCTGTTTTGATTATTTTGAATTTGTAATGTATTTTAAACTCAGGTGGTATAATGCCTCTGGCTTTTTTCTTTATGCTCAAGATTGCTTTGACTATTCAGAATCTTTTATGCTTACATGCTAATTTTAAGCATGTTTTCTCAACTTCTAAGAAAAATATCATAGGAATTATGACAGAGATTACGTTGACTTTGTAGATCACTTTGGATAGTATGGACATTTAAAATATGAATTTTTCCAAATTAACACTAAATATTATAGTTTTATTTACTTGCATCATGAAATATAATTTCATTTACTTGTGCCTTCTTCAATTACAAGTAGAAAAGTGACCTGATCAGGTTTATCAACATGTCTCTATTTCTTCCAAGGACAAGACTAAATTTTTTTAGGTAGACCAGAGAAACAATGGCGTCATGCACAGGAGAAATAATTCGTGTGTGCATCTGCATGTAGATTAAGTTGTTCCTTAAAAAAATTAGAACGTTGGGGTTCCATGAAAATCTTGTAGTAAAAGAACTATTTTTCAGTTTCAAAAAAGTCTTCTAAACTGATAGATCATATTTATGTTCCAGTTTCAACTTTAAAACTTCCTCCTGAGTAAGAATAGTTGGAGGCATTCTGGAAAATAAAAACATATTATTGTCAGTCATAATGAGGACCTAACTTGCTATGTAATTAAATAAAATATTATGCTATTTTCATCTTGAATAAATTCTTATTACTTTAAGTTACTTCTTGAGCAATTAGCTACCAATAAAAATGTACACAGTATGGACTGCTAACACTGGAGGAAAAACAACAGTAAAAAACTCTTGAATATTACAGATATGATGAAAAATGTGCAAACAGTTTTTGGTGTAAGCAGATCAACACTCCCTATAACTATTCCAAGTTGATAAAATATTAGATTGGAGTGCCATGTTAGACTTTATATGAAAAGCAAGGCAATCCAACTTTACTCAAGTATTTAATACACTGTGAAATATCAAAAGTATTATTTAACTGAATTTTTCACAAAAAAGTCATATAAAATAAAAGGTATAACTTAATATGTTGATACATTATAAACAAAAGAGAATTTAAATGTCTTTCATTATAACCTGATCCAAGGTAGGCTCTTAACAAATAACATCATAATGCAAGCCTTTGTTGCTTCTCTGTCATGAGGAACACATCTACTAAATCTGTAATTCAACCTGGCTTCCATGGCTCTCCCTGTTATTATAGCCAAAATTAAAAATATCTACCCTTGAGATTTCTATTATTTGACGTATTCAGGAACTTATTTCTTAGATCCCAATGAATCAAGTAAAATACTCCACTTTCCACAGTGACAGCTTTTATAAATTAGCAAATTTCAGTATAAAAATGAATGCTAATAGATTAATATAGTCTCTATAATGTAAAATTTGGGTCCACCATTTTGAGTTCAAAATTTGGCATCATAAATATTTGCTGTTAAAATTTGGCAAGTTACTTAAGCTCATTGATATTGTCAATAAAAATAACAATATCTAACATGAGATATTTGGGAGGACTGCACAACGCTGTAATACTCTGGAAACAGGGCAATGCACATAGATGTAACTATCATTATCATAATTATCATCATCATTTAGAAAGTATTTATCATGTGCTGGCAAATGTCTTACTCCTCTTATTCAATGTCCTGAAGATAAAACAATAAACAGAAATAGATAAAACTACTTTCTTCATAAAATCTATGCTTTACTGAGGAGGGACAAAAGACAAAAAAAAAAAAAAAGAGAGCTATAATAAAATAAATATTATGTAAGCAAGTTAAAAATACTCTAGAAAAAAAATAGTAGGAAAGAAAGGTAGGGGTGTATGCACATATGTATGGGTGCAATTCTAAATAGGGTGGCTGAAGTAGCTAATGTTACTGAAGTAACATTTAGAAAAAGATAAAACACAAATGAGGTAACAAGTTATTATTGTTCGGCTCTGTGTCCCCACTCAAATCTCATGTGGAATTGTAATCCCCATGTGTCAAGGGAGGAGCCTGGTGTGAAGTGATTAGATCATGGAGGTGGATTTCCCCTTGCTGTTTTCATGATAGTACATTCTCACAAGATCTGATGGTTTAAATGTGTGTGACATTTCTCCCTTTACTCTCTCTCTTCTGTCACCACATAAGATGTGCCTTGCTTCCCTTTTGACTTATGCCATGATTATAAATTTCCTGATGCCTCCTCAGACATGCAGAGCTGTAGGTCAATTAAGCCTCTTTTCTTTATAAATTACTCAGTATCAGGTAGTTATTTATAGCGTGTGAAAATGAACTCAAACATTTTTTTGGGCACTGCTGTGAATATACCTGAAAATGTGGAAGCAATTTTGGAACTGGGAAATGGGCAGATGTTGGAACAGTTTGGAGGACTCAGAAGAACACAGAAAGATGTGGGAAATTTTGAAACTTCCTGGGGTCTTGTTGAATGCTTTTAACCAAAATGCAACATGAACAGAGAAGTTCAAGCTGAGGTGGTCTCACATGGAGATGAGGAAGTTATTTGGAACTGGAGTAAAAATCACTCTTGCTATGTTTTAGCAAGAGACTGGTGGCATTTTGCCCCCATCCTAGAGATCTGTGGATCTTTGAACTTGAGAGAGATTATTTAGGGTATTTGGCAGAAAAAAAATTCCTAAGCAACAAAGCATTAAAGATGTAACCTGGCTGTTTCTAAAAGTGTATGTTTATATGAGTGAAGAAAAGGATGATCTGAAATTGGAACTTATATTTAAAAGGGAAACAGATGATAGAAATTTGAAGCTGAACATGTGGTATGAAAGAAAAAAAAAACATTTTCCTGGGAGAAACTCAAGCTGGCTGCAGAAATTTACATAAGTAACAAAGAACCAAATGTTAATAGCCAAAACAATGGGGAAAATGTCTCCAGAGCATTTCAGAGATCTTCATGGCAGCCCCTCCTGTTATAGGCCTGGAATCCTAGGAGAGAAAAATGGTTTCCTGGGTCAATCCCAGAGCCCCAGTGTTCTGTGCAGCCTCCTGACATGGCATCCTGCATCCCAGCCACTCCAGTTCCAGTTGTGCCTAAAAGGGACCAAGGTACATCTCAGGTCATAGCTTCAGAGGTTGCAAGCCCCAAGCCTTGGCAGCTACCACATGGTCTTAGGACTGCAGGTGCACAGAGGCAAGAACTGAGGTTTGGGAACCTCCACTGAGATTTCAGAGGATGTATGGAAATAACTGATGTCTAGGCAGAAGTCTGCTGCAAAGGTGGAGCCCTTGTGGAGAATCTCTACTAGGGCTATTCAAAGGCGAAATGAGGAGTTGAAGCTCCCACACAGAGCCCCCATTGTGGCACTGCCTAGTGAAGTTGTGAGAAGAGGGCCACCATCTATCTTCCAGACCACAGAATGGTAGATCCACCAACAGCTTGCACCATGCACCTGGAAAAGGCACAGGCACTCAACACTGACCCATGAAAGAAGCCACAGAGGTTGTACCCTGCAGAGCCACAACGACAGAGCTGTCCATGGCCTTGGGAGCTTACCTCTTACATAAGTGGGCCCTGGATGTGAGACATGGAGTCAAAGGAGCTTTATTTTGGAGGTGTAAGATTTAATGACTGCCCTGGTGTGTTTTGAACTTTCGTGGAGCCTGTAGCACCTCTGTTTTGGTTAATTTCTCCATTTGGGAATGGGAGGATTTACCCAATGCCTGTACCCCATTGTATCGTGGAAGTAACTAACTTGTTTTTTTTAATTTTATAGGTTCATAGGCAGAAGAGATTTACCTTATCTCTGACGAGACTTTGGACTGTTTATTTTTGAGTTAATGCTGGAATGAGTTAAGACTTTGGGGGACGGCTGGGAAGACATGACTGGTTTTGAAATGTGAAAAGAACATGGGCTCTAGGAGAGGTCAGGGGCAGAATGCTATGTCTTGGCTCTGTGTCCCCACCCAAATCTCATGTTGAATTGTAATCCCCACATCAGGGGAGGAGTTCTGTGGCAGGTGATTGTATTATGGGGGCAGTTTTCACCCTTGCCATTCTCATGATAGCAAGTTCTCATGAGAGCTGATGTTTAAACATGTTTGGCGCTTCACTCTTCATTCTCTCTCTCTACTGCCACCATGTAAGATATGACTTGCTTCCGCTTTGCCAACTGCCATGATTATAAGTTTCCTGAGGCCTTCTCAGCCATGTAGAACTGTGAGTAAATTAAACCTCTTTTCTTTATAAATTAACCAATCTCAGGGAACTCTTTATAGCAGTGTGAAATGGACTAATATGTAAGCTAACTATATTAATCTGTCCTCATGTTGCTAATAAAGGAGTACCTGAGACTGGGTAATTTATAAAGGAAAGAGGTTTAATGGACTCATAGTTCCACATGACTGGGGAGGCCTCACAATAATGGCAGAAGAAGAAGAGAAAAGTGACATCTTATACGGCAGGAGGCAAAAGAGCTTGTGCAGGGGATCTCCCAGTTGTGAAACCATCATATCTCATGAGACTTACTCACTATTATGAGAACAGTGTGGGAGAAACGGTCCCCATGTTTCAATTATCTTCACCTGGACCTGCCCTTGACACATGGGGATTATTACAATTCAAGGTGAGATTTTGATGGGGACACAGCCAAACCATATGACAAACTGAGTATTTAGAGACCAAGTTTTTCATTCACAGTGATAAAACTGTTCCAAGTTTAAACTTGTGGACCTAATTTGTTCAATGAGTAAAGAAGAAGTCAGTGTGGATGATGTAAGGAGAGAGTAGGAAAAGATAAGCTGATAAGCATTTACACAAAATTAGGTTGTCTTGGACTTTGTACTTTTAATCTAAGTGAAATAGAAAGATATTGGAGTATTTCAAGAGAGGAGTGAATTACACTGTATTTTATTTGTAAAAGATTATTCTGACTACTTAGGTGGGCAATATATTATAGAGAGTAGAGGTATGTGGGGTACAAGCAGAAACAGGAAACAACTGTGATAACCAGATGAAAAATGATTGTTGCTTGGATTAGGGTAACAAAAGTTTGTGATGAGAAGTAGTCACATTCTGGATATGTGATGACAGTAGAACTGAGAGGAATTGCTGAGGTATGTTGCATGGGAGAGAAAGATGGGTGTAAGGATTTAGAACTGGAAGAAATGAGCACATGTTTACTGAGACGTGAAAGACTCAGAAGAGTAGGCTTGAGACTGGAGGAAAATAATAATTTAATTCAGATAACTAATGATATATAATGCTTCAACCCCCATAGGGCAATGTCATATTAAGAAGTGAAGTCATGAGACTAAATGGGATAGCATGAGAAAGAAGAGGAAAAAAATGATAAATAATGAAGACTGAATTCTGGAGCACTTAACCTATTTCCCATTTGGCGCAAGATACTCACTGGTGGTGCTGGTGGTTTCAGTATTTACCCTGAGATGAAATGGTGTGACAAGAAGGAGGTGATAATGCTGTCATCATTCCACAATAATATTGTGATTGAAGTAGACAACAGAAATGGAAACAAAACTAAGGAGCCGTGTCTCATTGTGGATGATAAAGAGAATCTGGGAGCAGTGGACTCGGCTAAGCAGATGCTCACTTCTTATGCACTTGAGCACAAAAGGCACAAGTTTTGCAGAAGAAATTATTTCACCACCTTCTAAACATTACAATGCTGAACTCCTACATCCTATTCAAGAAGGACAATCCTGAGCACATGATTAGTCATGTAAATTTCAGACTGTTGTTGATGGAAAGAGTGCTGGAAAAGCACCACAAGCCACGGCAGCAATGTCTTCCAGGTTGTCTGTGCTCCGTTGATGCCACACCTCTTCACTTGCCTGAAAGACATTTCCCCAAGAGCATACCACCAATATCAGGGAAACAGAATCCAACTGGTCATTCTAAAGTTTGCTGCTTGCACAACAACAAGGATGGCAACAAGATCCAGAGAGAAATGTGATATTTTTGTCAGAATGTTGTGATGTTCCTGTTTGTGTTCTTCCTTGCTTTGAAAGTTTACCACACACACAAAAATTTTAAATACTGATCATCATATACATTTACATTACATTAGAATTAGAGACAAGTTCTGGTTAGAAATAACTCCAATAAAAGACACATGCACACGTATGTTTATTGCGGCACTATTCACAATAGCAAAGACTTGGAATCAACCCAAATGTCCATCAGTGACAGACTGGATGAAGAAAATGTGGCACATATACACCATGGAATACTATGCAGCCATAAAAAAGGATGAGTTTGTGTGCTTTGTAGGGACATGGATGCAACTGGAAACCATCATTCTTAGCAAACTATCACAAGAACAGAAAGCCAAACACTGCATGTTCTCACTCATAGGTGGGAACTGAACAATGAGATCACTTGGACTCGGGAAGGGGAACATCACACACCGGGGCCTATCATGGGGAGAGGGGAGGGGGGAGGGGTGAGGGATTGCATTGGGAGTTATACCTCATGTAAATGACGAGTTGATGGGTGCTGACGAGTTGATGGGTGCAGCACAGCAACATGGCACAAGTATACATATGTAACAAACCTGCACGTTATGCACATGTACCCTAGAACTTAAAGTATAATAATAATAATAAAAAAAAATGTGTTGACAACAATTAAAAAAAAGAAATAACTCCAAAAACAATTTTTTTTTTGTATTTTCACATTGAAAATCAGTCAGATTTGTTTCCTCCTCAAAGAGCATGTTTATGTAAAATTAAATGAGTGCTGACAGTGAGCTGCACTTTTTTTTTTTAATGGGAAATTTTAAATGATTAGCAATTTTTGCCATTAGAAGGAAGCAACAAAGGAAACAGAGAAGTAGGCAGCGAGGAAGCACTGAAATGGAGTAAAAGCTGTCCTGAAAGTAAAGTGAAAAACGTATTTTAGGGAGGAGAGAGTAATCAGTTGGATCAAATGTTATTACTAGTTAAAACAGAATAAGAACTACATGATCACTGGATTAACCCACTGGACATAATCAGTATTCATTACATTTTCTTTTTTTTTTTTTTTTCCTGAGATAGAGTCTCACTCTGTCGCCAGGTTGGAGTGCAATGGCCTTATCCCCTCAGTTCCCTGAAATCTCTGCTTCCCGGGTTTAATTGATTATCCTGCCTCAGCCTCCTGAATAGCTGGGATTACAGACCTGTGTCACCATGAGCAGCTAATTTTTGTATTTTTAGTAGAGATGGGGTTTCACCATGTTGGCCAGGATGGTCTCAATCTCTTGACATCATGATCCACCCAGCTTGGCCTCCCAAAGTGCTGGGATTACAGGTGTGAGCCACTGGGCTGGCTTCCAAAGTAAATTGGTGATCTCAATTCAGCAGTTTTGTTGGAATAGTAGGGATGAAAGTCAGATTGAAATGGGTTCAAGAGGCAATGAGAAGGCAGAAAGTGGAACATCAACTCTTGCTATAAAAAGGAAAGGAGCAGGAATAACAGGGCAGTAGCTTGAAGGCACTGTGAAATTAAAAATTATAATGTTTTTAAAAAGGACAAATAACAGTATGAGTGTCGGCTGAGGAGAGCAATTCAGTAGAGAAGGAAAAATTGATTAGGAGAGAAGGGAGGGACGGCCTTCACAGGGGCTAGCATAGGAAGTAGTGCTCTGGTGGAGAGATTGACCTGAAATAAGATCGAGCTTATTCTATTTATGGGGACAGCACAGTTTAGACATTGAATCGCATAGATAAAACGAAGTGGAAAAATGCAGGAGTTTAAGCATGTTGATGTTTTCTTCTAAATGCTCCTGTTTTCTTACTGAAGTAAGAAGCAAAGTCATTAGCTGAGAGTGATGATGTGGAAAAGAGATGTGGGAGGTTGGAAGAGAGAAGCATTGTAGACCACCTCCAAGACTGCCTGCCATAAACGTGGTAGATCATCACCATCTTATTATTATTGCTGCTGTTGTTACTACTAGAACCACTATGTCTACAACTATGTATTTTTAAACTAAACTACCTAAAAACAATATTTTAGCTACAAATAATGACTTTAATAATAGTAATTCCAGATACGATGGCAAATATTAGTGTCAGAGATACTTAGCGGACATTTTGACCTTACTGCATTTCTGAAATTGTACCTACTCACAATTTCTGAGAAGACATACTTCTCTTCCTTTTTTTTTTTTTTTTTTTTTTTTTTTTTTTTTTTTTTTTTTTTTTTTTTGTTAGCCTACTATTGTTATTGTCTTCAGCTGCTCAAAACCTACCTTGAGGCCGGGCGCGGTGGCTCACGCCTGTAATCCCAGCACTTTGGGAGGCCGAGACGGGCGGATCACGAGGTCAGGAGATCGAGACCATCCTGGCTAACACGGTGAAACCCCGTCTCTACTAAAAAATACAAAAGTGAACCCGGGAGGCGGAGCTTGCAGTGAGCTGAGATCCGGCCACCGCACTCCAGCCTGGGTGACAGAGCGAGACTCCGTCTCAAAAAAAAAAAAAAAAAAAAAAAAAAAACCTACCTTGGACACCTTGAACTGTTTCTACAGGAATAAGTCCTACATTTACATTCCACTTGCAGGCAACATCCTCATAATTGAAAAAAATATATTCAAAATAAATCCAAATTGCGATTTCTTAAAAAGGATGTGTGCTACTCTGAAACAACTTGGAAAAGCAATTACTGTAACATAAATTATATTTATGTTTTCTGTTAGTACCAACTCTATTTACAAAGTGTTATATTCACTCTAAATAAAAACTTAGAAATGTGTACTTACACATGCAAATATAACCATATTTTTATTTAATAGCTTAAAATGCACTTGATTTTCCTGTGCTTGTGTAGAATATCAGTCACGTATTTTTCCTTTTTTGCCAAGAAAGGTTAGAAAACAATTTTCTTCAGCTTCCACAGTTTTGTTTTGTGTGTTTTTTTTTTCTTTTTTTTTTTTCTGGAAGTAATTTGTATGTGTGTGTAGAGGGCAAAAACTCTACAGACAATTGGGTCAGTGAATAGATCTGAGTAAATTCAGTTTTTAAAATATCCCTGGTCCCTGGGTTTTAAGTTCAACCATTTTCTACTTTCTCTCATGTTTAGGTTGATGTAGGTGGGAGTTACTCATATCTATTTCTTAATTCTTCTTATTGCACAAGTAATAAGGTGAACTTCATTGTTTAAATTTAGTATTTAAAAAACCTCTTAAAAATATTGAGAAAGAAATACGTTGTTGGCTAATATTTTTTAATCCTGTGGTTTTGAATTCATATAGGAGTATACAACTTTATCTCCTATTGCCCTTCACATAAATGTTTATCATTCGATATTATCTATTCCCACCTAAAATCCATGCAGAACATGCACACTACCTCTCAGTTTGAAGGTGGACATTATGAGAGCCTCCCACTCACTGGAAATACTTCTACAGAGTGCTTCCAATGGAGTTTAACAAATTTTCCTGCATGGATATTCTTGTGCATTATCATCAATAGACAATATTTAGACCACTGTCACTCTAAGTTTCTCATTCAATAATGTGGATCTTTGGCATAGGTGAAGTGCATAGCTTTTTTTCATGGTCACAAAGGGTGCTAATTATATGAAAAAGATAGAAAAGTCACAAAATTATAGGTTCAAGAGATGGTAACAAAATTTTTTTAAAGTGTACTGGACAGTATTGCTGTAAGGCTGACGGCCAAAGAAATTTACAGTCACATTACACAGAGTCAAGGAAATGTTAAATATTTTTTTGCCTAGTATCAGCTAGCTCTCACATTTTAAACAGTGATATGGCATGAACAATGCCAAACTTTCAGATGGACAGGTTCTGTAGATCAAGAGACTGCAGAAGTATTCTTAAATACCTGCTAAATGTTATAGAGAAAAAGAGTTATGTTTAAGAGCAGATTTTCAACATTAGTGAATCTGGATTGCTTTATAACAACATTGCTAATGAACCTATATTTCGGTTGATAAAAATGTTGAGACCAGAGGCTAACAGAAACCTAATTCTGTGTTTTCCTTAGCAAAGTTCTGTATTCACTAATTTAGTGTTTGCAGTGACTTTATAAACATAAAACTTTTTGCTGAAAGAATGAGTGCTTCATTCTAACTGGGATGATATCAGTGATGATACTGAGAAGTTTTATTCCAGTGTACACAGCATTAATGGATTTTGTTTACTTTATTGTTTTGTAACATGTCAACTTGTCTAGGCTGAAGTAAAACCCATGAAATTCCCTTTCTAGGGTGTTTCCAGTTAGTGTGGCAAATGAGAAATTCTTCGAAGAGTTGAATGGCTGAAGGAATCCATCAGCCATTTTATATCATACACATATCTTCCCCCAGTTAGTCAATCAAACTTTAGGTGCTACTGGGAAAAGACTTCACAGATGTAATTAAAGTACCAAATCCATTGATTTTAGTTAATCAAAGGGAGATAACCTTAGGAACATATTCTCAAGAGCTCCTGGAGCTATGTCATGGGCCATTGGTTACTCGTATTTGGCTCAGAGTAAACCTCATAAAATATTTTGTAGAGTTTGAATTTTTTCATTGACATATATTTCACAAAAAGACAACATAAGTAGTCACTTTTGGGCTGGGCAGTTGAGGACAAGTGTTTTTCTCATGCCCTTTATTCCTATTCTAGAGCAATCTTAGAGGACACCAAACATTCATATAGTGTAGCTGCAGATGGAGGAGAGTACTGACCCATGTTGAATTTCTATGAGTGAAAAATGAATGTCTTATTTGGTTGATCCCCTGAGAGTTGGGGTTAATTTGTTAACACAAGAGAGCTTAGCTTACTTTGACTAATGGACCATGATAAGATGCTTGGATTTTATCATGTAAAAGATTACAGAACATTAAAGAATGTTAAGGAGACCTGTAGCATGAACTACAGCATAATATTTGGACCATTCTGATTTTAAATAAGTCAGTAACAATACTTCTATCTCTTTACTTTGCACTGATACAAGGGTATCCTTACACTTTAGTTCAGAACTGCTCGTATGGAGAAGAATTTTCAAAGATACTAGGTTGAACATGTAGCTATCAGTTAGAAAATTATTATAAAGTGAGAAATGACAGTATTTGAATGATGACCACATAAGTGGAGATGGAAGAAACAAAACACATTGACAGATATGTGACAACATAATTGAAGATCCTATCTTAATTAAAATGGCTGAGAAAATTAAGAGTAGATGTTTTCTCCTTGGTATATACAATGATCATCTACTAGCAAGGTAATTTAACCTGTTCACACCTAATGTTCCCCTCATTTTCACTATTTAAATATATATATATATGAACCTATATCTGTTCATAGTAATTCAAATCATACAGTATGATTTTCTAGTAGTACTTCTCAAGCCCAGAAATGTAATGATGGTGTTTTAGGAGGTGAGACAAATGTCAAAGTGCTAGAACTATGTTCTCTCTACAGTCTGTTTCAATCAAGCTAATGCCACCATGATATGTTTTTATATATGAACACTTCATGTAAGTTTTTCTTCCTATAACTTCTCTGTCAGTAGGGAGACTCATTTATCATTTTATAATATTGTTTTCACTGGTGGAAACTAGAAGATATTTGCCATGTGCTGGAGATTTTTTTGCTTAGAAGTACTGCCAATCAAGAATCTCTAGGCTGGTCATTACTGTGTCTGCTTTTACCTCCTATTTCAGGACATTTTTCTCTTCTTTTTGAGTATATCAGAATAGGAGGGTTCTATTTTTGTACTTAACTGTGTAAGTACAAAAGACTGCAGTTTATCATATATTCTGATTCGGCAAGTTACAGAATTTCCCTAGGGGCTCTTTGGGACTCCACACAGAAAAGACTGTCAGAATCTAACCCTAACAAAACTGAAATGCTCAGGTTCCTGGGATGAACAAGCCAACTCGGACCCCCAATAACACACAAACACACTTGCAAAACAAACTGCTGTTTGGTCAAATCTTCTGTTTATAGCACCTGGAACAATGTCTGTTACATAGTAGGTCCTAAAGAAATATTTATTAAACCACCACCTCTTTAGCCAATGTTGATTGGGAATCTTCTCTGTGCTAGACACTGTGGTAGGGTGGGGATATTTAAAAGTGAGGAAAAGAACACAATGCCTCATCATTTTCATGAAGAGTATGATATAATAACTGTTACAAAATGATAAATGCTATAGAAACTCTGTCTACAGATACCATATACACTCATCTAAGCAAGAAGATATTTGAACCTAAATGTAAAGGTTGAGTAGGAGTTCACAAGATTGAAAGGCATTGAAAAAAGGGAATCTAGGTAGATTGAACATATGTGAAAAATTGTAGGGTAACAAAAAGAAATGTTAATACTCCTGGATTAGAGATTGAGCACCACATACACATTTTTTACCAGGCAGGGAACAACTTATCCAACATAGTCTGTGGGATAAAGCTCTGGAAGACATTAAGCAGGTATTTGAAAACTGTTTACATGTTTTAAAATGGAATTTCTATCCTATATCAGGAAAGTTGTCTTTTTCTTTTTCCTGTGTATAGTAGGACATGCTAAGTCCTTCATCTTCAAGATGTCAGAGATAAAAACTATGTTAAGGAGGGGAGATCCTCAGTGTGTTGGGGGACAGAATTGGGGCAGGGACTCTGCCAGCTGAGAGCATCTCTCTTCCTCTCATACTCATGTTGGGTCTGGTTGCTCAGGGGGCTCTTATATCGTGGAGACCAGGTAGGCCATAAGGTCCACCACCCTGTTACTACAGTCAAATTCACCATAACATCAGGAAATGAACTTAACAATATAGTTGTTGAAGAAAATGCCAGCTCAAACATTGAAGGTGGAAGAGTGGGTTTTACTTTTAAACCTACAGGAGACAACCTGGTCTTCTTCAGCTTAGCCCAGGATGCCTTTTGTGGGCCCTATAATTCATGCTTCCATACCTTCTTGATGCCATTATATTTGGAAGCTTTTTCCAGATGAAAGATCAGATCCACAACCAACACACTGGGTGTGAGGATACAGATGTCTGTGTCAGTGAGCTTTCCTTTCAGCTCAGGAATAACTTAGTCCACAGTCTCGGCAACAGCAGTATATGCAGGAATGACGTTCTCAGCAGTCTCAGAGGTGTCATGCTCCAGTTTCCCAGAGTGTCTTCTGGATGGCAGTAATGGCATGGAATGTGGTCATGAGTCCCAACATGATGCAAAAGTTGTCATGAATGACCTTGACTAGGGGTGCTAGGCAGTTTGTGGTACAGGAGACATTGCTGAAGATCTTGAGGGAAATGCCATATTTCTTATGGTTTACACTCATCACAACATGGGGCATCAGCAGATGAGGCAGAGATGAGGACCCCTTTGGCTCCACCTGTCAAATGATTGTCAGTCTTCTTCAAGATACAGAAGACCCCAGTGAACTCCACAACATATTCATCACCAATATCACCCTATTTGATAGTGGGATCTCACTCCTGGAAAATAGATATGGGCTTCCCTTTGATGACAAGCTTCCTGTTCTCAGCCTTTTCTGTGTCATTGAACCTGAGATAGGTAAAATCATACTGGAACATATAGACAATGAAGTTGAAGCCAGTGAAGGAGTCATTGATGGTAACAGTATCCACCATGATAGTGATAAAGACAGCCTTGGTGACCAGGCACCTGATATGGCCAAATCCATTTACTCCAATCTTCACCATCATGTCTCAGGGCTGTAGTTGGCACTATGTAAGAAGTTGCCACTGTCTGTTACACGGGTATCAGCAGAAAGCCAGAAAGTAAAGCTTGAATGACACTGGTTAGCAATATTTGGACTAGTTATTAGGCTTTGTGTAAGATTAGATTGCCTGAAATCCCTTTCCATTACGTTCATGATGTCCCCGGTTTGGATTCATAGTGTTCGCTTGCTGTAGTTGTAATTTCAAGTACCCTTTTAAGTCTACTGCATCCCCAATTGTCTGGCCAGAAGGCAATGTCAGGGTTCTTGTGGGGCTGGGGAAGTGAGGAGGAAAATAGTTTATCCTATTTATCCTAGTCAACCATACATGAATGAATGAACCTTGAATAGCAACATTTATAATACCAGCAAAAGAACATTTACAGTGATTTCAATGTTAGATGTAAAAGTATGCTGGCTTTTATTCTTAGCACTGCACTATTAGAAAAAATCTGGTCAGATCTGCTCAGCACCAAAAGCACTTGATAATTCTGGTGTGGGAATGACCAGTTTCCAATCAGAATATTGTATTTAATGAGGCAACTCTTTTATCATATATTTAAATAAGTCACTGAATAGGAAATAAGACTTTTGGGGTATGTATGATATTCAAACTAACCTCATTAATATTACAAATCATCTCAGCTGCTCTATGACATATATGATCTGATTTATTATTCACAACGGTGTTATCAACTAGTATTATACCTCTATTTGAGTTACATTTAAAAAAACTGATAGAGTAAATTTACTTAGGAAACGACAAAACCAGAAATACTGCAACCTTTTTTTCTCAAGTACAGAATTTTATTCACTTTTCCATGAAGCCTTATCAACTGGATTGAAATGTGAAAAGTGGTCCTCAATTTAATGTTTAAAAAACTCTTATATTGAGAAATGTTGTTCATATTTTATTTGAAATTAATGATGCTAATTCCAGTGTTCAACTATCATAATAGTTTTCTCCAACTTATTTATTTTTATAACTAGTAAGTAAGGTTATATGGAATACCATTTTGGAGCCAACATATACAATGTCCAAATAGTCACATTTAAATATCTAACCTGCAATTGATTTTTAGTAGCAATAAACAGTGACTTCTGGTAGCAATTTGTGGACTCTGTGCATAGTATTTAATAGACTTACTGCTTGAAATAAAGCAAAAGGACAGATACGACTTAAGGGAAAAAGAGAATTGAAATGGGAGATGGATTTGGCATTGTTAAGAGTCAAGATAATAAAACCTTAAAGTATAATTTAAATAATAGCTCCAGGTAGTTAAAAAACCTTCAACCTGGTAATCAAACAACTGCTATGATTGTTACTGAGCCTGACAGAATAATTGCCTTCTTAGTCATGAAATACAAGCTTTAACATTTAGTCCTAGGCCCAGAATTGAAAGTAAACATTCTTATGAGCAAATCACAATTAATATGAAGCATTTGCAAACAATGTGCACTCCATGGAAACAACTATACATGTTCACATCATGGTTGAGCTCACGTAGATTTCTTCTCTGTACACTTCCCATGCTTCTACCCAGGCAGGGATGAAATTAGTATATGCCTTCCTTCAATTGAAGAAACATTTTAAAGACCCATTAATTATTGTTAAATTTTTCATTATTCTTAAACTCATTGATATGGAGAGACTGGAAGTGAAACTACAATTTCCAGGGTTGAAAGCCATGACTATTTTATTATCTCTGTAGCTTTGTCAGATTTTTTTTTATTATTATTATACTTTAAGTTCTAGGGTACATTTGCACAACGTGCAGGTTTGTTACATGTGTATACATGTGCTATGTTGGTGTGCTGCACCCATTAACCGGTCATTTACGTTAAGTATACCTCCTAATGCTATCCCTCCCTCCTCCCCACTCCCCACAATAGGCCCCGGTGTGTGATGTTCCCCTTCCTGTGTCCAAGTGATCTCATTGTTTTTTAAGAAAAAGTTGAGCCAATTCTGTAATGCATATTTGTGTATTCCTAGAAAAGGTTATTTCAATCTTATTTTCGCAGTTAAGTTTTATAACTTCATTTAATTTTGTTTTGTTAATATATTTTTATTCTTTGGATAGTTAAGAAAGCCATAAATTATTGTTATTCATCATAACACCCCTGTTAGTTTTGTAAAACCTGGGTATTAGAGACACCGATACTTTAGTCCATTTCATAATCATTTACCAATTTTTCATAAGCCTACAGCACCCAGTCTCCCATCTAAGTACTAACTAGGCTAGACTCTGCTTAACTTCTGAGTTCAGATGAGACTGGGCACATTCAGAGTGGTATGGTCATAGACAGTAAATTATTCACTTTTAAATGATCATTGATTCATATTTAGAAAACACTCAATTCTGATATTTCAAATAGTAATCAAATATTACATGCATTTTCTTATAATTTCTTCACATTGACAATGTTGAAATTTACTTGAGCCCTCTCCTCCTGAAAACAATAGTGATTCAGAAACTCCCACCCTTTTGAGTTCCAGGATATAGTTTACTAAAAAGAATGGCCCTTCTCCATATGACTCATGTAAGGCTTGTGGATGATCCTCTTGTTTACCTGTGTAAAGACCAGGCATAGACCCTTCAAATTCCTATTATTTGGCTCATTAATGTTTAGCTGAGCTGTTTGTCCCCTAGCCAATCTGGAAAGAATGCCGTCTAACTTGACTAAAATTTAGTTAGGATTCTCTCCTTGACTGGAGACCTTGGAACCTTGACTTTCTCCTGAGATTAAACAAGCTCTGAAACACTGAACAACTCTTTAATGGCCCTACCTGAGATTCATATGTCTGCAGAGAAAAACCTTCCTTCATCAAAACTCACACCATCTGCTCTTCCATTACCCCACACCTGGTCTTTCTAGCATCAACTATTCCTCTCTATAAAGAAAAGCCTCTTCTTTCTGACCTGCGAGGTACTTGTAGCTCTAATGGTTAGAACATTTCCCCTGTGGTAGTAGTCTTTGGAATGAAGTCTCTCTCTCTTTTTTTTTTTTTTTCCTTAACCTAAGCCCAAGTTTGTTTTGTTTGACAGTTTTCTGGTATTGTGACTTGGGTGGAGTGCTAAGTCCCTGGAATCCTACTTTCTTCTCCTAGGTATTCATGCCAGCTTCTTGGATCTTTTGTATTTTTACCTGGCTGGGGAAATCAGGGTCCCTGGTGGTGAGTCTCATCTCCTAATCCAGTGCTGCAGTTGTACTTACTGTAAAAGCTCAGTAAGGAATTGACGTTACTCTTTTCAGGCAGAGACTTTTCTTTGACCCTTCTGTGATGTCTTTCCCTTGTTCCTATAGTGAGGATTGAGCAAGGTTATTTCCTTGGCTCTTCTAGTGAGGATTGCATTGGGGAATGGGAGTTGAGCTTTGGCTGCTAGGATGGGGACTGTGCAAGATAATATTTCAGTGGTACTTTTTCCCAGTTTATGAAGATCTTATCTCTTATTTAATTATCTTAATCTCATGGGTAATTTTAAATCATTTGGCACCATCTCTCTTCTTCTGCAACAAGTTATGTGCTTCATTAGTAAGGCACTAATTCAGTTCAATATATTCAAAAATGCAACGTTTCATTAAAAAAAAAAATAGTACTTCAAAAACCTCTTGGGAAATGGAATCATGTCACACTGGCTACTCTAAGACTTCCCTCTTATGATCACCCTTACTTCCCTTTTTTTCTCTTTACCACTTTGGACCTTCTGTTTATGTCCCTTGAATCCTTGATCTGTCTCCTTGAACACCCTACCTTCTCCACTTCTCTATCCAAACTTCCCAGACCTGTGATCTCCCGTTCTTGCCCATCACGTCATCTCTACGGCCACTCAAGCTCCCTCCCCACCCCGGGCTCCTGAGGAGCTCGGGAACCCTGAGATGGACCCCCTGAGACTTAAAGGGCTAATTGGAGACGTGCTGAATCTCTTTTCCGCTGCGATGGGCTTTCGAGATACCCCAATGGCCACTTGTTTTCTCCTCAGTCTCTCAGCCAAAACTGAGTTCACAGCCTTCGTCAGATTACACATCAAGGCAAAGAAAATATTAAAAATTTGATCCATGCATATTGGTGAAGACACTTCAGCCTTCACATTGACCAGGTAACCTCAATTTGTTCTGTCTGATAAAAACACAATCTTAGTAAAAATATAAAGCCAGGGCAAGGAGGAGGGCCAGATCTTTTATATGAAGCAGAAGGATTTCTTTTTCTGTTTTTATCCTTGATTCCTGTCTAAAATTTTACAACTGAAGCTCTATACTATTTGTGTCTGTCTGGATGCTTATAAATGTGTGTGTATATTTTTTTATGTACTTTATATGTTTGTGACGTTTTCTCAGCCTCGGTTGTTATTACCAAATTATTGAATTTTAAAAATTTGAAAGGAGCTCTGTTCCTATTGGCTTAGTAATAAATAAATGCTTACATAAATTAAATCTTCCTATAATTCCAAGAGATTAAGAAAATCAAACTTTCAACACTTATGTATATTTTTGTGTGTATGTTATATGCATGTAATATTTTCCTACCCTCTGATGTTATTAACAAATTATTGTACTTAAAAAATCTTAAATGAACTCTATTCTTAATAACTTAGTGATAAATAAGCATTTATGAATTAAATCTTTCTATTGTTCCCAGGTACGAAGAAAGTTGAACTTCTAATACTTTCAAAAGCATTTTATAGAAACTAATTCAAATGTTTTAACTTCACATACTTTTTGCCATTTATTTTTATGGTAGTTAGTGGTGATATAGATAGCTAGAGATTTGGTCTCAGTGTTTTAATAAATACACTTACTTTTACTGAATTGAGAAGTTATACTATGAGGAAGCATATAGCTATAAAAAGATGTGAGATCTCATAAGCAGGAATTGAACAATGCAAACACAAGGACACAGGGAGGGGAACATCACACACTGGGGCTTGTCAGAGAGTGTGGGGTTAGGGGAGGGATAGCATTAGGAGAAATATCTAATGTAGATGACGAGTTGATGGGTGCAGCAAACCAATATGGCACATGTATACCTATGTAACAAACCTGCATGTTCTGCACATGTATCCCAGAACTTAGAGTATAATAATAAAAAACTAAAAAATAAAAATAAAAAAGTAATAGTGACTTCACAATTCTGTTGAAAAGATGAGCGATGATGCTGTTTAGTGAGATGTTTATTATAAGAGACACTCATAAATAAATTTTAAATATTCACAAAAAAGCTGTGAGATGTGTATTTGTAAGATCTGCTTATCAGCTATAGAATATTTATGCTGTGAAAGACTATTCACAATTCTCTACTTCACAGTTTCATTTGTAGAATAAAGGTTATTGTAGTTTAAAGTTGTAACCAACAATGTAAATGAGAACCTATTGGGAGAAATAATGACAGAAAGGAAAATCATTAGCATGCAAAGTATAAAGTATGGGTTTTTGTTAAGAAAAATAATAGCTTTGTCTTAAAGTAAAATGACTGCTTCTTCCAGATAGAGAAAGAGGAAAGTGTAGGTCAAAATTTGAATGAATATAGAAAACTGTAGAAGGTTTATAGAAAATGAATTTTATCTGTTGTGGTCAAAGCTAGCTAAGGTTTCATGGGTTTATGTATAAAAAAAGAACTTTAGTACCAAATATACTGATTCAAAACTAGTATTTGTATTTAGCTCTGTTAAAATGACAAGAGCTTCTTGGATTATTGGTCTACCCTTAATAGGAGTTAACCAAATGTTTTTCTTTACATTCTGGGTAATCTACCTAGAGGGCAAAAATTGTGACTTTTATCAGAAAAATTTATTTGCTAACTGAAGACTGAATGGAATAAGACTTAAGTACATAGAATTGAATTAAATGATGAAGAATGATTATAGGTTTTGTCTGGAATATTGCCAGTATTTTAATGTCCCATGTTCTGTATATAATTTTGTTTGTTTGTTTTCGCAAGTTATGTATACCTCATGACATTTGTAGACTATGCTTTCATACACAGAAAAAAAAAAAGAAGAAAAAGAAACAAAACATTTGTCTTTTATCCATGCCCAACCCCTCCAGAATTCATAAACGTTGTTGTTGTTGTTGTTGTTCTTTGCCAATTTCATTATTTGCAAAGGTGCTTGTCAAACAGAGATAACTGGAAACACTGGTTCTATAACTACGGCTTTGGCTGGAAGGCCATATTGGAGAATGTTGCTTTTCTAATCAGATGTGAACAGTTTGAACGAAACACGGTTGATTTTTTTCTTTAAGTGGAGCTAAAGTTTACAAAGCTCTTGTATTAGTCAGGGTTCTCTAGAGGCACAGAACTAACAGGATATAGGGGGTTTATTAGGTATTAACTTACATGATCACAAGGTCCCACAATAGGCCATCTGCAGGCTGAGGAGCAAGGAAAGCCAGTCCGAGTCCCAAAGCTAAAGAACTTGGAGTCCAATGTTCGAGGGCAGGAAGCATACAGCACAGGAGAAAGTTGTAGGCTGGGAGGCTAAGCCAGTCTCCCCTTTCCATATTTTTCTGCTTGCTTTATATTAACTGGCAGCTGATTAGATTGTGCCCACCAGATTAAGGGTGGGTCTGCCTTTCCCAGCCCACTGACTCAAATGTTAATCTCTTTTGGCAATACCCTCACACACAGAATCAATACTTTGTATCCTTCAATCTAGTCAAGTTGACATTCAGTATCAACCATCACAGCTCTCTTCCAAAAATTGGCCTGAAAGTCGTCTTACAATGTTCCCAGTCCTACAGATGAGTAAGAATGATAACTTCCTGCAAAACCTAGGAATCTTAGGATATTTTCATGACTTCAGGAATAAAGGAATTCATCCAAATTTATAGCTACACAGGTGAAATCTAATGGCAAATTATTGGCTTAAGTCCTAACCTCAAGAAGCTTTTAAAAGTCCAATCTGAGATTCCTTATAAGGATTTCCAACAATGCAAACTTCAAAAGGCTTATATAGGAAATTATTTTTGTTGAACCTACGTAAATAGTCACATCAACTCAGAGGCCTTATTCTGTGATGGAGAAAAATCTTTCTGTAAGATTATATTTGGTCAGAGGAAGGAAAGGTTAATTGTAGAGAGGCATGTTATGTTTTAATAGAAAACTAGAGCTTATAATATTGGGTAATCATATTCTGGTCCTGTTCACTGTCTTTCAACTGTTTTTCCAGCTTTTTGTAAATTGCAAGTAGCTGATATGCAAACTCTGTTTCATAGAGATTCAGTTCACTTTTTCTACTGTGGAAAAAAAAAAAAAACAATTTTGTTACCTACCTATAATTGGGATTAGATCCTGTCACTTGTATAAATTGGCAACCATTATCAAATTTCCAATTATGTCAGTTCTCTTAAATATCTCGTTAAAACCAAACTAATGCTTCCAATATTTCTTCCCCACCCCCTACTTGTGATTACAGAAAGCTAAACCCTGAATGCTCATATGTATAATGGCCCCAGCAGAGAATCAGCTGACTATGAAGAAAAACATCCCACTACTCAACACTTAACACTTTTCAGACTTGCTTACTTGTTCTTTTTAAAATGTCCTTTTGTTCTCACTTTTGAGACTCTTGTAGATTTTGAGGTCAGAGCATTCTGTCTATTGCAATTATCCCTGGCTCCCAATTGCAATAGTCTTTTTGAATAAAGTCTCTCCTTACCCAAGTCTAGATTTATTTCCTGACACTGTCTTCTAGTATGTTACTTTTACCCAGAATTATCTTTTCTTTCACTCTCCTCTAGTTGAAATCCTCCACATTTAAAACTAAATCAAAAGACACATTATCTCTGAATATTGTCCCTATCTGGCAGTCAGAATTAATTGCAAGGTATTTTATTTGAACTTTTATTCATCACTTATTCATCCTCCCTTTATAAGAATGGTTTACCAAATTTTGTCTAAAGTTAAATTTTTAGTCACTTAAAAGCAAGAAACCTATATTATTCACTTTCTTTTTTTTTACAGTCCCTTGAAAAGAATAAATATCTATGTGTGTCTTTTTCATTTATTTAATATGGAGTTACCACATTTTTACTGTCCCATAGCAAAAGTGGTATTTTAGGCATATTCTGAGTCATGTTTATTCACTAATTCTATATATTTGAAAAAATAATGTTTTCACTCTACGGAACATTAGGTAGAAACCACAGAAGGGATTATCTTATAATCCCTCATGTAAGTGCCCTTCCACTTTACCTGAATATGTTCACATTAGTTTTTGCCATTTAACATATGAAGATTGTTTAGAATTTCAAATTGTGTATATAAGATTTTAATTATTTGACTCCAGTCAATTTTTAAATTATATTCTAGTTAAAACAAAGTAGGCAATTTAAACCATAATACAGCATATGTGCATAGATATTTCTTGGTCTTTCCATGCCCCTTTATATTATGTGCTATGATAGAGTAAGAGAATAAACAACTGGCTTAGACTGAGTTCATGTCTATAATGATCACATCATTTTCTAAGATGTGCTTTGAAAAGCTTCTAATTCCTTTTTCTTGTGTTCCTTATATTTGCTGACAATAGTTTTCCTTCTATTTGTAGTTTCAGCACCGTGCCTACTTATGAGAGTTACTGTTTCGGACTTTAGTTGGTTTCGCTGGTAAACCCACCCATGGTTTACATTTACCAAACAACACAATCTCTGCCATGTTCCCATATGCTTGATCATTTATTTTCTGAAAGAATAGAGTAGTAGGCAGGAATGGGATTAAAGGGAGTGGCTGCAAAATAAGCAAAGAAAGCACAGGTTATTTCCTGTTTAGGCATAGTCCGAACACCAAGAATATTTGACTTATAGCTCTTATGTTGTATAATTGAGTGGTCAGGAAAGTTGCTATAACAAAGAGGCACTAAACTGTGGTAGTAAAAACAGTATAAAAAAATTCATCTTTTACATAAAGTAGTAGGTCCAGATTTGATAGGGAGACTTCCATCTTTGTTCAGGTATCTATTTCATGGGCAGTTAGTTTACACCATTTTTAGGCCACTGGATATTAAAAGAAGAGTCAGAAAAGCACTCAAGTTCTTTTGAAGGGATAGCTTAGTAGGGGATATCACTTCTCATATCCCATTAGGTAGAAAATATATATGTTTATAGCAAAACTGCATAAGAGGCTTGGAATTGTAGTCTCTAGTTAAGCCCATTTCTGTCATTAGAAAGGGGAAAGATAAATATTAGTAGGAAATTATTAATCTCTGTTCCTCAAGCCAAAACAGAGAGACAAAGAACTTATGATTTAAATCACTATGAAAGAGTTATACCTACAAATAATCTATTCAGCATACAATTCAGCTGTGAATCCATGGGAAAAGAAAGGGGTACAGAAAGGTAAGAGGTGCAATAGAGGAAGAATATCTTAATCTTCTTTGCTCTGATTATTTGACTATTCAGTAGGACTTGTGAACATATACAGACTAGGTTAATTATTTATCTTGGAAGTAGGTGATTTAAGCACATACACAAACGTTTACACATGTGCACACACAATACATGCTCATTAATTTTCTGGTTTTATACTCCATTTCTGACTAGATATGCAGGCTTCCATCACTTCCCAGAGATTTAGAACTTCAAACTGAGACAGGATTATACAGAATTTATTTTACTGAAAGATGAAACTATGGTAAGCTTGAGTAAAGATAGTTTATTCTTTTAAGTTTGCAAAATCCCACCAGAAATATGGAGATCAAAGTTTGCATTAAAGGTAAGATAGAACAATAATAATCTAATTTCATATAAAACTGAGCACCAAAGTCCAAAAACTATGCTATTAATTAACATTGTGTTTGTGTTATCCATTGAGGTAATACCTTCCCTTTAGCCTTATTATTCTATCTTAAAATACTGAACTTACATAAATATCTTCAGACCTCAACAATTTCAATATAATATGCTCGAATTTTCCCAAAAAATCTAACTAAACTCAAGTGTTAGTCATTAAAACTAAAAATATGCTTAGTTGTTCTTTCAATTTATGTGACCTATTTCAGTAATGATTACAACTCACCATTCTTCTTGTCCTCTTGAATACACCTATTAATGATTACATCAATGAAATGTCAAAATAATCCATTTGGTTAGGAGATAAAATAAGCTTAAAGAAGTTATTGAAAATGTATGAACAAATGGTTAACTTTCTACATATTATTTTGAAGTTCTCTGGAGTATATATACAAATACTCTTAAATTTTCAAAACTTTAAAATAATAAGCAAGTCAGGAGACTTCCGATAACTAATAAAATAGTGACCAGCACATGCTTTTGGTTTTCTCCCCTATAATCTACTCCTGAGAAATCACGGAAGCAATACAGATAATAGATTTGAAGAATTAATATTAAAAAGTGGGAAACCTGCGAGATCAAAGGCTGTTGTGAATTAGTGCATGTAAAAGAGAGAGAGAGCAGAGACAGAAGGGCTAGCATGTGGGTTAGCAGTGTCCTGGGAGAAAGGTGTATTACAGTGTAAGACTGAAGTGGGAGAGAATTTTAAAATTCTAACCTTAGAACGTGATCTTCGTAATGCCATTGTTTGTCATTACCACATTAATATATAGCAACATCCTAAGCATTGACCCTGATGGCCTGAATTGCTGCTGGAGCAAGGTGGCAAGTTAACTGATTCATGTCTACCTTCTTCAAAGTCAAGTGTTGGTGACATGGCATTTAGAAAAATAAGTATTCAGAAAAGGCTTCTTATCTAAGAGTAATTTTAAGAAGAAATTACTAACCATTTAACAGGATCTACTCAAAGTTTCTTTAATAATCAAGCCTAAATTTTACTGGTGCACAATTCTTCCCTAATAAATAATGTATTTCTAAGCTTTGTTTGCAACTAAGAGTGCCTATATGATGCAATTCTGGTCAATGGAATAAGTGCAAATTATGTCTACAATTTCTAGATTATGCCTTTGAAAAGAAAACAAATTCTATTTTACTTTCTTTTAACACATACATGACAACGTCTATAGCAACAAACTTGGACCCAGGAACACTTTTGATTCAGAGTCTTTTAATTACTTTGTGGTGAAGAAATATCCTAAGACTTGCCAACTCTGAACAACTACCTTTGAGACTATTAAAATAAAGAAGAATAAAATTCCATTGTACTTGTATCATTGTAACTATGGGTCTCCTTGATACAGAAATTTAACACAGACCATAAGTGCTATGGTTTGAATATGGTTGGGTTGTCCTCACCTAAATTCATGTTGAAATTTGATCCCCAAAGTGTTTTTGGGAGGTAGGGCCTAGTGGAAGGTATTTGGGTCATGGGAGAGGATCCCTCATTAATAGTGTGATACTATGTGATAGTGAGGTCTCACTCCAGCAAGACTGGATTAATTCTACAGAAATAGGTTAATCGTTATAAAGCAAGGCTTTTTCCTGTTTGGTCCCTCTGCACATGTATCTGCCTCCCCTTTGACCTTCTCCACCATGCAATGACACAGCATTGAAGCGAAAGTTAGAAGCAGTGCATGAACTTCTAAGCTTGCAGAACCATGAGCTAAATAAATCCTTTTTCCTTATAAATTACCCAGCCTCAGGTATGCTGTTACAGTAACACAAAGCAGACTAAGACAGAAAAAAATAGCTCAGAATATAAAGAGGAATCCAGTACCAGAGTACTAGGATAGAATGCCAAGGCACGGCATTCTAAATCAAAAGTTTTCTAAGGCTCTTAAGAATCTTGATTCTGAGTTCATTTCCTAAATATCACTTTGTTTCCCCAAGAAGGACACAATAAGGACCCACTTCCTATGATACAATTACCAGAAGAAGTGTAGATGATACCACCAGGTCAACATAAATTCACAGGATGAAATAACCAAATAGCTGAGTAGTAAACTCATTATAAAGAAATATAACGAATGTAACACACAAAGCCATACTTTTGTAACAGACAGAATAACAATTTAAACTAATTATAGTAAATTTCATGGAAGTTTATTATGAAAGAATAGAAGGTAATTTTAAAAACAGAAAAGAAAGTAATAAAGTAAAAAATGTATGATGGATGAGATAAAATCTGGTTAGAAACAGTTGAAGAATGAACAAGTGATGTGGAAAATTATATTTAGAAACTTTATAGAAGTCAACTGGAAAATATAGAGATGAAGGGTTAGAAATTGGAGGAAATAAACTAGAATTGCCAGCATTTGGACACAGAATGCCAAAATAAGTGCAAATCTGAGGAAATAGTAGTAATATGCACATAAAATTAATTGAGTTTAACATTTCATAGTAAAAGGATTTATATAATGCCAAACTTTCATGTTAGAGCAAATCTATACCTACACGTGTTGCATTGAAATTTAAGTTTGTCAAGGTACAAGGAGCAAATTCTAGAAACTTCCAAAGTGGGAGAATTTTTGCAAAGTTTTTCAAAAACAGAAAAAATAACTAAAGATAGTCATTTATTTTATGAAACATAATCTCAGAAGAGATAGACAATACAATAAAAAAAATTATAGGTCCAAGCAATACTTATGTGAATCCAACAGTATATTAAAACTAAGGTATCATAATATAAAATTTATCACAAGAAGGCATTGATGCTTCAATGTAAAAATCTGTCATTATAATTAATCACATTAATAGACTAAAATAAAAATGTATGATTATTAACAGATGTAGACAAAACATTTGATAAAAATTGCTACTTGAAAATAGTTAACAAACAATAAGGAGATATTTCTAATATGGCAAAAGTTATTTGCCAAATACCTATTTAAATACATTCCATTTAGTACCAAGAAGAGGGTAGGGAATTTCATTATCATCAACACTCTTTAAGGTTGCATTGAACGTTCAGGATATGCCGTAAAATAATGGAAGGAAGGAGGCAGTGGGTAGGTAGAGAATGAGAAAAGAAGAAGAAAAGAAGGACAGGAAAGAATTAAAATATAAAGTTTTAAAGGAATTAGATTAAATATTATTTGCAAATGATATCTATATGAAAATTATAGCATCAGAATTTATTAGAATTAGTAAGATAGTTGATTGTCTACTAGACTCAAAATGAGCATAAAAATTAGCATTTCTTCTATATGGATAATAAGATACTAGAAAATATATTTATATGATAAAAACATAAAAGTTTAAATTTCTATAAAATAGGAATTTATAAGGAAATAATCTGCTATAACTCAATGGACTAGACAAATTTTTTAAACTCAAGTAAAGAAATTAAATACAAGCTTTGAGCTAAAAAAATTCAAGATTCTTGTATTGAACAACTTAACATCATATTTATGGAAAATTTCTGTAAATTAATTTGTAAATTTATGCAATCCAAATCAAAACCCCTACTCCGTTTTTTGAAGAATTTGATTAATTTATTTTTAAAATAAAGTCTTATAAATAGCTATCAAAAAAGCATAGAAAGGGATTTTTGTACTAAAATTCAGTAGTATTATGTAATATATTGCACCCAACAGAAAAATGTAATCAAACAGAGAATTCAGCATCAGACAGGTATGTGTATGCACACACACACACACACACACACACACACACACACACACGGACAATATACAATAAAATACATTATTTTAACTTGGTGGATAATGGACAGTACTCATAGTCCCCTGCATAAAAGGCAAGACTAAAGACCAAAATGTATTATATGAAACTGTGAATAAAAAAGAGAATAATGAAAAAAATACCTTTAGGAATTGGGGTTGGTAAAAGCTTTCTTACCACAAAATTTCACGTTTTCTCTTACATTAACTCTGTACACTGAAAAGACCATGCCCAATAGGTATGACCTAGACAAAACTATGCATTTTAGTCCTGGTATAAATTTATTGTAAGTTTTATTTCTCTCTGAACTTTTCAAAAATTTCTCATTTTTTCCAAGTAACCAGAATTTGTTAAAACTCGACTGTCTGATTATACTCGTGAAACATATACTCATTTGACACTTCCCACATTTCTCCTTGTATTAATTCACATATTTATTTATTCAATAAGTATGCCTCACTGGAAATTCTTGGACTTGCAAGTTCAAATAGGACCAACAAGTAATATTATCATATAGAACTAAGATGAAATCCTCATAATTGTGTTTTTTCAAAAGCTTTATTGAAATATAATTGACACACAATAAACTGCACATGGAAAATGGACAGCTAAATAAGTTTTCACATATATAGATATGGAACTGTGAAATCAATATGACAATCAAAATAATGAACATATCTATCACCACCCAAAATTTCCTCATACAACTTTACACTGTCCCTCTCATCCCACTCCAAAGCTCTTCCCTAGGCCACCACTGATCTGCTTACAGTAGCTACATATGTCTCATCATTATCTAGAATGTATATATAAATGTAACCATCCAAACTCTTTTTAGTGGCTTCTTTCACTCAGCGTAATTATTTTGAAATTTATCCATGTTGTTACATTTACTAATACTCACTTTTATTACTGAGAAATATTCCCTCATCTTGATATATCATATATGCCATTTGTGAATCAGCTTCTATAATTTCTGAATTTCAGAGATGCTCTTCCTTTTATCTAAGTTGTAAAAATTATTAGGCATAGAGTCTTCATCATATTGCCTTATTATGTTTCAGTGTGTGAAGGGGTCTGTAGAGATGCCTTCCCTCCTAAATTCGTGATATTGATAATTTGTGTCTGTGAGTGTGTGTGAATTCCTTATGTACCTGTAGTTCTGAGATATTACTACACTTTCACAGTAGGTACCTTGGCTTTTAGAAATTTGTTAAGTATTTTAGCTGAATTGTTTTTATTAGCTTGCATGTTGTGAGAGGTTTGACCCACATAAGCAAGCATCCACATTCTGTCTCTCCTAGGAGTACAAACTATTTGTTTCTAGGCCAGTTTCTCCTGTAACTTCAGCTCTCTGATGGATTTTTTTTTAAATTATGTTTTTTTTGGATTTAGCATTATTTTGTTATGTTTTTTATCAAAAGCAGAGACAGTGGGAGCAACGTCATGGTTTGTTGTACTTTATGAACTACAGTAAGAAATAATTAATAACCACAGAGATATACCCAATCTGTTTAATTCTTAAAATACAACCTCTTTATAACAAGTTATCTTTCCTTTTTACCTCTTAATCTTCTCATCTGAACAATGCAAATCAAATACTCATGAGTTTTGAGATGTAATAGTGGTCATGTAAGGGATTTTAGTCATATTAAAG
This sequence comes from Macaca nemestrina, assembly GCF_043159975.1. NCBI lineage: Eukaryota > Metazoa > Chordata > Mammalia > Primates > Cercopithecidae > Macaca > Macaca nemestrina. The sequence continues at coordinate 59,096,503 of NC_092127.1, read as the reverse complement.
ATCCGAAGGCAGTGGAAAGCCATCAGAGACTTTTAAGCAGGACATAAAATGAATTGGGGCCTTAAAAAAAGTCAATTTGGCTTCTCCAAGAATGTATTCTAGGTTTAGTACTCATTAGGATGCATTGTATTTTATGTATGTATTATTAATCAATTTTTATTATAATTTGAGATGAAGTCTCGCTCTGTCGCTCAGGCTGTAGTGCAGTGGCACGATCTTGGCTCTCTACAACCTCAGATGCCAGGTTTAAGCGATTCTCCTGCCTAAGCCTCCCGAGTCATAGCTGGGATTACAAACGCCCAACACTGTGCCAGCAATTTTTTGTAGTTTTAGTAGAGACGGGGTTTCACCATGTTGGCCAGGCTGGTCTTGATCTCCTGACCTCAAGTGATCCACCTGTCTTGGCCTCTCAAAGTGCTGGGATTATAGGCATGAGCCACCATGCCTGGACTCATTAGGATATATTTTAAAAATGCATAAAACAGATAATCCTATCTTGACAAAAGGATGACAGTGGCTACCAAGGACAGTATATATATTTGAATATAATCGGAGGAAAATAACTGTTAGGGAGAGAGATTTTTCTCAGTTCTTCCAGTTTTTCTAGAGAAAATACTACCACTCCATTTATTTTTCCATAGGGAAAATTATAGTGGGAATACTTCCAACTTCTCACTTATTCATTTTCATTTCTTTTTTTTTGGGGGGGTCTGTCGAGAAAGCAAGAGGCCTTCTAAATATGTTTACTTCTTGTATTAAGAGATCTGTCTTGGAAATCAAGTATATGATTCATCCACATTGACTGGGTGGGTGAGCCTTATTCAATGGTGTAGTATTTGTAAGTTCATTGTACACACCGTTTTAAATCAAATCATTGAATCAAGCTTTTCTTTTTCATAAAATATGTAAATTTTTATATTTCATCTCAATTTTTAATAAGCTCCTAACTCAATATGAGACAATGAATATTATTTTGGGATCCAGACACTCCCAATAGTCATGATTCAGTTTTGGATATATGAAGTTTCAAATTATCCATGATATCCAATTAGAGATGAAAAGTTGACAAAGGTACATACTGATTTGGAAATTAGAAGACAGTCCTAGATTTAAAATATAAATATGAGATTTGTTAAAGGAAAAAGAACACATGAATTCATTTAGTGATTTTATGCATAGTGAAAATAGAATAGAAACCAGGACTGATGCCTGAAGACTCCAAAGTTTAAGGTCAAGAAGAGAGAGAGAAGAAACATCTGGAATCGTAAAAAGAAATCTGTTAAAGTATGTGTATAGGTCACATAAGATACAGATTCCATGTTTTCATTGTGTCTTCCAATATAAACATCACTTGCATAAAATAAACCCCAATGTATATTTTTAAGCATTAATTAGTAATTGTTCTACCCTCTTACTAAAAGTCATTGGAGTTGTATGCAATAAAAGACATCAATATAGCAAAAGAAATGCCACATCAAGGTAGAAGAGAGTTAAGTAGCAAACTCTGTTAATAATATTAATTATTAAATTAAATTAAATTTGAAATATTAAATTAAATATTAAATTTAAAAAATTAATACCCTACTTCTTTGTAAGAATCGGGATTTTAAAATCAATTGATTTGTGCAGAAATTTTGGGATTGAAATTATGGTCAGCAAAGAAAATGAGGAAGCAAACTCATTTTTGAAAATCATGTATTTTGTAGTATAATAATATGAAAGTTAATTTTTTCTGTCATTACACGAGAACAATTATACTAAAAATATAAAAAAGTGTAATTTAACATATGACATGAAAACAAATAAATATATAATTATGCAGCATTTTATGAGATAATTAATACAATAAAAGCTGTATATGCAAACAGATATGTTTGTGTGTTGTAGTTACCAATGAACTTTGAATACAGTTATTGAGTTATTAAAATATTTTTTGTGTCCCTGAAATAGTTTAGTTTTAACTGATTTTTACCCATGTATTAGTCTGTTTTTATGCTGCTGATAAAGGCATACCCAAGACCAGATGATTTGAAAAGGAAAAGCCATTTAATGGTCTCAGCTCAACATGGCTGGGGAGGTCTCACAGTCATGGCTGAAAGTGAAAGGTACATTTTACATGATGGCAGGCAAGAGAGAAATGAAAGCCAAGTGAAAGGGGAGACCCCTTATAAAATCATCAGATCTCATGAGACTTATTCACTACCACAAGAACAGTATGGAGGAAACTGCCCTCATGATTCAGTCATCTCCCACCAGGTCCCTCTCACAACACATGGGAATTATGGAAGCTACAATTCAAGATGAGGTTTGGATAGGTACACAGTCAAACCATATCACTCCACCTCTGGCCCCTCCCAAATCTCATGTCTCATGTTTCAAAACCAATCATGCCTTTCCAACAGTCTCCCAAAGTCTTAACTCATTTCAGCATTGTCTCAAAACTCCACAGTCCAAAGCCTCATCTAAGACAAGTCCTTTCTGCCTAAGAGCTTGTAAAATCAAAAGCAAGTTAGTTACTTCCTAGATACAAGGCGAGTACAGGCATTGGGTAAATACAGCCATTCCAATGAGAGAAATTGGCCAAAACAAAGGGGTTAGAGGACCCACGCAGGTTGGAAATCCAGCAGGGCAGTCAAATCTTAAAGCTCCAAAATGATCTCCTTTTACTCCATGACTCATATCCAGGTCATCCTGATGCAAGATGTCAGTTCCCATGGTCCTGGGAAGCTCAGTCACACGGCTTTGCAGAGTACAGCCACCCTCCTGGGTGCTTTCATGGCTGGAGTTGAGTCTGCAGCTTTTCCAGGGTCACAATGCAAGTTGTCAGTGGTTCTATCATTCTGGCATCTGGAAAACAGTCACCCTCTTCTTACGGCTCCACTAGGCAGTGCAGCAGTGGGAACTCTGTGTGGGGGCTCCAACTCCACATTTTCCTTCCACACTGCTCTAGCAGAGGTTTTCCATAGGGCCCGCCCCTGCAGTGAACTTCTGCCTAGAAATTCAGGTGTTTTCAAAAATCCTCTGAAATCTAGGTGGAGGTTTCTAAACCTCAATTATTGACTTCTATGTACCTGCAGGCTCAACACCACATGGAAGTTGCCAAGGCTTGGGACTTGCACCATCTGATGCCATGCCCAAGCTGTACCTTGGCCCCTTTAGCCATGGCTGGAGCAGCCAGGATGCGGGGCACCATGTCCCTAGGCTGTACACAGCAAGGGGCCCTGAGTCCAGCCAATGAAACCATTTTTTCCTCCTAAGCCTCTGGGCCTATGATGGGAGGGGCTGCCAACAAAGGTCTCTGACATGCTCTGGAGCCATTTTCCCCCTTTTCTTGGTGATTAGCATTTGCCTACTCCTTACTTATGTAAATTTCTTCAGCCAGTTTGAATTTATCCTAAGGAAATGGGTTTTTCTTTTCCATTGCATCATCAGGCTGCAAATTTTCTGAACTTTTATGCTGTTTCCCTTTTAAAACTGAATGCTTTTAACAGCACCCAAGTCATCTCTGGAATGCTTTGCTGCTTAGAAATTTCTTCCACCAGATGGGCCAGGTGTGATGGCTTATGCCTGTAATCCCAGCAATTTGAGAGGCCAAGGCAGGTGGATCACGAGGTCGGGGGTTTGAGACCAGCCTGACCCACATGGTGAAACCCCATCTTTATTAAAAATACAGAAATTATCCAGGCATAGTGGCATGAACCTGTAATCCCAGTTAAACCCAGCTACTCATGTGGGTGAGGCTGGAGAGTCCACTTCCACCCAGGAAGTGGAAGTTGCAGTGAGCCGAGATTGCACCATTGCACTCCAGCCTGGGCAACAGATTGAGACTCCATCTCAGAAAAAAAAAAAAAAAAAAAAAAAAAAAAAAAGAAAGAAAGAAAAAGAAATTTCACGTACCAGATACCCTAAATCATCTCGCTCAAGTTCAATGTTCCACAGATCTGTAGGGCAGGAGCAAAATGCCACCAGTCCATTTGCTAAAACATAGCAAAAATCACCTTTATTCCAGTTCCCAAGAAATTCTTCATCTCCCTCTGAGACCACCTCAGCCTGGGTTTCATTGTCCATATAATTGTCAGCATTTTTGTTAAAGCCATTCAGCAAGTTTCTAGGAAGTTCCAAACTTTCCCACATTCGCCTGTCTTTTTCTGAGCCCTCCAAACTTTTCCAACCTCTGTCTGTTACACAGTTCCAAAGTCACTTCCACATTTTTGGGTATATTTACAGCAATGCCCCACTCTACCAGTACCAATTTACTCTGTTAGTCCATTTTTCATGCTGCTGATAAAGACATACCTGAGACTGGGTGATTTTTACAAACAAACAAACAAACAAACAAAAAAAGGAGGTTTGATGGACTCACAGCTCCATGTGGCTGGGGAGGTCTGACAATCATGGTGGAAGGCAAAAAGACACATCTTACATGGTGGCAGACAAGAGAGAAATGAGAGCCAAACTAAAGTGCAAAACCCTTATAAAATCATCAGATCTCATGAGACTTACTACCAGGAGAACAGTATGGGGAAAACTGCCCCCATGATTCAATTATCTCCTACTGGGTCCCTCCTACAACATGTGGGAATTATGGGAGCTACAATTCAAGATGAGATTTTGGTGGGAACACAGCCAAAGCCTATCAACTTGTGTTCTATCATGTATCCATCAAGTACTTATCACTATTGCACCATTTTCCTATACTATCCATTGCATACTAATAATTACGCATTAGTATAATTTTATGTGTATTTATATTCATAATGAGTAATAGCTGCCTTGCCTACTTGGTTTGTTAGCATATTCACATTAAATTCTTTTGGATCAAACTGCCACATTAGCAGTGAATTTTTCTACCAGGCTGCCTTCCTAGAATTGTCTCAGTATCCCTAGAGTTTGCACAATTAGAGTTCAGTCCAACTTCTACATACTAGGGAGAGAGAGGAAAAAAAAAAATCTTGAATTATATTGAAAATATTTATGGCAGGTGTTTAATTTTTTTACTCAACGCCCATTGCAATGTATCTCCACCTTACCTTTTTGTATAATAGTGTCCAGAAAACTAAAACAAACAAACAAACAAAAAAACAATCTTTAACTTGCTGCTAAGTGCAGAAATGTCACTTTAAATTTCTGGCAGTGCAATCATGCAAGAAAAAAGCAAGAAAGAAGAAAGTTGAAGAGTCTGTTCCTTCTGTGTGACTTTTAATAACAAACTATGGGGTTTTGGATTGGACTGGGATTTTAAAGGTTACTTACTTTATTTATACAGAAATCCGAGGTCTACATTACAATTACCCAAGGAAGCATGACGAAATTAACCATTTCTGAAAAGAAGTTCTTTTATAGTAAAGTAGTAGAAAATAATGGGTGATGAAAGGGGTTGGATAGCAATGGTGAAGTTTTAGTGTGCTGGCCTTCGTTTCCCAGCTGTTGAGCTGCCAGAGGCAGTGGCAGTTGTGTTTTTATTAGAGTAGTACAATAGTGTTTCAGAAATCTTTCCAAGTTCTTTTAGCAAGGTTTTGTGGTTCTTTTGAAGACTCTGAAATTTATGCAATGTCCCATATAAGATTATTTTCTAAATAAAGAGCAGTCTCTGGTATCTGAAACTAAAAACAGTAAGCAGTATGGTTATTGGTACCATTATTAAAAGCAAAGGTGTTTATTCATTATTAAGGACAAGAAAGGAAAGCAGGAAAGGTGGACTAGCCTGTCTGAAGCTAACAATGCTGGAAAGCTCAGAGAAAGATACTGACAGCTCCAAGGTGTTACACCCTCAGGCACACTCAGGGTCAGGAAACTAGGGAGCTCTTTTCTTTTGTAGCCACAGGATTTACATACTTAAAAACTGGATTCACAGTTTTACCCTGTGCCTTCCTGAAATACAAGATACATTGAATTTAAAGTCAAGTCTCCTATATAAAAAATAAAGACATTGTTTGGGATAGAGGAGAATATCAAAATTCAAAATGGACCCACTTGGAGTAGTTGAAGCGAATCTATTCTCAGGTGACTTTTTGTGTCTAATCAAACACATATCTGTGATATTCTTGGGAGAATTACATTTAAAGTTATGCCTCACTCAGAAAGCTAGTAAATAAAATATAAAATAAAAATGTATCTTTAGAAGTATACCTCTGTGCGTTCTAATTTTATTACTTTGAGGTCTTTTTACCCATAATATTAATGAGTACATTTATATGATAATATTTTACCCTGAAACCTATACATTTAATTACATCAACTATAATTTTACTTCAGTTTCAAAATTTATTTCAGATGTTAAAATGACATATTAACACAGGGATATGTGAGTAATAAAATAAGCATCCAAAATGCAAAGTCAATATCAGTGCTTCATTAATTAATCTAAAGAATGTAAGAATTAGGTTTTAAATCAGAGCTTTTTACTTCTATATAGTTATAATAAAACAAATGGAAGTAGTAAGATTATTTCATATATAAACTCTAATTCAACCAAAGTGTTTCTTCATCCAGAGTCATGAACATTGATTGGGAATAAGGATGGCATAAATATACTTGAGAAACTCAGTGATATTTTACACTACTGCAATCACCTCTTGCTTGCTAAGCATTAACTCTTAGTCCTTTCATCTACTTTACAGAAGTACACACCAGAGTGTCCTTTTCAAACATAATTTTAATTATGTCACTTCCATTGTTAAGGTTCTTCAATAATTTCCAATTGTTCTTAAGACAACAACTAAATTCTTCCTGTGGCCTATAAGTCTTGCATGGTCTGATTCCTGCTTACCTATCCAGACTCATCTCTCACTGTTTTTCTTCTTGCTGTAAACTACTGCTGTGCTCCAGTACAACAGGTCCCATCCCCCATAGGGACTTTGTGTAGTGATTTCCTGAAACAATTTCCACTCTCTCCCCAACTTAGGTAACCTATATTCACCCTTTATTTTCTCAGAAAAGCTGTCCCTGGACCTTTGGATTAATTTATATTTCTTTTTTACTTGCAGTCATAGCATCATGTGTTTTGCTTTTATGACTTATTTTTTACCTGTAATGTTTGATAAAGTCTCTCCTATTGTATTCTGAGTTCCGTGAATGTAAACATTTATCCTATCTTCATATTATTATTGTTAATAATTACAAAGTAAATGCCATAATTAGAGATGTGCAGAGTTGGTACTTATTTAATGCTTTTTGCATAAAGAAATGATTTCTATTACCAATTTATGTATGTATTTTAACCATAATAACTTTTTTTTTTGTATTTACTTAGTGCATACGGTGTAGTTTGCTCATGCAGATGTGGTCCTATGAAAATGTTATGCCCAGATATTGTTCTCATGTGTCCTACTTCCTATCTTTGTAGCTCCTAGAAAAGGTTAAACTCAAATGCAGTTGCTGTTATACAATGTGTTCATTTATAGATACAATTCGAGATCAAGATCACTCAATGGAATGCAATTAATGAGAGCATCTTGTGGAACTAATCTAAAGAAGAGTTCACTGATGGGGTAACTGTACAATCATCCCTCGATATTCTCAGGAAACTGATTCCAGAACTACCCTCAGATTCCAAAATCTACAGATGCTCAAGTCCCTTATATAAAGTGGCATAGTATTTGCATATAACATATGCACATCTTTCTGTATACTTTAAATTATCTCTAGATTACTTTACATAATGCAATGTAAATTATATGTAAATAGTTGCTATACTATATTATTTTTTATTTCTAGCATTTAGTGCTATTTACATATTTATTCATTTTTTACTACTTTAGAGCTGCAGTTGGTTGAATCCACTGATGTGGAACCTGTGGATATGTAAGGCTGACTATAGGTAGAAAAGAAAGTAAATAAATTCATTTTATTTGAAACTAAATAGCAATCAATAAGAAGATAAAATAAATTCAGCTTATTATTTGATAAATATTTATTGAGCTCTTAGTATGTTACTTGTATCCAGGATCTAGTGGTAAAGAAAACAATTTGGGTCTAATACAAAGTTTAGCTTATTTTCTACACTGAGAACTCATACCAAATTTATGAAAATAAGCTAACATTGATAGGGATTATTAGTGTAGATTAAAATTTAAATCAGTAAAAAATGTTCAGCAGATTGTAGGTAAAGATCTAAATGGAATTAAACACATTTCTATTATAAGTAAGATGAACAATAGCATATAAGTAATTATTTAAGAATCGTATTTGTGTTTGTGGAAAGAATAAATAATAAAAAATACAAAGATCAGAGCAAAGAAAATCTGTACCGGGACTGCTTTGGAAATTAAGATGGCCAGAAATAGAACAAAGAACGTGGGCAACAAAGACATGACAGGATAATTTTCATAGCCACAGATACTGAAGGTTCAGTAAAAGAGTTGTACGTTAATGAATGATGTGTAGTACCCGATAATGAAGAAAGATTAAAAATTATTTGACAGGCTAAACTACAATTATTTGAAAGGTTAAAATATATACACTCTCCATAATGTATCCTCAGATCTGATTGCTGTGGATAAGAACAAACAAGGAAAACCGGCAAATTTAAAAAATTAAAAATAAAACTGAGACTTCAGCATCTGTGGATTTTGGAATCCAAGGAGTGTTCTGGAAATAAATATGGCTAATAAATTAGAGAGAGTGATTTAGATCCCATAATTCTAACACAGAGAGAAAGCCAAATGATACAACGGTAAAGGGAAGACAAAATCTAGGAAATCATTGAGACTTATCCTCATAAATCTACATGTAGGAGTCAGTATTAAAAATTATTACTTAATAACTTCTGTGCTTATGCTACTAAAATGAGATCAGATTTGAGAAGAGGAGAATAGGAAATTTAGTTATAGAAACTCCTATATCTGTCAAGTTTTGTTGCAGAGAACAGAATCCTTTTTAGCTAGTATATAGCACAATGGCATTTTATAAGTATGGCTATCTTACATAATTTCTAGGACATAGAGAGAATCAAATTTATAAACTATGCAGTCAGGAACAAATGAAGCTGTGTGAAACGCTTAACTGTATGCAGAAACAATTGCTAAAGATGCTGCCACTTGCTAGAGACCAGTAATTAGTTCTTTGTCACAGACACCAACGAAGAAAAGCCACCTACAAGGTTCTCTCTGAGAACAGACACCACTTCACGTTGCTCTGCTTTGTCAAAATATCATACTGCAGACTAACTGCAAATAAATCTGACAAATGTATTTTTTGGCTTTCTAGCATTCATGGTACCAGGAGACATGCTAGAGGGGATTGGAATAGGTGTGGAGAGCAAAACTGTTGTATTTACTGCAACCTGGCATTCACTGGCTCTATTCATCAGTATCCCAACATTATAAAAGGAATATAGGCCGGGCGCGGTGGCTCAAGCCTGTAATCCCAGCACTTTGGGAGGCCGAGACGGGCGGATCACAAGGTCAGGAGATCGAGACCATCCTGGCTAACACGGCGAAACCCCGTCTCTACTAAAAACACAAAAAATGAGCCGGGCGAGGTGGCGGCGCCTGTGGTCCCAGCTACTCGGGAGGCTGAGGCAGGAGAATGGCGGGAACCCGGGAGGCGGAGCTTGCAGTGAGCTGAGATCTGGCCACTGCACTCCAGCCTGGGCGACAGAGCGAGACTCCGTCTCAAAAAAAAATAAATAAATAAATAAATAAAATAAGGAATATAATATTAAATATATTATGACAGGCATTCTAAAAGAGCTCTGGGGATAGAACTCTAAGTAGAGGTTAGCTAAGCAGGACCATAATAGGTATGCTTTTAATTACTGGTTTCTCTAAATGGTTGTAGAAAGTAAGGAGGTTAGGAGTGGTGGGCAGGGTGGAATATAAAACCGGTATATTTAAACGATAGATGATTATGGTGATCTCAGAATACAAACTGTCAAAAAGTAGTTTAAAACATATTTGGCCTATGAACACAAGAGCAATAGCATGGCTAAATGCATGCGATTTTGATTAAAAAACAGTATGCAGATCAGTGAACCTCAAGAGGGTGGTGAAGGCAAAGTTCACAGGGCCTTTGTTACCTCACTGAGATTTTTAATTAACATGAATCAACAAATTCTGTTTGGAATGAAAACCTTGGAAGACAATAATTCAAGAAGATACAAGGGACACAGAGTTTGTGAATTAAGTTGGTAGATGCCAATTTAAATTTAAGTTTGAAAAGGCAGGTATTGATTGTATTTAGGAGGACAATCATCTGAATAGATGCTGGAGATCAGTCAAGGTAATAGATTCAGCTTAGTGTGTTAATTATATATCATGACGTGCTAGAATAGGTAAAAAACTTTAAGCTCATTAATCATTAGAAAAATAACTCTTGGAGAGACAGGAATAATCCCAAGGGAACATCGAGATGTAGTTATCTTACATTCTTGTCTTAGTCTGTTTGTTCTGTTATAACAAAATTCCAAGACCTGGTAGCTTATAAACAACAGAAAATTATTTCTCACATTTCTGGAGGCAGAGAAATCCAAGATTATGGCACCAGCAGATTCCGTATCTAGTGAACGGCCATTTCCTGGTTCGTAGATGGCACCTGCTGTTTCCTCAGATGATGGAAGAGGCAAGGCAGCTCACTTGGGCCTCTTTTATAAGGGAACTAATCCCATTCATGAGGACTGTACCTTTATTATCTAATTGCTTCCCAAGGCCTCACCTCCTAACAGCACCATCTTGGTGGTTAGGATTTCCCCATAAGAATTTCGGAGTGACAACTTTCAGACCCTAGCAAAGACATAACATAGGTTGCAGGTGAGTCCCAATGAGATTTGAGATTTCTGAAGTGCACCAAGAAACTGCAGATAACACATTCTATTCCAGAAAGTAATGGTAGATATTAACTTACTGAGAGATAACAAATTATGTTTCTGCAATGTTCAAATGTTTTACAAAGGTTAGTTCACAAACCTAATGTTTCTTGGAGTCTTGGAGTCTTACTAATTTTATGTAGTCCATTATAAGCCACACATTCAAATTGTTCTCATAATGGCAGTTTACACAGGTACAATAACAGAGGGGACTCTTGAAAAACTATAATTATCTTAATTATAGCAAATTGATTCACTTCTTCAAGAAATATTTAATGATTGCCACATTCTAGGTACTGTGTAACAACAGTAAGAAAAACAGTATCTCTGATCTTCTAAAACTTTTAATCTGGAGTTCCAAGACAGATGGCTTTACGTGCTATGAAGAAAAATAAGACAGAATAAGGGAGATAGAGATTGGAGTGATGGGAAGGGGATTTATATTCCATATAGAGCACTCAGTCAAAGTCTCAGGAACATTGTAGTAGGAGCCTAAAAGACGGAGTAAGACGTGGTTGTTTAAGAGATGATAATTCTAATTAGAATAAAAATCAGAGTAAATGACTTAAGACAGAAGCATGATTTTTATAATCAGTAAGAAAGGATGCTTATCTGCCTGGAATGGAGTATAAAAGGAGAGAAGAGAAGTGAAGTCAAGAGCTAGAAGGCCAGTTCAAAATGTGTTGTCTATGGGAACAGAGTTCTGAAATGAGTTCTAATTTTATCATACATCTACTTTTTGTAAGAACATTTTTTTTCTTAAATGTCTGACATATAACAGAAATGTAGAAATCTGTAAAAATTGCTTTTTGATTTATAATAGTTAATGAAAGTATTAAATTTGTTAAATAAGGTCTAAAAACTGTTTTGCTTGTTCTTTTAAAGAGTGATAACATATTAACTTACTCAAATATAAAAAAAGCTTGACACTAATGGAGAATGGAAAATTCCCATAAAATGAAAAAAAAAAAAAAAAACTAGTCCTACAACATTTTATATTGATTTAAAAACATTATAAATTGTGTTAACTATTGGTCATATCATAAAAATAAGCACAGTATGCCTTTCAAGTATTTAAAGTCTTTTATATGCAATACAACAAAAACAAAATATGAATAATAGTAGTCAGAATTGGATAGGACCAAATTTTGGTTTCTATTGAAAATATGGTGTTCTGTGGGAACAGAGTTCTGAGATAGGTTCTAATTTTAACATACATCCCATTTTCAGCAGGAGAGCACTAACTGTATTTCATCCTCTATTTTCTACTGTGCAAATATGCCTTTTACTTCGACTGCTTGTCCATCAAGTTGGAATATAATCTGCCTCGCTCAGACACCCGCCATTTACAATGTGCTCTCATTTACTATGTTCCAAAGAGGTTCTTTTAAAAGCAAATGTTTGCTGAAGACTGGCATACATGTAGAAAAGTTCACAAATTCTAAGTCTAAAGAATTCATGCATTATTGCAAAGTGAACCTATCATGTAACTGCTACTACGATAAAGATAGTGAGTGGGTGGTCGCTCAAGTGTGTGGCCTGGAATTTAGAATTGGATGAAACACAGTACAGGCAAGCAGGGTGCTCTGTGGTAAGCATCACAGAACCTGGTTTCTGGAGGAACACCAAGATCACAGAACTTATTCACCGCTTGAAAACATTTTAGAGAATAAAACACATAATATCACTAGTATAATACAAGGTGTAAACAAGAAAATGGTAAAGTATCCAAGGTCCTTAGAATTTGATGGACGGGGTTAAAACAGCTCTTAATAAAACTTATAATAAAACAATGTAATATCTAAAAGAACAACTTTTTGAAAAGTGTAAGGCAAACCTTTCTCTTGTTGGCTTCATATTACTACTACTGCATAAAATGGGATTTTAAAAAATAACTTTCCTACTTTGGGAAAATACCTGTGAAGCCTAATCAATCATTCCTTCTCACAGGAAAATAAGCAACATTTCAGGAGAGATTGGGGAGCTCATTATGCATTCAATTATTTTATTCTGGAGGTGAGGCTTCAAAAAGCAGCCTGATGGACCATTGGCACTCTACAGAGTAATAGGTTGTGAGTTCCCAAAGGTAAAGACTTTCTTCCAGTGTGAACTAATCTAATTTATTTTCAGGGGAGAATACATATTTGTTCGAGACAGAAGGCTTAAGTCTTGTATAGGTTAAAGTTAAATATGAATAAAGTGCTTGATGTGTCCACGTGCTAACAAGTAAAAAAATGTATAGAGTAACTACAGAGACTTGGAAAAAAATTAAAATGTAAGCCCAATGAGTCTCCGTTTTTTTTTTTTTCTCAAAAGGCTCAATAATCCGTACCTCACCTTACTGTTTTTGTCTTATAATTTGTGCCTTTGACATTCTCTTTGACATATCAACTAATCTTACTCCATTCTTGCATTCCTCTGTCTTTTTCACTCCCTTTTTTCCTGTTGCTATCAGAAATTCCCACTTTATTAACAAAAATGCATCCCATCTTCAATTTCTTTAATGATTATTTCCTGCTTCTTCCATTCTTAGGAGAAACTAGCTTCCCTTGCAGTACTATCAGGTAGCAACTGATCTTTTTCTAATCATCTGTATGCTGCGCTATGTAGCAGTGGAACTCTTGTCTTCCTCACTCTGAGTCTCTGCTGGACAAGTAAGATTCTGCTAACTTATAAATAGGCAAAACAAACAACAAAACAAACAAATATGCACATGCACACATACAAACTCAAACTTTTTCCTTGAGTTTTGTCTACTATAATCATCTATTTTTGACTATTATTTACAAATATCCTGATTGTGCCTCCTCATTTGCTGAAACAATTGGATTCTGTTGAGTCATGCAATTACTTTGGCCCACACAACACGTTGAACTCAGTTCATAGAGGCCTCATCATCTTCAAACATCCCCTCCATTTCACTCTCACTTTTCCCCATAGCCATAATGTGATATGTACCTTAATCTGCTCTACTTTTCAGTAATTTAGAAATCCTATTCTGTGAATGAATTTCCATTTCTCCACCTTATTCATTAAATACCCTCATCTAAAATCATCATGTGTACCTCTAATATGTACACATTTCTATTTATTTTCTGACAACCCTTAAAATTTTGATTTCATGAGCCATGCTTTTTCATTATTCTTTTGTCATTATTTTAATCCCCTTGATTCTTAGTCTGTTTATTACATTTATTCATAAAAATTATGCCTGAAGACAAATCAAACTTTTTTTTTTTACATTTTCTCTGCTCCATGGACATAATCATAAAACAGGGATGCCTGGTTTTAGCATAAATTCATGGTCACCAAGCTCAAACCATCACTTAAAGCTGCCAAGCGCCTTCATTTAGTTCACTTTTCCCATATCCTAAAATAACTATTTCAAACTTTCACTCCTCTCAGAACTCTGAGTAACCCCGCATCTCACCCATGGTCTTCAACAAATAACTTTGTATCCTAAAAGAAAAAAAAAGTAAAAGAAGAATGGAAGGAAGGAAGGAAGGAAGGAAGGAAGGAAGGAAGGAAGGAAGGAAGGAAGGAAGGAAGGAAGGAAGGAAGGAAGGCAGGCCTAGAGCTTCTTCAATTTCTAACAAAATTATTTACAAATATCTTTGCTTTGAAAATCATAGTTTATTCTCTTATCTTAATACACAGCAGTCTTTTCATCTGCTAAGATCAATCTCTTCACTTATTTTTAACCTTTTGTGTATATACATTATATTCTAATGGTCTCTCATAATTTTATGTTCTCATCCTCTTCCTTTGTACTAATATCTTTCCATCAATATGATTAAATCACCATGTCTAATGGCACTGCTCAGACCTCATTAGTTTCTCTTATGTTTTACAATGAATATTTTGAAAGTATAGCTCTTATTATCTATTTCTATTTCTTATTATTTTACTCATTTCTCAACTGACTGCAACTTCCACCAGTCCATATCACGAAAACTACCTGCTAAGTCACACATGGAATCCATGTCTCCAAAACAAATAGGTGTTTTTCTAACCACCAAATTGGTCACTTTAGAGGTATTTTACTTACCGCTTTGTTTTTGAGACACTAATTGTTTCTGGCATTTCTCCTATACATCTGTTTGCTTCCTTTCAGGCTTTTCTTTTTTGCCAATTTCTCTTTTTTTCCCCTCTATTTCTTGATACTTTACTCACCCCACACTGTACTTTTAGTCAGTCCCACACAACCCAACTTAGAACTTGCATATTTGTGACTCTCAATTCTGTACTTTACTTATAGCCATTTGTTTGTACTTCGAAATCTATACACAAATTTAAAAATACCTCACTCGCTGTGTATGTCAAGCACTGTTTACAGTAATTTGCAAATATTCTCACAGTATCCAATGAGGTAGATATATTGAGTATTCTCATTACTATATATAGATAATAAAACGGAAACAAAGAATACAAATAACTTACTCAAGTTTACACAGGTTGTGGGAATGACATTTAGATAATCCAGTTAGTCTCCAGCCTATGTTCTTGACTACCACACTATAGTACTTCTCCAACTGCCTAGCCGATATTCCCATAATGATGTCCCTAAGGATTATCAGCTCTATATGTCCAGTGTTGAATTCATGTTATTATCAAATATTACTCATTTTGTAGTTGTTCTATTATCAACAAATGACATTTTCTATTTAGCAGATAAAGAAAAAACCCTGGATTTACACTTCACACATTCCTTCCCAGTACAATTCATATTCATCAATCCATTGTGTTTTAATGATTTTAGAGTTTAACAACTCCTTTAGCTCCATATTGCCACAACCCAAAAGAATAATCTCTTGCCTAGGTTGCTATAATATTTTTCTAACTTGCTTCTTTACATCCAGCCTCAAACACCAATTATTTTCCCTTACTGGAATATTCAAATCACATGTTATTCCAGTGCTAACAACTTACTAAATTGCCTCAAACTATTTTTAAAATAAAGTCTAAGGTTGGAGCCACACTTTACTCCTTTATTGACACTAGATAATATTCCAGGTGGTAGACTCTCTATCAACCTTGATATCTGGGTAAATATATAGAATAAAGAGTCATCTCCCCTTTCTTGAGGTATAATTTAACCAAGAGAAATAAATTTGAATGTATGTTTTGATTTTGTTATGTTGACTGCTATTAATACATAAGCCTAGGGAAATCTGATCAATACCCTGTACTCTTTCTCAGTAGTTGGTAACTTGAAATTATTTGATTATTTGTAAATATTTATTTTAAAATTTCTCTTGCTGGTAGACCATAGTTAGATGGAGAAAGAAGTTTTAACAGTCCAACTTGCCACTGTGCCTAAATAAAAATAAATAATAGACAGTATACATAGATAATGTATATATTTTTATATTATAAAAGTACACATGTGTGTGTGTGTGTGTGTGTGTGTGTGTGTATTATATATATAAAGTCTCTGGCCCGATTTGTGCTATACTCAAAAGAAAAAAAGCAAATATAACCATTATTGTGAAGTTCAGATGCCTGATAATAAAATGGAAATGAATATACACTGCAGATAAGCATCAATATGTTAGAATTTTCCACCTCACTCATTTTCTTTTCATATTTTGTAACATAAAGACCTTTAAAAATATTGTAACTTATTATGTTTATACATTTTCTTTCTTAAAACTTTTAAGCAGAGAAATTTTGAAAATTATGAATGAAAGTAAGTTATATGAAGTTATATTTTACAGCATTATGTTATTGCTGATCAGAAACAATGAAGAAAATTTCCAGTGTATTTTTACTCTACATTATTATTTTCTTATTCTCTCATTTAAGAACCTAAGTAAGATGATGTTCTATAGTGCTGGGAAGGGCACATAGGGCAAGTGGGAATTCAACTAATATGTAAAAAGTGATATGGAGCTGGCCAGGTAACAACAGCACACATGAAATTCTAGAAATAGAGGGATTGACATTGTTGAGAAATTTAGAAATTAACAATATAGATGGATTCAAAATGTGAATGTGCATGAGAGGTAAGGAAAAGTGACAGAAAAGAAAGTGGAGAGACAGAGGTAGGTTACAGATAATAAGGGACATAGAATCTACACTAATAAGTTTTGTTTGAAGGAATATAAAATCATTGGAAAGTTTGAACAATGAAATGACTGTTTCATGATTTGGGTAAACATAACTAAATAAAACCAACATGATCATTAATGTAATGTAGTTAATAGTACAGTGGGACTCGAATAAGCAAATTATAGTTCCAGTCTTTTTTTTAAAATTTTTTTATTATACTTTATGTTCTAGGGTACATGTGCACAATGTGCAGGTTTATTACATATGTATACATGTGCCATGTTGGTGTGCTGCACCCACTAACTCATCATTTACATTAGGTATATCTCTTAATGCTATCCCTCCCCGCTCCCTCCACCCCACAACAGGCCCTGGTGTGTGATGTTCCCCTTCCTGTGTCCAAGTCTTCTCATTGTTCAATTCCCACCTATGAGTAAGAACATACGCTGTTCGATTTTCTGTTCTTGCGATAGTTTGCTGAGAATGATGGTTTCCAGCTGCATCCATGTCCCTGCAAAGGACATGAATTCATCCTTTTTCATGGCTGTATAGTATTCCATGGTGTATATAAGCCACATTTTCTTAATCTAGTCTGTCATTGATGGACATCTGGGTTGGTTCCAAGTCTTTGCTATTGTGAATAGTGCTGCAATAAACATACGTGTGCATGTGTCTTTATAGCAGCCTGATTTATAATCCTTTCAGTATATCCCCAATAATGGGATGGCTGGGTCAAATGGTATTTCTAGTTCTAGATCCTTGAGGAATCACCACACTGTTTTCCACAATGGTTGAACTAGTTTACAGTCCCACCAACAGTGTAAAAGTGTTCCTATTTTTCCACATCCTCTCCAGCAGCTATTGTTTCCTGACTTTTTAATGATCACGATTGTAACTGGTGTGAGATGGTATCTCATTGTGGTTTTGATTTGCATTTCTCTGATGGCTAGTGATGATGAGCATTTTTTCACGTGTCTGTTGGCTGCATAAATGTCCTCTTTTGAGAAGTGTCTGTTCACATCCTTTGCCTACTTTTTGATGAGGTTGTTTGTTTTTTTTTCTTGTAAATTTGTTTGAGTTCTTTGTAGGTTCTGGATATTAGCCCTTTGTCAGATGAGTAGATTACAAAAAATGTCTCCCATTCTATAGGTTGCCTGTTCACTCTGATGGTATTTTCTTTTGCTGTGCAGAAGCTCTTTAGTTTAATTAGATCCCATTTGTCAATTTTGGCTTTTGTTGCCATTGCTTTTGGTGTTTTAGACATGAAGTCTTTGCCCATGCTTATGACCTCAATGGTATTGCCTAGGTTTTCTTCTAGGGTTTTTGTGGTTTTAGGTCTAATATTTAAGTCTCTCATCCATCTTGAATTAATTTTTGTATAAGGTGTAAGGAAGGGATCCACTTTCAGCTTTCTACTTATGGCTAGCCAATTTCCCCAGCACCATTTATTAAATAGGGAATCCTTTCTCCATTTCTTGTTTTTGTCAGGTTTGTCAAAGATCAGATGGCTGTAGATGTGTGGTGCTATTTCTGAGGACTCTGTTCTGTTCCATTGGTCTATATCTCTACTTTGGTACCAGTACCATGCTGTTTTGGTTACTGTAGCCTTGTAGGATAGTTTGAAGTCAGGTAGGGTGATGCCTCCAGCTTTGTTCTTTTGGCTTAGGATTGTCTTGGAGATGCGGTCTCTTTTTTGGTTCCATATGAACTTTAAAGTAGTTTTTTCCAATTCTGTGAAGAAAATCATTGGTAGCTTAATGGGGATGGCATTGAATCTATAAATTACCTTGGGCAGTATGGCCATTTTCACGATATTGATTCTTCCTATCCATGAGCATGGAATGTTCTTCCATTTGTTTGTGTCCTCTTTTATTTCATTGAGCAGTGGTTTGTAGTTCTCCTTGAAGAGGTCCTTCACATCCATTATAAATTGGATTCCTAGGTATTTTATTCTCTTTGAAGCAATTGAGAATGGGAGTTCACTCATGATTTGCCTCTCTGGTTGTCATTGGTGTATAAGAATGCTTGCGATTTTCGCGCATTGATTTTGTATCCTGAGACTTCGCAGAAGTTGCTTATCAGCTTAAGGAGATACTGAATGGACAAAAAATGGAAGCATTCCCCTTGAAAACTGGCACAAGACAGGGATACCCTCTCTCACCACTCCTATTCAACATAGTGTTGGAAGTTCTGGCCAGGACAATCAGGCAAGAGAAAGAAATAAAGAGTATTCAATTAGGAAAAGAGGAAGTCAAATTGTCCCTGTTTGCAGATGACATGATTGTATATTTATAGTTCCAGTTCTAAAGGATCATTTTTGATGATTTATAGGGTATTCCCCTGTACAGTAGAGTTTTCCGAGGCTACATAACGTGATATTATAATAATTTGAATATCAAAAATGGGACTCCAACTGGTTCCATTAAGCCAGAGATTGAAGAGATTTGAAAAAAATGTAAAACTGCTATTCTCAGGATTTGTTTGCTATGTAAAATACTTATTTCTCATAAAATATAATTTATGTTAACATACAATTGGTTCATTGTTTTTTAAATAAATGAATAAAAGTTCTTAGTCTCAATGTAAGATAAGGTGATTATAAATAGAAATAACTTAGATAAACAAAAATTTCTGGTGACCTCAATGATCGTTAAGGATGGCAAGGATTCTGAAACCAAAACTTTTGAGATTAATTTCTCTATTGGGTAGAGAATTTAAGCTTATAATATTTTCCTTTTTGAAATTATTGTCTGTGTCCTTCTCCCTTTTTGATTGCCTGTGCAATCAATGATCCCTAATTAGAGATGGAGAAACTACATTTTTATTTACAAGAGATTCTCCAAAAAAACAGAAAAACTTTAGGCAAATTTACTTTTCATTTTATAGAGTCTGTGCTATTTGTTAAATATGCATTACATATGTTTAGCAAGCCAAAAATAAGATTGTCTATAGAATTTCTATAAATGTAAGTATGCATTTCTAGCTCTATAGAACATCTACTTTCTTACTATTTAACAAATAGTTTTTTTTTTTTTTTTTCCCATGAATCAGAAAATCTAGAAAATCATAACTTCATGCAGAGGTTTTCTAATAGCATATTGAAATAATGTCCCTCTTCAAGGATATAACATATATTTTAGACATATCTATATGTAGGAAAATTTATGTCATATCGGAATGTTCAAGTCAATTGAGAAAAGTAAAAAAAAAAAAAATTAAGTAGGAGAAAGAAAAAGAAATTCATTAATATGCATATATATCAGTGCACTTTTTATATGACCCAATTACCTCTCTCATTCCTTTCCCTTATCTCTTCTGTTTTCCCAAAGAGTAATTTATATGTAATTATGGTTTGGAAAACTGGGCCAGAGTCTGTGAAAGTCTTAACACCTGAAGTTTTAGCATGTTGTATTTCAAATTAAAGTTTAGAGAGACATTCTTAACGCAGGTCTGTCTCTTAACAACTCTGGCTCCAGGGTAACTGGACTCTAAGAAAGAGGATGTATGAGAGATGCAAAGAACTGGAAAGTAGCCTAAATTTAGAGATTGAAGACAAAGGATTGGGATTATTTCCTTCTTCACAGTTAATAATCAATCATATCCTGAGTATTTTATAATAAAAAGAGAATTCCAAAACTACTGTTTCCTGTAGTTGCAGAGGCAGCAAGGCATAATATAATGAACAAAATCTTGAATGTTATTCGAACCGACACAATTGTTAGCTAAGTTTTGTAATTTAATTGGTGGGTGAATGTAGTTATCTTATCTATGTGATAATCTGATTACTCATTAGGAAAATAAGCATAATATTACCTTTCAGGGAATTTACCAGTTTTAATGATAACATGTATGGATATGTTACAATAGTCTAGGGCATACAATAGGTGTCTGAGAATTTGATTTTGTCATAAAACATTCCTGTATGAAATGCCCAAGAACATGTGGTTTCTTCTACAATTTTAAGCATTGTTTTAATGCAAATTAGATATTTAATATATATGAAGTTTAGTGCTAGTCATATTGATAAATTATTTGAAAACGTAACTCCCCCATTACTAATTTTTGTGATTTACTTCAATGAATCAAAGTTTATAGTGTGGTGAAATTTTTTAATCAAGTTTTACTATCTGATAAAAATATAGTCAACATAAATTATGCTTTCTTTTATACATGATATCTTTTTTGATAAAATTTTGCTACAAATGAGATTTATTTTATGAAAGAAATCTCACCTTAGGAGCAATGGTTATTTATATAAACTTCCTTCAAATGTGTGTCTATATATATACATATATATATCTCACATTTTTCTACTGCCTTGAAATTCCTAAATAAGTAAATAATTGGTTAATTTACTTTTCGAAATTAAGCACTATGCATTCCTTTTATAGTAATGCACTTTAGCAATATTCAACTTGGGCTATTTATTCAAGTCTTGGATTTACAGTCACACATAAAATTTGATGGTTAAAGCAAATTTGCTAATATGTGACCCTGAATCAATCTGTGTCTTGTCTAATTTAGCTTTGTGTGAAAGCAAAGAAAAACTGGTTGTTTTAACACTACGTCTATTTAAATCTTAGAAGATATGACACAATTGTGCAACACAACGAACAGCCCTAGAAGAAGATATAAAAAACTAATTCTGGGGAGTTTACTTTACAATTCCTTTCCTTTGTAATTTGATAGTATCCACCAGTGTGTGTGTGTGTGCACGCGTGTGTGTAAATATATAGATATTATTGCGTCATATTAAGAAATTATATATATACACACACACAAACACAGAGAGACACACATGCAATTTAGACGTGTAAAAAAAGAATAGAGGAAAAAGAAAAAGAAATTCATAAACGTGCATATATATCAGTGCACATTTCATATGATTCAGTTACCCTCTGATTCCTTTTTCTTGTCTCTTCTGTTTTTTCACATAGTAATTTCTCAGTAATTAATGCTCACAAAAAAAAAAAAAAAAACCACACACACACAATTAAGTATCGTATTTCCTAAATAAATGTGTCAACATATCTCTGGAAGTTTGAAATAAAGTATGAGGCAGTGGGTCAAACCAGAGAATAAGCATGGAGTATGTTTTTGGCAGTTCAATTTACATAGAAGCTTTTAGAGAAAATATTATTCCAAAAACTATGAACATATTATGGTACACCATGGAATTATGAGTTTTTAATATAAACTCAAACATTTTTAAAAAATGGTTTGCTCTTAAAGGGTTTCTTTGGACTATAACCTAAGACTACTTTGATGTTAAGAGCATATCAATAGAAGTATGCAGAAGTATCACTTTTAACTATTACGTTGGTTTCATGTTTCCCATTATAGATAGCTAAATTATTTTATTGATTTTGTTGACAGAATGTGCTGATGAAGAAATTTAGTTTCACATAATTTGCCGAATTGTACTTTAACTTAGCCCTGCCATACATGGGCTCCTGGAACATGATTCCACAATAATTATCTGACTTTAATTTCCATGTCATTATTGCTGTCCTCTAGTTTGATGCTCTTTAATATGCCTATATGATTATAGATAATTAAAAAGCTGGAAAGTAAATAATTGGTCTTATATGTCATTTTTATTTTATACATGTAAATTAAGCTTTAAGAAATAAAGGCATATTTTCAATGACATAAATGAAGTTGATGGTCTAGCCAGATCTAGAATCCAGGTCTCTTTTTACTATAAACACTGTCATCCCAGTCATGATAAAGCCCCTGCCATTCTTAACATGGGATGTCCTTTTCTCTTTCTGTTATAATCCCACCAATATTTTAAGATTATGAAACTGAAACTTTTTTTTACTAAGTAGATTCTGATGAATCATGTAATGAATTTAATTGATTTTTTATGCAAAAAAAATAGCTACCTTAAATTTCCACTCTTCAAAGTAGTGCTCATTTGTAAAATTATACAAATGCATTTACTCTCCTAATTTATTAATATTTTGATGAGAATTATCTAAATGTTCTCAAGAGTATGAATGAATACAAGTTAGGCAAATTGATCATTTGGGGGAAAATGCCTTTTCAATCACTCTGATTTCAGTTTAATTCTGTAAGCTTTTCAAAACAGAAAAGTGTTTGAAAAATTAGTGCAGCTTTTAGTCATTACATATAACCCTAATTATTTGTACTTTTACCCTTTCCTAATGAAACAGAAGCCTTTTCAAATAAGAATATAATGTTAATGAAACAAACCCCACTGGTTCTTAATGGGCATTTTTCACTTAGATTGGTTGTAATCTCAAATTACTTTTAACAAGCTGTCCTGATAAAGATACATCCAATTTGGTATAGAAAGCGACACTAAAGGAAGCACAGAATGATTGAAATTGTTTTAGAGACTGCAAATCAAGCATTTTTACTTTCATAGTCAAGTACAGTTTCTTTATTGTAAATCAAATAAATTTCTGGTTGACTTTAATTGGTAGAACACATTCATTATCAAAAGTTTCTTTTCCAAGAGTATTATATAATGTGATTGAAAAATGACTAGTAAGTAATGTGTGAATTCTTAATTAAGTGGCTTCTGCCATCCCTAAGACTTTATAGAAGAAAATTGAAGTAAAACAATTTTAATGAAGAAAACAATGTTTTTCTTAGAGGCCTGTGATTTATTCCTCCTCCACTATCTCTCTATGGCTCTTTTTCACCCCTGCAGTTAATTAGAACTACTTCAAATTTAATTGCCTTTTCAAAAATTGTGCAACTCATCACTCTGCCTGATTTTAGTCCTGAACCCTAACTTCTCTGTAGTTATTATCATTGATGACCTCTTTCACCATTCTGTGTAGTTCTCTTTCCATGTGCTGGTTTGATGTCAGTATCGTTTGACCTCTCACAGGGCCTTTCACCCAGTTAAGTAAAAATTTACAACTAGTTGGTGAGCCTCAATCCCTTACTGCTAATTAGCCTTGCTGTTAGCTTGAGTTGGCATGCCTTGCCATATCTGTAGTACTAATTATGAAATGAAGGGATGCAATGTATAGGCGGAGACATTTTAAAATTCGACTTTACATCAGATATCCAAGTCACTATTCTTGAGGAAGATAAGTCATGTCTCCTTGTCTTTTGTTTTATATATATATATATGATTCAGATGTATTGCATTTAATGGTCTGTGGACTCAAACTGTGATGAGATGGTTACAGATACTACAAAGTTGAATCTATGATTGAATTCTGCTACTCAATCAATATGACAAAGAAAGGAATAAATTAAAATACCTGCAATTTTATAGGGGGAAAAATCACTGAAAATAATTGGTATTGATAGCATTGAGTTCCAAAGTGCATTCAACATCTATAAGGTGATGCCCTGCAACCACTCAGAGAGATAACAGAATTTCAACTTTGCTTCTTGCACAGAAGCATTGAAGTACTTCTGACCTTAACCTAATATGGATCTTGTTCATCCATTCCCATATATCATTTAATAAATGAATAATTCAGTTACCAGTGGAGGGCGTCCAGGTTCTTGGCGTTTTGAACAAATAATTGGACAAAACGCACAAAGCAAGGAAGGAATGAAGCAGCAAAAGCAGAGATTTATTGAAAATCAAAGTACGTTCCACAGGGTGGAAGCCAGCGAGGCAGCAGTTGAAGGGCCCTGGATTCAGACTCTTCTCAGGTCCAAATACCCCCTAGAGGTTTCCCACTGGCTACTTGGTGTTCACCCCATGTAAATGAAGTAGTGGCCCTCAACCAATCAGGAGTACTTTCAACTTCCCATCTGCTGTGCAGAAAAGGTGGGAGTTTGCAAAGGGAGTAGCCTCCGGTCCTTTTGCTACTTAGGAATGGAGACTTAGGATTATCCTTTCAATTTAGTTCTAGGAAGTCAATGTGAAATGGCTTCAGTTTCCCTGACTCCAGATTCTATTTTCCTGCCTCAGTTCTAGTGGTTGTTGTGGTTTTGTTTGTTTGTTTGTTTTATTATTATACTTTAAGTTCTAGGGTACATGTGGATAATGTGCAGGTTTGTTACATATGTATATCTGTGCCATGTTGGCGTGCTGCACCCATCAACTCGTCAGCACCCATGAACTCGTCATTTACATCAGGTATAACTCCCAGTGCAATCCCTCCTCCCTCCCCGCTCCCCATGATAGGCCCCGGTGTGTGATGTTCCCCTTCCCGAGTCCAGGTGATCTCATTTTTCAGTTCCCACCTATGAGTGAGAACATGCGGTGTTTGGTTTTCTGTTCTTGCTATAGTTTGCTGAGAATGATGG
Organism: Macaca nemestrina; assembly: GCF_043159975.1. Taxonomy (NCBI): domain Eukaryota; kingdom Metazoa; phylum Chordata; class Mammalia; order Primates; family Cercopithecidae; genus Macaca; species Macaca nemestrina. The sequence continues at coordinate 59,071,398 of NC_092127.1, read as the reverse complement.
TTTTCAGCTGCATCCATGTCCCTACAAAGGACACAAACTCATCCTTTTTGATGGCTGCATAGTATTCCATGGTGTATATGTGCCACATTTTCTTAATCCAGTCTGTCACTGATGGACATTTGGGTAGATTCCAAGTCTTTGCTATTGTGAATAGTGCCACAATAAACATACGTGTGCATGTGTCTTTATAGCAGCATGATTTATAATCCCTTGGGTATATACTCAGTAATGGGATGGCTGGGTCATATGGTACTTCTAGTTCTAGATCCTTGAGGAATCGCCATACTGTTTTCCATAATGGTTGAACTAGTTTACAATCCCACCAACAGTGTAAAAGTGTTCCTATTTCTCCACATCCTCTCCAGCACCTGTTGTTTCCTGACTTTTTAATGATTGCCATTCTAACTGGTGTGAGATGGTATCTCATTGTGGTTTTGATTTGCATTTCTCTGATGGCCAGTGATGATGAGCATTTTTTCATATGTCTGTTGGCTGTATGAATGTCTTCTTTTGAGAAATGTCTGTTCATATCCTTTGCCCACTTTTTGATGGGGTTGTTTGTTTTTTTCTTGTAAATTTGTTTGAGTTCTCTGTAGGTTCTGGATATTAGCCCTTTGTCAGATGAGTAGATTGCAAAAATTTTCTCCCATTCTGTAGGTTGCCTGTTCACTCTGATGGTAGTTTCTTTTGCTGTGCAGAAGCTCTTTAGTTTAATGAGATCCCATTTGTCAATTTTGGCTTTTGTTGCCATTGCTTTTGGTGTTTTAGACATGAAGTCCTTGCCCATGCCTATGTCCTGAATGGTATTACCTAGGTTTTCTTCTAGGGTTTTTATGGTATTAGGTCTAACATTTAAGTCTGTAATCCATCTTGAATTAATTTTCGTATAAGGAGTAAGGAAAGGATCCAGTTTCAGCTTTCTACTTATGGCTAGCCAATTTTCCCCACACCATTTATAAAATAGGGAATCCTTTCCCCATTTCTTGTTTTTCTGAGATTTGTCAAAAATCAGATGGCTATAGATGTGTGGTATTATTTCTGTTCCATTGGTCCATATCTCTGTTTTGGTACCAGTACCATGCTGTTTTGGTTACTGTAGCCTTGTAGTATAGTTTGAAGTCAGGTAGCGTTGTTGTTTTTAATCGTTTTCTCAGGTGATCCATGAGAGTTTTTACATCCGTGAGGAAACAAATAACCTATTTATTTTCATTATTCGGATTTTCTTTTCCATTGTTTAAGTAGCTGGAGATACTAAAGAGAGGAAAAATCGAATTTCCAGTTCTATGAATTTGTAAAATATGAATATATTAGAAACAATAATAAGATATTAAAGTTATGAAAGATCTCTCAACGCAGTGTGAGGAATATCGTAGATCTTCAGAAGATATTTTTATAGATTCTATAATCTAGCAGACCTTTCTGATATTAAATATGTATTTAAAGAATTATTCTGAAAATTATTTATACTTAAAATATTGAAACACATAATAAGCTCACTGTGTTATTTCATGTATGTTACATTACATATTTTGTCTCTGAATATAACTGTTATACATGGGTGTGCCCTGTTGATACCGGGAGTTTTGAATAACTGATTAATATGGTAAGGTCTCTAATGGGAAAAATGGACAAAGTGAAATAATAAATGAGTAATGTAAGCAAAGAGATGGAAGCAGAATCAAAAGGAAAAGCTGAAAATCAAAAACACTGTAACAGAAATGAAAAAGGCTTTTCTTCTTCTTCTTCTTTTTTTTTTTTTTTTTTTTTTCAGTCTCGCTCTGTCACCCAGGTTGGAATGCAGTGCCACCATATCGGCTCACTGAAAACACAGCAACCTCAGCCTCCTGGGTTCAAGCGATTCTAATGCCTCATCCTCCGGACTCGCTGGGATTACAGGCATGCACCACCACACGTGACTAATTTTCTTTTTTCTTTTTGTATTTTTAGTAGAGACGTGGTTTCACCATGTTGACCAGGCTGGTCTCAAACTCCTGACCTGAAGTGATCAGCCCACCTTGACCTCCCAAAGTGCTGGGATTAGAAGGGTGAGCCACTGTGCCTGGCAAGAATGTCTTTAGTGGACTCATAACTAGACCAGAAATGGGCAAGGAAAGCGTCAGCGAGCTTAAAGATACCCCAATAAAACTTTACAAACTGAAGTGCACATTTTATTTAATTTCTAGCATATTGTAATACACACCTTTAAAACACTAAAAACTATTCATTTTACTGTGTTTAAAGCCATTGCAATTGTTTTGCTCAATTAATTTGAACACATAATGATATTTATTTGGGGATAAAATAAAAAATGTCTTATTTTCCCAAACTACTTCAAAGTAAACATGCAAGCTTCCTATTTTTTTTTTTTTTTTTTTTTTCTCATAGTCTTGTTGTTGTTTTTGGTCCATCAGCTAGGTAATTTAACTAGATCACACTAATGAACAGCAGAGCTGTTTTAAAAGTTAGGTCACACCGATTTCACAGCTTTATGTGCTAATTACTATAGCATGTAAAAATAATTCAGTATTAAAGATGTGATTTAATAAAATATAACAACTGTTTTACACAAACTTAAGAAATTTATATAATCAAGTATAATGAATAGTAATCTATGTATAAGAGATATAGTTTGCCATGGAATTTAAGAAAAATTTGATTAAGTTCTGATACTTTCAAAAAAAAAAAGAAAGAAAGAAACCTGAAAATCATGAAGAACTTGAATGAAAAAAAAAAAAAGAATAAACCTGAAAATAATGAAAAACTTTCAATAAAAAAAGAAATAAACCTGAAAATAATGAAGAATATTTTATAGTAAAAACATAGACTGCCCCAATGTTAATTTGTGTATTTTAAGTAGTGACCCACTTACTTTGAAAATACTGTAATGTTTTACACGTGGCATTGTGCCTCTGTTCCTTGACCTTCCTCTATGGCTGAGCATTATTACACAAAGTGGAAATGGTGATAAGACCTATATTTTACCTTCTCTTTAAAACACATAGTTTTCTTTTGCTATTGGTAGGTAACATATTACAAAAAAAATCCAAATCTTTGAAAAAAAATCATGACTGTCTTTTTGCTAAATCATAAGTGAAAACTCCGGGAAAGATAAATTAGAGCCTCTGTTGGTCTTTCATCTCCAGCGGTCTCCTGAGTAGACAGGAGGTGTTGATAAGTGCAACACTCGCTGCTTCCTCAGCTCTCACTTCTGAATTGTGTTATCAGCTGCGGGGCTGTGCTCACAAGGGGCTTTAATCTTCTTTTGAGTACTCATCAGTTTCTTCCTTTTTTATTTGCTCTTCTTCCTGCCCTAAACACCCTTCTTGATAGCATCTGCTATTTTCACTATCTCCGTGTGATTAGCTTGCTGTCCCAGTGTTCAGCTCACTATGTATTCCAAATGATTCCACTTTGCTTTTGATTTTAAATTAAAATTAAAACAGCTGTTTTCAAATGAACACCTCCTATATCCCAGGGTTTATGCTTGAACCTATTGGATATTTAGACAAATATATAGATTATACTCCCATTACTGAATACAAAGCATAAAGGCAAGAGCAAATCCTCTTCGTTTTTTAACTCTAAAGACTTCACCTGGACTGAAAAGCTTAAATTTTGAAAACTCCGTCTGTCCCATTTTTATAGTGATTGTAGGCCAATATCTTCTGCAAGAGTTTTATCATACCTCAGGGTTAACTTAAGGAAATAAAAAAAAAAAATCATGTTTAAGATTCTGGTGAGTCTTGATTAAGATGAGGCTGATCACCCTCAAGGAGAAGATTTTTCTGTAGTATTCTCTATGTTCTGCTTCTTAGGTACTGCTTACTCCCTGAGGCATAGTCTAAGTGTAAAACAAGAATTCAAGGAATTTCTCCTTTCCAGAAATATCAAGTGTTATTTTGCTATGGGTCAAGATAACCTCTTCACATTATGTTGTACCTAGAAAAGAATTTTTCTTCCTCACTAAAAAGGGGGGCTGTATTGCTTTCAAAAATTAATCTTGATGCATGAATGAGGCTTGTATGTATGTCCATTATTTGCTTTAACAGCTATCTTTTAGATATCTGGAACAGAAAGGTAAGAGAATCTTCCTATGAGAGGATTAACTATTTGATGTTCTTTTGTTTGGACTGTGAGGGCAGTTATAAGAAATAAGCCATTTTATTATTTTTTTTCTTTCCAGGGTATTAAGTCCCTCCCACTAACCACAGGAGAGAGTGGAGAGCCTAGTGAGGAGACAGAATGATGTATGAAAAGAGCATGTCCTGCCACTCAGTCACTGCTGCATGTGTGCTGGATGTTCAAGACACATGGTTTTACCTCATATTATCAAGGCTAGTCATTTTCCGAAGCAGAGCCAGATGCCATGGTTACTGATGCTGGAAGGTAACTCAAACCCCAACCCAGGAATCAGGTTCTATTCTTTTCTCCATGTTGGCATCTTGAATTATTTTTGTTCCCTAACTCCAACTATTTTTCCAGTTAGGAATCTATAAAGACCCAAAATGATCAATCTCCTTTCCAAAGACTACCTTTGTAAAACACATTGGTCAGGCAATGTTTGTTGATAAGATAAAAAAAAAAAAAAAAAAAAGTTCGTATTACAGACTTTACCAAGGGTAATAGATATCTTTTTTCACATGTTGGTATAACGAAAAGATGTCTCAGTGGAACCATCGAAGAACAACACAGAGATTATACCAAATGCACAGAAACTAAATATGTCAATTAAATGACTGAGGTCATTATTTATAAAGCATATAAATTATATATACTTTATCAAAGATCCACCTTACATATAAGGAGAAAAATAGTTGAAAGGAAAAAGTATTAACATATGTAATACAAATGATAACCTGGGTATACTCATGTACATATTAAAAGTTTGCAGATTAAAGCCGATTGTGGTGACTCACACCTGTAATCTCAGCACTTTGGGAGGTTGAGGTAGATGGATCACTTGAGGTCAGGAGTTTGAGACCAGCCTGGCCAACATGGTAAAACTCTGTCTCTTCTAAAAATAAAAAAAAAATTAGCCAGGTGTGGTGGCACATGCCTGTAACCCAGCTACTCAGGAGACTGAGACAGGAGAATTGCTTGAACCCAGGAGGCAGAGGTTGTAGTGAGCTAAGATCACACCACTGCACTCTAGCTTGGGCAGCAAAGCAAAACTCCGTCTCAAAAAAACAAACAAACGAACAAACAACCAAAAAAAAACAAAAAAACAAAATAAAAGGTTGAGGATTATAAAGAGAAATAGAATTTTAAAATCATGGTAGAAGATTTTATCACACATCCTTTAGTAACTGGTAGAACAGAAAAATATTTATCAGAGAAGATCGAGAAGAGCGAAGTAAAACAATTAACAAATTTGACTTAACTGACATAGAATGTCTCCAAGAACTGCAGAGTATGCATTTCTTATCAAGCATATATAAAGTATATTCTGGGTCGTGTTTTGGATCTCAGTGAACTTTGAAGTATTGAAATCATACAGAGAACAAGTTCAGACAACAATGGTACTACATTGGAAATCAGCAACAAATGGGTACTTTTCAAAAAGTACTTCCATGTTTCTAAGTGATTAGTAATCAAACAAGAAATCATAATGGGATTAAATACGTATTGAACTAAATATAAATAATAAAACCTGGTATATTAGAACTTGTAAATTTTAGCTATAGCTAGACTTCTACTAAGAACTAAAAGATTAGGACCAGGCAAGGTAGTTCATGCCTGTAATCCCACCACTTTGTGGTCCCAAGATGGGAGAATTACCTGAGCTCAGGACTTTGAGACCAGCCTGGGCAACATAGCAAGGCCTTGTCTCTACTAAAAATCAAAAAAAGAAAAAAAAAAAAAATAGCAGTGTGCGGTTGGTGCCCCTGCAGTTATAGCTACATGGGAAACTGAGGTGAGAGGATCACTTGAGCCTGGAAGATGGAGGCTCCTGTGAGTGCTGCTGCACTCTAGACTAGATGACAGTGAGGCCCTGTCTGAGAAAGAAAGAAAGAAAGAAAGAAAGAAAGAAAGAAAGAAAGAAAGAAAGAAAGAAAGAAAGAAAGAAAGAAAGAAAGAAAGAAAGAAAGAAAGAAAGAAAGAAAGAAAGAAAGAAAGAGAGAGAGAGAGAGAGAGAGAGAGAGACAGAAAGAAAGAAAGAAAGAAAGAAAGAAAGAAAGAAAGAAAGAAAGAAAGAAAGAAAGAAAGAAAGAAAAAGAAAGGAGATAATGTTTTAGTTTTCTGTTGCTGCTGAGAAGCTACTAAACACTAAACAAATTTAACACCACAAGTCTATTATTTCATGGTTCACCAGGAGGAAATTTAAGCTTGATTTCCCCCGAATCTTGTGGTGCTCTTCTTAACTCACTTGTTGTTGGTAGACTTCAATTCCTTCTGGTAAGTCTGAGGTCTTCAGCTCCTACACGCCAACCTCCATTCTCTGCCAAATGGCCCTCCGGACAACATGATAGTTTTCTTTCTTCCATGTCGGTAATCAAAAATCTCTGTCACTTCACCATTTTTAATATGCCTTTTGTTATAGTCCAGGACCACCCAGAGTAACTTTCATTTTAATTAATTCAAAGTCAACTTTAATTCAAAGTAGCTTAATCATAGTAGTGATATACCATCATATTCTTCTCTCTTGGTATATTACTTCTCCCATCCACACTCAACAACAAGGACTATATGTGACCTGTACATCAGGGAGAAGAATCTTCGGGGGCACCTTAAAATACTTCCTACATAGGGACAAAAAGAGGTTATATATCAAAAACTGTATTCTAATCTATTTATGTACTTAGAGAAAATGAATATTTAAAAAAAACATAATTTGCCAAAACTGATAGAATAAATTAAAAAAAACTAAAACATGTCTATAGCTATGAAAGTAACAGATTGTGTAATTTATTTATTTATTTATTTATTTATTTATTTATTTATTTATTTATTTTTGAGACAGAGTCTCAGTCTGTCGCCCAGGCTGGAGTGCAGTATCATTATCTCGGCTCACTACAACCTCCACCTCAGGGGTTCAAGTGATTCTCAGGCCTCAGCCTCCCTAGTTGCTGGGACTGTAGGCACGTGCCACCACCCCCAGCTAATTTTTTGTGTTTTTAAATAGAGACAGGGTTTTGCCATGTTGGCCAGGCTGGTCTCGAACTCCTGATCTCAAGTGATCTGCTCGACTTGGCTTCCCAAAGTGCTTGCTGGGACTACAGATGTGAGCCACCAAGCCCAACCTCATCTATTTTTTTTTAAAGTTCCACAATAAAAAAAAATCCAGGCTCGCCAACATTATTATTAAGTTTTTCAAATATTTTAACCAGTAGAAAATAAATTCATAACCATATTTTTATACCAATATAAACAAACTAAAATAAGACAAGATTATTAAAGTAAAAGACAATTACATGGCAATATCATTCATGAATACAGATATGAAAATACTTAACAAAATATGAGCAAAATAAATCTAGCTACAAAATAAATATGTAATATGATCAACTTAGGCTAATTCTTGCAATGAAATGTTGATCAATCAATACAATCCTACATTGTTTTGTTTATTCTAAAGGAGGAAAGCAATATAATTACCACCAGGAATCAGGTGCATACATCCACCAACTATTCATGATGAGAATTCACAGCAAATGAGAAATAGGAGTTATCTTAGGTAAGTACCCTAGAAAAAACCAAGGATCTCTAAGACTGGAATTCATATGTGTATGCTTTATTGAAAATCTGTTCTTCCAGGAAATACTATAAAGGAGAGAACAAAAGCTGGGGAAAGGACAGAGCAAAGATTAGTTTTCTGTCAAAACTTAGATTTACTGTCATTCATAGGTAGCATCTAGAACATAAACAGCCAAATCATTTTTTCTCTCTTGAAACAAGATAGCTGGGCTTCAAATCTTCATATCATTCAGTTTTCTGCTGTCAAAGGGAATATAGCCTTGCATATTTCTATATGCAAGCAACCTTCCCTTAGCCAAATGCAATATTCTGGAGAAGATCTCAGGATTTAGCTATTAGTAGCAACACTCACAGCAGCAAAAATAATATTTGAACCATGAACTAAGCATTTATTCTTGTAAGAAAACATCTTTAATGTGATAAAATTTATCCAGACACACACACAAAAATCCCTCAGCAAATAACATAATTAGTTGTCAGATATTTTAAGTTTCACTTTGGGATCAACAATACACCTATCATCATATATTCTATATTGTATAAGAATTCTAAGTTGGTTAAATAAGAAAAAAAATTTTCTTTTTATTTTTGTTTAAGTTGTAGATTTGTATAAAGTTGGGCATAAGTTTGTTACAACTGCTTAATATATATTATTTTTCTAAATCATATTTCAGAGAAACTATATCCTAAAGTAATATAATTGTATAAATTACTATCAAATCATGTAATGATAATTTAAAATCAACAGATAAATATGATTTCTGAAAATTTATAATAAGAAAATGAAAGTTCCTCATTAATTAAAAAATACATTTTATATATATATATACACACACATATGCACAGATATTAGTGTTGTGTGTATGTGTATTTGTGTGTCTTTCTCCAAATTTTAAATTCTGATAAAAAAGAAAAACTACAAACTGAACTCAATTATATCTAGTCTTTATTATGGACTAATTTATGCAATAAATAGAAGTATCACGTTTCCTATAATTTGTTTTTTAATGGGTTTATTAAATTTTACAAATATACCGCAGAATGTTTTTATTGTAACTTAAAAAAAAAATTATTTAATAAATTAATTATTTATTTATTTTTTGAGACAGAGTTTCGCTATTGTTGCCCAGGCTGGAGTACAATGGTGCGATCTTGGCTCACCAAACCTCCGCCTCCTGGGTTCAAGCTCTTCTCCTGCCTCAGTCTCCCAAGTAGCTGGGATTGCAGGCATGTGTCACCATGCCTGGCTAATTTTTTTTTTTTTTTTTTTGTATTTTTAGTAGAGACCGGGTTTCTCCATGTTGGTCAGGCTGGTCTTGAAATCCTGACCTCAGGTAATGCCCCCGCCTTGGCCTCCCAAAGTGTTGGGATTACAGGTATAAGCTGTCATGCCTGGCCTTTCACTGTAATTTATAAAATCTAAGGAAATTAGAGAAAGAAGCAGTTTCATTCAAATTCGTACGGAAATGTATCATTTTTTTTTATATTTAAGCTTTCTTGTTAAAACATGCTTTGCACATATAATACTAAACTGAACCACCAGATTGAAATGAATATTGGATTTAGCATAGATTTATATTTAAAGTATTTTGTAAACTAAGCTTAAGGGAATTCTGGAAACATATATGATTATATTTCATGTAATATCTGAACTTTCTTAGATAACTGAAAAATGATAAATTAGAAAGCTGTGTTATAGAACATATTCAAATAAGACAATATTTGGTTAAATAAAATTGCAAACTTCTTTTTCCAGTCATAATATATGTATTCATGCATATATAGGCATGCATATGTATGTATATGTATACATAGCTGCATATCAACATATAAATGTATTTATACATGCACATACACACACCTATGGCGGAGATGGTTGAATTTCCACTTATTTTTTCTCAAAACTTACTAACAAAACATAATACAAATAATACATTTAGAAAATTTAAGCAGAAAAATATTGAAAGATACAATTGAAAACAATATTAGTTGTTCATTGCTGCTGTAACAAATTAGCACAAGCAGTGATTTTTAAACAACATATTTTATTATTTTACGATTCTGTCATAAGTCATTTGAAGGGCTAAAATCAAGGTGTCAGCTGGTCTAGTCCTTCAGAAGGCTTTATGGTCTAATTTATTTCCTTGCCTTTTCCAGATTATAGATGCTACCTGTATTCACCGGCTCAAGTCCTCTTTCTCTGTCTGCAAATCTAGATACATAGCATCTTTCCTTTTTTCTGGCATCCGCCTCCGCCCTTCTCTCCTTTTCTCTCTCTCTCTCTCTCTGTTCTCTCTCTTATCTCTCTCTCTCTTTCACTTCTCTGCTTCCATAATCAAATCACCTGTCATATATGTGATCCCTCTACATATGTCTTATAAAGATCTTTGTGATTGCATTGATCCCAGATAACCAAGAAATCTCAAAATCCTTAACTTAACCACATCTTCAAAGTCTTTTTGCAATGTGTGGCAATGTATTTACAAGTTCTTGGCATCAGGACATAAACATTTTTGTGAGGAGGCTGTTATTCAGTCTGCCGTAGCTATGTGACAGCTATCTCTAAGAAAAAAAAAAAAAAAAAGCCATGCCAAATAGAAAATTAATTGTCAATCCTATGGGGGGAACAAAAAACTTTCAAATGATTTTGCAAGAATTAAATGAAGTTTTTGAAAATGACATGGTTCTTACATAAAATCTTAATGTTAACCTGATATTAATCTGATTAGAAAGATAGAAACCTTTGTGCACATGTACCCTAGAACTTAAAGTATAATAATAATAATAATAATAATAATAATAAAAGAAAGACAGAAACCTTTATAATAGTATATCTATATGTAGGGTAAATTACTAAAATAAATAAAAAATTAAGACATTAAATTAATTAAACTGACTGGAGGAAAGTAAAATAAGTGAACCATCTATAGAACCAAAGCAAGCTCAATAAAAATTTAAGTTGTTTTGTAGATATTAACAAAGTAGTTCCAAAATATATGGAAATAAAATAAACTCAGAAAGCCAAAAACAACATTAAAAGAAAATGACATCAGAAGACTGACACCACTCAACTTTAGAACTTACTATAAAGCAATAATAATCAAGACAGTGTGGTATTGGCAAAAAGAACAGATAAATAGATTGATTGAACAGAATAGAGAGCCCAGAAATAGATACACACAAATACAGTCAAATGATCTTTGATAAAAAAAAAAAAAAAGAAAGAAAGACAATTCAATAGAGAATGGATAATCTGCAACAGATAGTGCTGGAATAAATGGAAATTCACATAAAAAAATAATTAAGAAACAGAACTCTCACTTTTCAGCAAAATTAACTGAAAGTTAATAATAGGCCTAAATGTGAAATGCAAAATTATAAAATAACTAGCAGATACAATAGGAGAAAATCTATGTGACCTTGTGTTTGGCAATGACCTTTTAAATACAATACCAAAGGTACCATAAATGAAAAAAGATTGATAAACTGAAATTCATTAAAATTAAAAACTTCTGCTCTGAGAGATGCTGTTAAAAGAATAAAAGACAAGCAAGAGTCTTTTAAAAATTGCAAAAGACCTATATAATAAAGTACTATTATTAAAAATATAGTAAGAACACTTAAAACTCAAAAAAAGGAAACGAGTAACCCAGATTTTAAAAGGGCAAAAGATCTGAAGAGACATTTCACAAAAGAAGACACACAAGTAACAAATAAGCATATGAAAATATGCTCAATGTTAAATGTTTTTAGTAGAATTGAATTTAAAACAATAATACGATACCACTAGATATATCTTAAAATGGCCAAATCCAAAACTCTGACAGATACTAAATGCTAGTGAGGTGGTGAGGCAAAAGAAACTCATTCATTTCTTTTGAGAATGAAAAATAATATGACCACTTTAGAAGACTGTTTAGCAGTTTTTACAAAACTAAGGATACCCTTGCCATGTAATCCAGTGATTACACATCTTGGTGTATCCCCAAATGATTTGAAATTGTAAGCACACACAAAAACCTGAGCACAATATTTATGGCAGCTTTATTGGTACTCGCCCAAACTTGGTAACAATCAACATGTCCTTCAGTGGGGGAATGGATAAACAAACTATGGTACATCCATACAATGTAATATTATTCAACGATGAAAAGAAATGAACTATCAAGCCATGAGAAGACAAGATAAAACCTTAAATGCATTTTGCCAAGTTAAAGCAGTCAGTTGGAAAAGGGTATGATTCCAATTATATGACATCCTGAAAAGGCAAAATTATAAGGACAGTAAAAATCAGTGGTTGGCAGGGATTGAAGGGAGACAGAGAAAGATGAATTGGTGGAGCACAGCAAAACTCTACGTAAGTAAAACAATTCTGTATGATACTGTAATGGTGGATTCATGCCATTATATATTTGTCAAAACCTATAGAATGTACAACATAGAATTAACCCTAAATTATAGAGGTTAGTTAATAATAATGTAGCAATATAAGCTAATCAATATTTTACAATTGTACCATGCTAATGCATAATATTAATAGTAGAAAGACTAGAGAAATGAAGCAAGGTGGTGTAATAGGAGATCCCATGGATCATCTTTCCCAAGGGAACACCAAATTCAACCACTGTCTACTCAAAAAAATATCTTCATAAGAACCAAAAATCAGGTATGCACTCATAGTATCTGGTTTTAATTTCACGTTGCTGATGCGGGTACTGAAGAGGGTAGGAAAGACAGCCTTGAATTGGTGCTGTCACCCCTGCTTCATCCACTGACAGTGGCTGCATGGTATGGGAAAATCCATACCCCTGGGAGAAGGAGAACACAGTAATTGTGAGACATGGCATTGAACTCCGTGTTTCCCTGAAAGCAGAAATCAAAACCAGGTCAAACTCAGATGATGTGTACCCATGGAGAAAGCATTCAGACCATCCCTACCCAGAGGGGAATCACTTACCCCATTGGTTGAAACTTGAGTTCTCACAGGCCTTGCCATTGTGGGTTGAAGTACACGGGGGACCTAACTAAACTTGAAATGCTGTCTAGATCACCAGAACTGCAAATCCTAGTGCTGAACTGAGCTCAGAGCCAGTGGATGTGGGAGTTCATACTTGACTGAGACACTAGCTGGGGCAGCTAAAGGAGTGCTTGGACCACCCCTTCCCTAGCCCCAAGCAACACAGCTTCCTTCTGCTGGAGGAAAAAAGAGGAAAGAGTAAAGAGGATTTTTCTCTTGCATCTTGGATACCAGCTAAGCCACAGTAGAATAGGGCACTGGTTGGAGTCGTGAGGCCCCCATTCCAGGCTCTCGCTCCTGGTCAAAATTTCTAGACACTCCCTAAACCAGAAGGAAACCTGCTACCTTGAAGGGAAGGACCCAGTCCTGGCAGGATCCATTGATGGCTAGCTAAAGACCCTTGGACCCTGAATAACCAGCAGTGATAACCAAAAGTATACTGTAGACTTTGGATGAGACCCAGAGATGTGCTGGCTTGAAGGGAGACCGAGCACATTTGTAATTATGGTGGCTATGGTGAGTGACTCCTTCTGTTTGAGAAGAGCAGAGGGAAAAGTAAACAGTACTTTGTCTTTCACCTTAGTTACCATCTCAGTCACAACGTGGTACAGCACCAAGTAGGCTCTTGGGGTCCCTGATGTCAGGCCTTGGTTCTTGAACAGCATTTCTGGACCTGACCTGGGCCAGAGAGGAACCCATTGCCCTGAAGGGTGAATCCCAGGCTAGGTAGCATTCACCATAAGCTGACTGAAGAGCCCTTTGGCCTTAAGATAACATTAGTGGTAGCCTGGCAGTACTCCCTGTGGGCCTGTGGTGGTGGTGGCCACGAATGAGGCCCCTCTGCCTGTGGAAAGGGGAAGAAAGAGTGGGAAGGACTATGTATTGTGGTTTGAAAACCAGCTCAACCACAGTAGACTAGAACACCAGGGAGACTGCTAAGATTTTTGACTCCAGTCTCTACCTCCTAGATAACATCTCTGGACTTGTCTGGGACCTGGGGGAGGTTGCCAGCTCAAGGAAAGGACACAAACATGGCGGGCTTTGCCCCTTCTTTATTGTAGACCCCTAGGGCCTTCAGCAAACATAGGCAGTAGCTAAGTAGTGGTTGTAGTGAACCTTGGGCAAGACCCAATGTGTGCTTTCTTCAGGTCTGACCCTGTGCAGTCCCAGTGGTTGTGGTAACAGGGGTGCTTTTGTCACCCCACCCTCAGCCTTAGGTAGCTCAGCACAGAGAAAGATAATTAGTTTGTCTGGAAGAAAGTAAGGGAAGAGAAAAATAGTATCTGCCTGACAATCCAGAGAATTCTCCCAGATGTTAAAGATCATGAAGGTTGTATCTTTATAGATCTGCAAAAACCACAGTATTACTTATCTTGGGGTGCCCCCTAATGCAGAAATGGCTTAGATCACAGTCCTTTTGAATACCTAGAAAGGCTTTCCAAGAGGATAGGCACAAATAGGACCAAACGGAGAAGGCTACAATAAATACCTAACTTTTTAATGCACAGACACTGACAAATATCAACAAGCATCAAATAGGAAAATGACTTTATCAAATAAATGAAATAAGTCACCAGGGAGCCTTATGTATTTGAAGAAACAGAGATATGTGTTCCTTCAGATGGAGAATTCAAAATAATAATTCAAAATAACGGGGAAAGTCAAAGAAATTCAAGATAACACAGAGAAGTAATTCAGAATTCTATAAGATAAATTTAACAGAGATTGAAATAATTCAAAAGAACCAAGTAGAAATTCTGGAGATGAAAAAGCACAATCGACAGAATAAAACATTCATCAGAGTCTCTTTTTGTATTTTTTTTTCTTTTTTTTTGAGACAGTCTCACTCTGTCACCTAGGCTGGAGTGCAATGGCGCAATCTCAGCTCACTGCAAGCTCCGCCTCCCAGGTTCACGCCATTCTCCTGCCTCAGCCTCCTGAGTAGCTGGGACCACAGGTGCATGCCACCACTCCCGGCTAATTTTTTGTGTTTTTTAGTAGAGACTGGATTTCACCATGTTAGCCAGGATGGTCTCGATCTCCTGACCTCATAATCCACCCACCTTGGCCTCCCAAAGTACTGGGATTACAAGCATGAGCCACAATGCCCAGCCCATCAGAGTCTCTTAATTGTAGAATTGATCAAGCAGAAGGAGAATTAGTGAGCTTGAAGACTCACTCTTTATTTATTTATTTTCAAACAGCCTAAAGACCATAATAACATTGAATATAAATGTACTAGACATTCCAATCAAAAGACATAGAGTAGCAGAATACAAGCTGTTTGAAAATAAATGGTTAAAGGACACAAAAGAAAAAAGACTAAAAAAGAATGAACCATGCCTCAAAGAGAAAATCTAAGAGTTGTTGGCTTTAAAGAAGTAGAGAAAAAGATAAAGGTAGAAAGTTTATTCAAAGGGATAATGGCAAAGAACTTCCCAAGCCTAGATAAATATATCAATATCCAAGTACAAGAAGGTTACAGAAAACAGAGCAGATTTAATCCAAAGAAGATTGCCTCAAGGCATTTAATAATCAAACTCCCAAAGGTCAAGGATAAGGAAAGGATCCTAAAAGCAGCAAGAGAAAAGAAAGAAATAATATACAATGGATGTCCAATACATCTGGCAGCAAATTTTTCAGTGAAAACTTTACGGGCCAGGAGAGAGTGGCAAGACATTTTGATGTGCTGAATGAAGAAAACCTTTTACCCTAGAAGAGTATACCTGGTTAAAATATCCCTCAAACATGAAGGGGGAATAAAGACTTTCCCAGACAAACAAAAGCTGAGGAATTATATTAACACCAGACCTGTTCTACAAAAAATGCAAAAGAGAGTACTACAATCAGAAAGAAAGGTTTAGTAATGAAAAATAAGACATCATGTAAAGAAAGGCCAGGGGTGGTGGCTTACACTTGTAATCTCCGCACTTTGGGAAGCCAAGGCAGGTGGATCACTTGAGGTCAGAAGTTTGGCTGACATGGTGAACCACCATCTCTACTAAAAATATAAAAATTAGCCAGGCATGGTGGCATACACCTATAGTCCCAACTACTCAGGAAGCTGAGACATGAGAATCACTTCCAGCTGGGAGATGGAGGTTACAGTGAGCCTAGATCGCACCACTGTACTCCAAGCTGGGAAACAGAGTGAGACTCCATCTCAAAAAAAAAAAAAAAAAAAAAAAAGACATTATGTGAAGGTGTAAAACTCACTGGAAATTAAGTTTACAGAAAAACACAGATTATTATAATACTATAATGGTGGTGTGTGAACTACTCTAAGCCTAGGTAGAAAGACTAAAAGATGCACCAATCAAAAATAGTAACTACAACTTTTCAAGACATAGACAGTGCAATAAGATATAAATAGGAATAACAAAATGCTAAAAAGCAGGATGATGTAGTTAAAATATTCAATTGGTATTAGCTTTCTATTTGCTTGTCAGTTTGTTTAAGCAAGCAGTGTTAAGTTGTTATCAGCATAAAATAATAGGTTATAAGATAGCATTTGCAAGCTCCATGGTAACCTCAAATCAAAAAACATTCAACATATACACAGAAAAATACAAAGCAGAAAATTAAATCATACCACCAGAGAAAATCACCTTTACTAGAAGGAAGATAGGAACAAAGGAAAGAAGTAAGAGAAGACCACAAAATTACCAGAAAACAAATAACAAAGTGGCAGGAGTGAGTTCTTACTTATCAATAATAACATTAAATGTAAATTGAGTAAACGCTTCAATCGAACGACATAGAGTGGCTGAATGGACAAGACAAGATCCAATGATCTGTTGCCTACAAGAAACATACTTCACCTATTAAGAAGCACATAGATTAAAAATAAGGAAGTGGAAAAAGATATTTCTATTTCATGCCAATGAAAACCAAAAAAGAGCAGAAGTAGCTATACTTAAATCAGACAAAACAGATTTTGAGCCAAAAAGCTGTATGAGAAACTAGGAAAGTCATTATATAATGATAAAGGGGTCAATTCAGCAAGATAATATAACAATTTTAATTACATATGCACCCAACATTGGAGAGCCCAGATAGATATAGTAAATATTATTAGAGCAAAATAAAGGTATAAACCCCAAATAATAGCTGGAGACTTCAACACCCAACTTTCAGCGTTGGATAGATCTTCCAGAGTGAAAATCAACAAAGAAACATCAGACTTAATCTGTACCATAGATCAAATGGACCTGATGAATATTTACATAATATTTCATCCAGTGGCTGTAGAATGCACATTCTTCTCAGTACGTGGATCATTTACAAGGATAGACCATATGTTAGGTCACCAAACAAGTCTCAAAGTATTCAAAATACTGAATTACTCTCAAGCATCTTCTCTAATCACAATGGAATAAAACTAGAAATCAATAACAAGATGAATTTTGGAAACTATACAACAGATAAAAATTAAACAATTTGCTGCTGAATGACCAATGAGTCAATGAAAAAAGTAATAAAACTAAAAAAAATTTCTTGAAACAAATGATAATGGAAACCTGATATACCAAACCCTATCAGATACAGCAAAAGCAGTACTAAGAAGGAAGCTTATAGCTATGAGTGCGTACATTAAAAAAAAAAAATAAGAAAAACTTTAAATAAACAACCTAAGGATGCATCTTAAGGAACTAGGAAAGCAAGACCGAACCAAGCCCAAAATTAGTAAAAGAATAGAAATAATAACAATTAGTGCAGAGATAAATGAAACTGAAATGAATAAAACAATATAAACTATCAATAAAATAAAAAGCTGTTTTTTGAAAAGATAAAATTGACAAATCTTTAGCCATACTAAGAAGAGTTAAGACACAAAAACTAAAATCAGAGATTAAAAATGAGGCATTACAACTGATATGACAGAAATTCAAAGGATTATTAGTGGCTAATTTGAACAATTACATGCAAATAAATTGGAAAATCTAGAATAAATGGCTAAATCCCTAGACACATACAACCTACCAACTTTGATCCATGAAGACATACGAAACCTGAACAGACCAAAAACAAGTAATGAGATTGAAGCTGTAATAAAATATCTCTCAGAGACAAAAAGCCCAGGTTCCAATGACTTCACTGCTTAATTTGACCAAACGTTTAGAGAAGATGTAATGCCTATCCTACTCAAATTTTTCTATAAAATAGAGGAGGAGGGATTACTTCCAAACTCATTCCACAAGGCTGGTATAACCCTGATACCAAAACCATATAAAAAGAGACACCAAAAAAAAATAAAAATACAGATCAGTATCACTGATGAATATATTGATGCAAAATCCTCAACAAAATACTAGCAAACAATTCAACAGTACATTAAAAATATCATTTATCTTGACCAGGCGGGATTTATCACCAGATGCAAGGATATTTCAACACACACAAATTAATCAGAGTGATACATCGTATCAAAAGAATGAAAGACAATATCCATATGATCATTTCAGTTGACAATATCCATATGATCATTTGCTCAAATTCAGCATCACTTCATGATAAAATCATTAAAAATTTTGGTATGCAATAATATCCATCAACATAATAAAAACCACATGTGATAGACTTTTAGCTGCTATCATATTGGATGAGGAAAGGTTGAAAGTCTTTCCTCTAAGATATGGAACAGAAGGATGCCCACTTTCCCCACTGTTACTCCACATAGTACTGGAAGTCCTAGCTAAAGCAATTCAGAGAAGAGAAAGATATAAAAGTCATCCAAGTTGGAAAAGAATAAGTTAAATTATCCTTGTTTGCAGATGATAAGATATTATGTTTGGAAAAACCTAAAGACTTCACCAAAAAACTATTAGAACCAATAAATAAATTTGGTAAAGTTGCAGGATACAAAATCAACATACAAAAATCAATAGCATCACTATATGCCAATAGCAAGCAATTTGAAAAAGAAATCAAGAAAGTAATCCCATCTACAACAGCTACATATAAAGTAAAATACCAGGGAATTAACTTAACCAAAGAAGGGAAGATGTCTACAATGAAAACTGCAAAGTATTGATGCAAGAAATTGAAGAGGACACACAAATAATAGAAAGATATTCATGTTCATGAATTGAAAGAATTAATATTGTTAAAATGTCTATACTACCCAAAGCAACCTGCAGATTGAATGCAATCTTTATGAAAATACTGGTAATACTCTTCACAGAAATAGAAGAAACAATTCTAAAATTTATGTGGAACCACAAAAGACCTAGAATATCCAAAGCTATCCTAAGCAAAAGAACAAAACTGGAGGAATCACATTATATGACTTGAAATTATACTATAGAGTTATAGTAACTGAAATAGCACAGTACTGGCATAAAAAGACACACGGACCAGTGGAATAGAATAGAGGACCCAGAAATATATGCATACACGTATTGTAAACTCCTTTTTGACAAAGGTGCCACAAACATACATTGGGGAAAGGACAGTATGGTCTATTCAATAAATGGTGCTGGAAAAACTGGATATTCATTTTTAAAAGAATGAAACTAGACCTCTGTCTCTCACCATATACAAAAATCAAATCAAATTAAATTAAAAACTTAAATATAAGATCTCATACTATGAAACTACCAAAGGCAAACTGTGGGGAAATTCTCCCAGACATTGGACTGGGAAAAGATTTATTGAGTAATAACCCACAAGCACAGGAAACCAAAGCAAAAATGGACAGATAGGGTTGTATCAAGTTAAAAAGCTTCTCCATAGCAAAAGAAACAATCAACAAAGTGAAGAGACAACCCACAGAATGGAAGAAAATACTTACAAACTTCCCATAATAAACAGAATATATAAAAAGCTCAGACAACTCTACAGGGGAAAAATCTAATAACCCAATTAAAAAATGGTCAAAAGATGTGAATAGATATTTCTCAAAAAAAGACATACAAGTAGCAAACAGGTATATAAAAAGGTGCTCAACATCACTGGTCATCAGAGAAATGCAAATCAAAACTACAATGAGATATCATCTCACCCTAGTTAAAATGACTTATATCCATCTTTTTTTGAGAATAGATATTTCTCAAAAAAAGACATATGAGTAGCAAACAGGCATATAAAAATGTGCTCAACATCACTGGTCATCAGAGAAATGCAAATCAAAACAACAATGAGATATCATCTCACCCTAGTTAAAATGACTTATATCCAAAAGACAATAAATAATAAACACTGGTTGAGGATGTGGAGAAAAGGGAACACTCGTATACTGTTTGTGGGAATGTACATTGATATAACCATTACGGAGAACAGTTTAGAGATTCCTCAAAATTTAAAAATAGAGCTACTGTGCAATCCAGCAGTCCCATACCTTGATATATACCCCAAAGAAAAGAAATCAGGATATCAAAGAAGTATGTGCACTCCCATGTTTACTGCAGCACTGTTCACAATATCCAAGATTTGGAAACAATCTAAGTGTCCATAAACAGATGAATGGATAAATAAAATGAGGTGCATATACACAATGGAGTATTATTCAGCTATGAAAAAGAATGAGATCCTGTCATTTGCAACAACATGGATGGAACTGGAGGTCGTTATGTTAAGTGAAATAAGCCAGGCACAGATAGACAAATTTCACGTATTCTCATTTATGGGAGCTAAAAATTAAAGCAGTTGAACTCATGGAGCTAGAGAGTAGAATGATGGTTACCAGAGGCTAGGAAGGGTGGAGGGCAAGCTGGGGGAAGTAGAAATGGGTAATGGATGCAAAAAAATTAGAAAGGATAAATAAGACCTAGTATTTGCTAGCAAGACATGGTGACTATAGTGAAAATAGTTTAACTGTACATTTAAGAATAACTAAAAGTATAATTGGACTGTTTGTAACACAAGAGATAAACGCTCGAGGTGATGAATATCCCATTTATGTTGATGTGATTATTACACATTGCCTACCTGTATCTCATGTAATCCATAAATATATACAACTTCTATGCACCTACAAAAATTGAAAATTAATAACAGAGGAAGCTTTGAGTGGGGCAGAAGTGAGAGGGTAAATGGAAACTGATTTCTCTTCAATTTATCTGTGATCCTTAAACTGATATAAAGAAAAAAGTATCTCAATAAAAAAAAAAAAAAAACAAAATATGAAACACGTAGTTGGTCTTAAATTTAATAAAAAATTTTACAAGTTCCCAATTTTACATCTTTGTTTCTAATGGGAAGGGCAGAAGTGTCTTGGCTTTCCAGTACTAACTGGCAGTGTATGTGATTACATCCTCCCTCCATTCTATGTGATATTCTTTAGTTAATTATTTTACCTTCTGGAAATCTCTCAGTTTTATCTGCTAAACAAGACTCCTGCCTCTCTTTAATGTTTTTATATATATTAATGTATTATTTGCTGTTCAACATTTTTGTCAAAGGGTCATTGTATAAAATATATGTAACATTGTGACTTAGTATTCACAAGCACACATGCATGCACACACTCGAATGAAACACAAGTCTGTCAACACAACATTTAATCCTGCTCTGATGCTTTCTATTCTATTGTATCATAATCTTGTAGCTCTTATTCTATTTCTTACTGTGAAAATGCTGGCCCTAGAGGTCCACTGAATTGATTTCAAAATCAACTGAAAGTCATGACCAGGTATATAAAAACTGTATTATATAAAAAGAGCATTAATTTTGAAAAGTTTACTGCCGAGATATTACAGTCATCCCTTGAGATCTATGGGGGATTAGTTCCAAGGTCCTCAGTGGATTACAGAATCTGTGGATGCTCAAGTCCCTTAAATAAAATGTTTGCATATAACCTACACATATCCTCCCATATACTTTAAATAATCTCTAATTTATTCATAATACCTAATGCAGTGTTTACACATAATTGCGTAGATTTGACATAGCAATCGGGGAGCTACAAATTCAAGTTTTGCATAACCTCCTGGGATTTGTTTTCTGAATATTTCTGATTTGAGACTGGTTGAATACATGGATGCGTGTAACTCAGTGATATACAGGGCCAACTATATTTCCGTACCACTAATCTCATTCTTTAAATTAGGGTAAGCTTTCTTTAGAAACTCTTCTCATGAATGAATCTAACAGTCTCATTCCCAAATCTCTCCTTAAACTTTCTGCAGATTGGACACTGTTGACTTCATATTCTTTTTATTAATTTTTCTCCTTCTCCTCCCATTGTAATTGTCATGTTTGATTGTTCTTCTTTAACTATACCCAAAACTTTCTGGCACTTTATGCTCCCATTTTTTTTACATGGAGGCAAAAATAATCATATCATTCATCCCTCAGTTACTTGAAATTCTAGCTCTTTTCCTTAAAGAGTCCATTTACATTCATAGTGCTATATATAACACTAAAATTATGGCTGTAAAATGTTTGATTCTTGTTCTAATGTTTCCTTGGAGTTTCATCTTCACATTCTACTTATTTGACATTTTCTTGTGAATGACCATATGTAATTTCAAATTCTCCCTGTATTAAGTCAGATAAATTTCTTTGCCTCAAAACAAAAGGTTTCATCTTACTTCCCTGTTTATCTATTATTATAAATTCTAAAGTTAGACATTGCTAAATAAAGTTGACTTTTTTCCTTCTCTTTTCTCCAAGTAACCAATCAGGACATTTAGTTTACTGTTTTTCAGGATAATTCTCAATCAATTTTTTCTTCAATTTCCACTGCCACTTTCTTGTCTATTAACTCATTATTCTATGACTGGATTGCTGAACTGGTTTTCTGAATAGTCTTCTGACTTTCAATTGTTTTCATTATGATTCTTCTTTCAGAGAGCATCTAGACCAATCCCTAATAACAGATTAGTCTAGCAAGCTTCTTAAATGTATCAGTGGTCCATTGCTAAGATAGTCTTAGAATTGAACTGAATCAAACCTTTCACAAATATTTCAAATGCAGTCTTGAAGCCATCGTGTAATGTAGATATTTTTATTCTGAAATTTTCACCCTATTCTTGAAAACCTCCAAATAGGAAAAAAAAAGTGATTTTTAGTCAAATTAAATTCAGATTATCTATTTTTATTTTCTCATATTTAGGTTTTCTTTTTCAGTCAACAGACATGAGACATGTTCCCCTCGTCACAGTTTAGTTCACCAGATTTCATTATTCCTTTTAGACTGAGTTGCAAGCATTATTGTCAACATGTCTTCTCATTCTAAATGCAAATCGACATACCTTAAGTTTAAGATGAGTTCTTTCTTTACACTTGTACTTCTGTATTCTAATTTTGCCACTTTAATTAATCTGATATTACAGACTAAGGAGTTGATTTGAAACATTTTCATGTCAGATAAGCAATTTGGTGAACATGAGTAGGTTAATTAATATTTAAAATGCAAACATAACCAATTTTAAAAATCAAAATTGTGTTTTTATATAAAAGTATAGCAAAACTGAAAATTGTGCAGCTAAGCAACACACACTTAAGTAAAGATCATCATATTCTGTGGACTTCATACAGAAATTGCCATGAACATTTTATGCACTTTAGCAGTTTCTTTTTTAAATGATGAGGAATTTGTTTTAGAAGTTACCCTTTAAGAAACTGCATTGAATATAGCTAAAGGAGAATGTATTGTAACTTACCATAAAAGGCATTACTTCATAAGACTACATACTACTGATATAGTTTGTATATTTGTCCCCTCCAAATCTCACATTGAAATTTGGTATCCCTAGCCTGGGCAACAAAGTGAGACTCTGACTCTACAAAAAAAAAAAAAAAAAAATACAAAAAATTATCCAGGCATAGTGGCACTAGCCTGTAGTCCCAGCTACTCTGGAGGCTGAGCTGGGAGGATCACTTGAGCCCCTGGAGGTCAAGGCTGCAGTGATCTGTGATCTCACCATTGCATTCCAGCCTGGGTGACAGAGGAAGACCCTGTCTCAAACAAACAAACAAAAAAAGAAATTAAAAATTTTCCCAAATGTAAAAGTGATAATGCTCATTGTAAAAAGTTTGCAAAACAAAAGATTTTTTTTTAGTTAAAACTAGGCCTCAATAATAGCACTCATAGGTGATCACTGTTAACTTTCTAATGTGTTTCCTTTCAGATTCATAGTTATTTAAGTTAATAAATTTGGAAGGTTTTATAAAAAAAAAAAAAAAGAAAAAGAAAAAGAAATTTGCTCCTCAATCTTGGAGGTGGAGCCTAAAGGGAGGTATTTTGGTCATGGAGGGAGAGCCCTCATGAATGGCTTGGTGCCATCCTCATGATAATGAGTGAGTTCTTACTCTATTAGTTCACAATGGAACTGGTTATTTAAAAAGCCTGGCATCTCTTGCCTCTTTCTCCTCCCTCCTCTCTTGCCACATGATAGCTGTTCCCCTTCCCCTTCTGCCATGAATGGATGCTTCCTGAAGCCATCACCAGAAGCAGACGCTGGCACTGTGATTCTTGAAAAGCCTGCAGAACCCTGAGCCAAATAAATTTATTTTCTTTATAAATTACCCAGCGGTGGCTATTTCTTTATAATAATGCAAACAAAGGCAGCTGCCCAGAAATGTCATTTCTGAAAAATAAGAATTGGCCTTATCAAATATTTAAGAAATAATATGTCTTTTCAGCAATGAAATTCATTTGAGCTTCATGGTTTTGTAGTACTGAATGTGGGATAAGATAAATACATTAAGATAAAGGCAAATGCATTTGTCTTAATGATATTTAAATAGGGAAAATAATTTCATAAATCTGTAATTACTTGATAAATATATGGATTATTATCATTAAATATAATTTTGCAGGTAACCAAAATAATCTAAGTAAAATATAACCCTTATATCCTCTCACTTACATTCTAACAAGAGCTAAATTTTCAGTGGGATGGCATAGTTCAGGGATGGCATAGAAGAAACAGTGGAGATCAACTACATAGGAGAGAAGTAGACTAGGTAAGTTTCTTGTAGAGAGGAGTAAGAATTGGAGGCAGCCAGACAGCATCAGGGAGCTCCAGGTTGGAAAACAGGTAGAGATTTTATTTAAGTGAGTATTGCATAGAGAAGGAGGCTTGCTGAAAGGGAGTGTTCCCTTAATGAAATAGCAGAAAGGCAGAAGAGATCTAGGCACCAGGATTATCTTTAGGAGTGACAGCATGACTGAACCCTGAAAAAGAAACTCAGTAGGAAGAAAGGATCTAGAATGGAGCATGAAGATCAACAGTTTCTTATTGCCAGCCGTGTGCTAAACATTGGTCTAAGAATTTTGAAAAAGTCATTTCAGTTAGTTAAAAAGGCAAGGATTTATGTTTTTATAGTATTTAAAACTAAAAAAATAATAACTAAAGCTCACACAGAAAAAATGATAGTGTGAATATATTCTATCATTTTCTTTTTCCCTCTCTGTTCACCGCCAGCAGGTGGGACTGAGCTGTCACTGCAGCAACCCAAAGCTCTCCAGGACTGAGGCTGTGGGTTCCTTGAGTGCCTCTCGGCAGAGCCTCTTTCTTCCTTCCATTTTCCTTCCATTTTTCCTGCTTGTAGATAAATAATGGAGGGGCAGTGGAGTGCATGCCACTTCCCAATTGTAATTCCTCCTTTAACTTGTGCACCTTATTATTGGCCACCAGCCGAGTCTCTACTGTCAGGGTAGCTGCCCATAACAGGAGCCAGTCTATTTCCACCACTAAGCACCCGGCTGCCTTGCTGGTCATTTGCAATTTTATACCCTCTATCAAGTTAGTCAAGCCTGCTGGATTTTGGAGCTTTTCGGGTATCTCAGTACTCCGGAGCAGTCTGCAAGCAACAAGCAAGGGGGCAGCAGAGCCCCACATAGACTCCTGAGGCCATCCCTGGATCTCCCTGTGAGTTTCTTTTTCCCAGCACCATTTCCTTGGAATCCGGCTGCTCACGGCGATTGCTTCATCCTGTAGACTGTGCAGCGGGAGTGCACAAAACTGAAATTCAGAAGCAGAGAAATTCTCACAAAGGAGTGTCCCAAACAGAACTGAGATGGGGCAGTTGGGATTCCAAAGAAAGAAGCACTAAACTCGAGGGGGATCAGTCCAAACAAAGCATTTATTAGAAGCACTTATGTGGAGAGTGGCTGCAGCAATGCTCGAGACAGACGGGGAAAAAAGGATGTTCTCCCTAGGTATGCCCACAGTAAAGGAGGGGTCACAGTATGGAGTTTACGTGAGGGCTTAAGGAATTTGGCTCAGGAATGGGGCCAGTTGCTCTCTATTAAGCCTAGATATCTTTCTTAGTGCTTGAAGATGTTCAAGACTGTTGTAAAAAAAAAAAAAAAAAAAAAAAAAAAAAAAAAAAAAAAAAACCTGCAGCTGGCTGGGTCACAGAGTGGTTATGACACTGTGATTCTCCAGAGTGGTTATGACACTGTGATTCTCCATCAGGACACAGAAAGAAAGTGGAGGGATCTGGGAGACCTTGCATCTTCATAACCATTCGCCTCTTAAATTAAGGCAGGAAATTTATGGCCAGAGACAGTAGAAGGTCTCTGTATCAAGGCATTATATACTGTATGGCAGACAATTTTGTGGGTTTTTTTTTTTTTTTTTTTTTTTGAGAGGTAG
The DNA here is from genome assembly GCF_043159975.1 of Macaca nemestrina. Classification (NCBI taxonomy): domain Eukaryota; kingdom Metazoa; phylum Chordata; class Mammalia; order Primates; family Cercopithecidae; genus Macaca; species Macaca nemestrina. The sequence goes on along the minus strand of NC_092127.1, from coordinate 59,045,136 downwards.
TCTCACTCTGTTGCTCAGACTGGAGTGCAATGTCGTGATCTCAGCTCACTGCAGCCTCCCCCTCCTGGGTTCAAGTAATTCTCGTACTTCAGCCTCCTGGGATTACAGGTGGATGCCACCACACCTGGTTAATTTTTGTATTTTTAGTAGAGAAGGGATTGTGCCATGTTGGCCAGACTAGTCTAAAATTACTGACCACTAGTGATCTGCCCACCTCAGCCTCCCAAAGTACTGGGATTACAGACTTGAGCCATCACACACCGCCAATGGCAGACAGTTCTTTTGAGTTCTGTCTATAGCAGTGCTGCACAATGAGACTTTCTACAGTTCTGTAAACTTTAATTTTAAGTATTTATAATTTAGTCATATCTGGCTAGTGGTCACTGTATTGGAGGGCACAGCATCGTATACAGAAAGTTTTCATGTCCACTGTTAAAGTTTAGACATGAAATTGATATCATGAAAAAGGTTAATACGACATTAAGGAAGCAAAAAGAAAACTTACTAATAATTCTGAAACTGGAGACATATTGATGGAAGAAGAAAATAAATTTCCCTCACTATATTTGGTGTAAAGAGGGATGTATATTACATAAGTATGGAAGCTTTGTATAGAAATCCTTTATATCCCACATCCAGTAAGTATAATCCTTTGACGTTGTCCTCAAGTCATATGTAGTAGAACTATAGCAAAATAATATTATTAGTTATATTTGGTCTCTGTGGTTTCCCTCAGACACTTTAATACGGTCGTTTGGAAAGCATGTATCTTGAACGTCTCAGACAGGACTAGGCTTAACATGTGGAGTGATGTGAATTGTGAGTGGAGGCTCGACATACTTCACCTAGGTGAAGATTTCTGATGAGGGACTCTACTGATACTTTGGGCTGCACATTATTTATTTTATGGAATTGCCCCTGTGCATAAATGTTATTTAACATCATATTTTTAGGGACTAAATTCATATGTATGAATTTATATATATGAATATACCAACATTCTGTTCAATCCAGAAAAAAAACTAGGTAAGAAATTACCAACTTTGGCATCAAGTGCCAGCACATTGCCCAGGAACAAAGATGTACCAGAGGGCACAATCAACTGCCACTACAGGTTAATTTAGCCTACATTTAGACCCTCCACTCCCATATACCAAGACACATTATTTTAGAAAGATGGAGCGAGTAGATGGAAATAATAACAAAGATTTTTTCTCCTTGACAACACAGAGCATTTTCTCAATTTAAACATAAAGAAATAAAACCTCATATTTCTACTCCCCAGCATGTAAGAGTTCATGAATGAGATAAAATTTGTTGTTTTATTATCTATATAATCTAGATCAGATGCCAGCAAACTATAGTTTAAAAGTCATATCTGGCTCACTGCATATTTGTGTAAAGTTTTATTGAAACACAACCCAACTCATTTGTTCATATATTATGTAGCTGCATTTGTGCTATAAAAGTAGAGTTAAGCAGTTGAAAAAGGGACTGCAGAACCCACAAAATCTAAAGTATTTACCATCTGGCCTTTTGCAGAAAAATTAAATAATACTGCATAACAACTAGCCCACAAATATCAGTGGCTTAATGCAATACAACTCTACATCTTGCTAATGCTTCATGTCTATTACAGATTGATGGGATTTATGTTCCAAACCACAGATCAAAAATCTAAGCTGATGGAGCTCAAGTCTCACTATATACAACCCATGATCATCTTGAATGACACAATAGAGAAAGAAAGAGCTGGAGGGTTGCATAATGAGTCTTCAATATTTCTGGTTAGAAATGACATAATGCACTTTCATTCACAATCCATTCCCCAAAACTAAACACAGAGTCTGCCTAACTGTAAAGGGAAAATGAAATGTTGAAGAGCTCATGAATATTCAGTGAATAGTAAATGGCTCTGTAAAAGTTATAAAGAAAAATAAATTGAAGCTATATTTTTCTACACCTCTATTTGATATGGAATAAATTTCAGTCCTGACTGCGTGTCATATTATCTCTGAGATATTTTTCAACTTTATTATATTAGATTTTTATATCTTTTTTAATTGGAAGGTTATTTATGTTATATATATTTTTATATAAATCAAATATACCTTATATAATATATATTACATATTTATTTATGAACTAGATATGTAGATATATAATAGATACTTATATATATGTATGTATATGAATGTGTAAAAAAATTTTTTTGAGACAGGGTCTTATTTTTTCACCTCAGCTGGAGTGGAGTAGCAATTTTGGCTCACTGAAGGCAAGACCTTTTAGGCTCAAACTATCCTCTGGCCTCAGCCTGCTGAATAGCCGGAACTATAGGCGTGTGCCAGCATACCCAGAATATTTTTATTTTATTTTATTTTACTTTTTATAGAAACAGGGATGCAGATATACTACTTTCTTGACTTTTATGTTGTTAGAAGACACTTTTTACTTTGTTAGTTATTTCTATGAATAGCATATTCTGAGTCAGAGATGGCTATTTCTAGGTTTCCAGGATTATTTCAATATTGCCTGTCTTTTCATGCAAATTTCAATTTTGCCAAGGTTGAGGATGGGCACCCATGACACAGCCTCAGGAGGTCCTCATGACATGTGCCCAAAGTGATCAGAGCACAGCTTGGTTTTACACATTTTAGGGAGACAAGAGACATCAATTAACATATGTAAGATGAATATTGGTTCGGTCCACAAAGGTGGGACAACTTGAAGCAAAGGTGGGACAACTTGAAGTAGGGAGGGGGCTTTCAGGTCATAGTCAGATAAGAGACAAATGGTTGCATTCCTTTGAGTTTCTGATTAGCCTCTCTGAAGGTGGCAATCAGATATGCATTTATCTTAGTGAGAGGGGATGACTTTGAATAGAATGGAAGGCAGATTTGCCCTGAGCAATTCCCAGTTTGACTTTTCCCTTTAACTTAGTGATTTGGGGGCTTCAAGATTCATTTTCATTTCACAGTTTCCCCCATTTACTTTTTAAAAATTTTTTGGACAAAGCATTTTAGAAGAAAATAAGTCTCTTGTCTCAGGTTTCATCTGATCTCTAATGGCTAGGATAGTTAATTCATAGATGAGTAGGTCCTGATTTATTAGGAAAGGTCATTTTTAGCAGGTTGTGAAATCTCATGTCCTATGAAGAGAAAATAGGAGGAAGAAGGGAGGAAAACAACAACAACCAAAAGAACATTCCTGGAAAATCAATATAGGCCACATTACTCTGAAGTCCATAAATCAATAGGCTTCAGGTATGAAAGTGGCTTGTGTATGTAAATAGGTTGCTGTTACTTTCTTCTGAAATTTAACTTGTCTAGCTTCAGTTCACAGCGCATTATAAAAGCACAGCTTAGTTTTCAGTGACTCCAAATTAGCAAAAATGTGAGAAAAAAGAAGAAAACTAATAAAAACATTACTTTGAAGATTTATAGCAAAGAAAAATTAGAATTCAGGCCAAACTGTAGAAAATAATAAACATTGAAAAACATTAGGCAAGATGACTCTAACAACAGGTGTACTATAGGTATTTGGAACAAAATTTTTCTCTCTCCAGTTTCCCATTTTCCCTAAAGACAAATCACAGTAGGACTGACCTGCTTTATTATACTTGGCTTGATTATTTATATACATGCATCAGGAATAATTATTTATTTACATAGGCTTTTAAATTGGCTTTGATGGAACTTGGTTTCATAGAAGGAATATCAGGTAAGGCTTTCTCAAAGCCAAGCCTAACCATAGATTTATACCATTAAATACCTATGAGTTGGATGAGACTTGGGGCTCCTGGGCCTGTCAGAAAGTGACATTTTTACTTACCACAGGTCGGGAGCCCTGTACTGGGACTGTGTAGACAAGGGACGAGATCAGCTTTCCAAAGAGGCTTTTATTGGCACCACAAGTCAAGTTTAATACCATAAAGGAAAGCACACCATTCCAGTCAAAGCCTTGGTGAGATAACCAGCTTTTCCAACTGTGTACTGTGGCAAATAAAAACAGATTATTACTGCACGTATGCAAATAACTGTATTGTCGTAAATTAAGAATAGTCACTAACAGTTTCCAAATTCTGGAGAAATTAAGTAGAGAGAAACGAATATGTTCTACGTTTTGTTATAGGAGTATACTAAATTTTTAAAAGCTGTTAATAACTCCAAAGAAAAGCGTCCTTGACTTAAAAAACAAGACAAGGGATCAGCAACATTGTAAGCAAAATGTCATAAAGATTTCTTCAGTCGTCTATTAGTTCAGTCATATAGTTAATTCCTGTTGTGCTTGATACTCATGAACATTTGCGTATGAGTCCTGGAAGTTGTTCTTCTATTCTGACGTCACAGTCTCCAAAGTTATCAGAAACTTGTATTTAAGAGCACCTGTTAGAGTTTTATAGTTGATTATAAATCTCTAAAGAGGACCAAAACAAGACAGTGATTGTCTGTGGATGACAAAAAGTTTTAGGGCAGCTGTAGTCAAAGACACAATTGGCATATAAATTTGTTACCTCTGTGGCACACAATAATTTAATGTAAGAATTGTAATTATTACTGACAATGTACACTAAGTCATATGAGAATTATAAGAGTTTACCATAATTTTAAAACACATACCCAATAACATATTTAGATAAACATAGCCTAAAGACAACCAAACATCATATTAAATTTGGCAATGTTTCTTACATAATTTTTATACCAAATAAGCCAAATTATGTCATTTTTGAACTTTAGGGAACCTAGTATCTTAAAGGATTAATTAGGTAAGAAAAAGAAATAATTTATGATTTCATTTGGAAAGTTTATCAAATATCAAAAGTTAAAAACACTTGATATCACAGGTCATTATAAAACAAGTCATTCATTTGACTAAAGTGATAACTCAAGAATTAATTAAAAAGGTAAAATACTTCATTCTTTGAGAGAGGAGACTAAATTTTCCCAAACATAAGCACTAATAAAACAGCATGAAATCAATTAATCTGATTTTTCAAAATTGTATAATCTATAAAATATTAATTTTGATCATAAGATATAACTTCCATAAGCCTTTTATAACCTTTAATACCTTTATTTTTTATCTTTTTTTCTTTTTTTTTTTTTTTTTTTTTTTTTTTAGACCAAGCCTCTCTCTGTTGCCCAGGCTGGAATGTAGTGGTGCGATCTTGGCTCACTGCAAATTCCACCTTCCTGATTCCAGCAATTCTCCTGCCTCAGCCTCCCAAGTAGCTGGGATTATAGGTGCCCACCACCATGCCTGGTTAATTTTTGCATTCTTAGTAGAAACAGTGTTTCACCATGTTGCCCAGGCTGGTCTTGAACTCCCAACCTCAGGTAATCTGCCAGCCTCAGCCTCCCAAAGTACCGGAATTATAGGCATGAGCCACTGTGCCTGGCCCTTTAATACCTTTATTGAGGAGTCAGTTAATGTTTCAAAAAAAAATCTTGTTAATCTGACAGTGGGGCCCATATGCTGGCCTTGCATGTGTGTCCTGTTGACTTTAATGATTACTTCGTAGAGAAACTGAATTTGCTGTATCTTTTAAAATTGGCCCTTACAGTCTCACATGCCCACCTCTTCCATATAGGCCCTGGGCCTTGAGTAGTTGCATAGCTTTAATTCCTGGCCCTGTGTCTTAGGAATGCAGTTTATTTTTATTGGGATCTCCTACTAGGTCTGAAGATGAGGTTTTAATTGCTGTCAGTGTTTAAGATTTATTACGACTTGGCATCCTTTTTCCACCTAGGAGTCAAAGCCCTTAACTCAAAGTCACAGGGACTTTAAAAGCACATACAGAAAGATAGATGAATATAATAACCTTAATATTTTTTAAAAATTTTAATATCAGTTTTTTTCCTAAGCAAAACAAAACTTAATAATAATGGCATAGAAATTGCTTCAATAAACCATAAAATCTGTTAGACCAGTTACCAAAGCCAAAAGAAAAGACTTTCTTCATTGCACAATATATTATGTGGGAAGAAAACATTTTCTTTAGACCTTTAAGAAAACATTGTTAGCATTAAGCCACAACAAACAGAACTTGAGGAAAAAACTTGTATGAGCTAACAATAAGTTGAAGGAGAGCATTACTATTTTGAGCTGTTTAGAAGGGGAGAGAAAACCAAAACCACTGAGATGCAATAAAAGTTGAACTTTGGATTAAAAACATTGAAAAATCTTATAAATTATTAAAAGTAAATCAATCACTTTAAAAAGTCATTGTTCTAACCAGTTATTTAGTATATGCACATATATATTTTTTTACATCAAACCCAATCTTTAGAAAGACCATTATAATTTTATTTTAATAATAGATGACCTAATCATATAAAATATTTTTGTTTTTTTTTTTTTTTTCTTTTTTTGTCTAAATCCTCTTACTGTAACTTACACAGACCATTCATGATATGCTTCAACTTTCTGGTTTCTCCTGAACATCCCTCTTTCTTAAATAACCAGTCTTTTTATTCTAGGACTAAATTTACCACACAAGGTTCCTTTTTTATATAAAATTATTTGTCTTTAAACTTTCTTACTGAAAAAATATCTCCCTTTATTATTATAATTGTCTTTACATATCTCTTATTTCCTGATTCCTTTTACCTTGTTTAAAACATAACCTTTAAATGGGCTTTGAATTAGACCAAAATTGTTCACCTTTTTAAAAAGGACACCCTTATTTTTAGAATGAATGTCTTTCTACAAATAGACTTTTATTAGAAAATACCCAAATAATGAAATATCTATTATTTAATTTAATGTATCTTATGATTCGAAATTATGATGAGTTTGACTACAAGTATGCATCCCATTACATTTACTCAATTATTTGATTTTAACTGTTTACTTAGATTATTTATGAAAACTGCCATAGTCATCACTTAAGGTTATGGAAGCACCATTGCAAAATTGTAACTGAGACAGTTAAAAATATCTGGCCTAACTGACTCCATCCCGCTTTTAACCTCCAAGATGTTCTTGTTCTTCCCTAGGTGTAGGCAGAACTAACTTTCAGAGGAACTTAGTTTATAGTTTAGCTTTGAAAAAAACATGATAACACTCCTTTTCCAAAACAAATCTTACTGCCTGTAGACTAGACTGCCTAAAGGGGCCAGATTAAAAGTTATGGTAAATTTATAAAATTCTAGAGGTAGCTACTCTCATTAAACCAATATCAATGTCTTATTTATTAAAAATTACACAAGCAAAGATCATTCTGTTTTGGTCTTGGTTTACTGTTTTTTAAAACTTATGGCAAATTTTAACACTTTACAGTATTTGATAGGGATAAGTATGAAATTGCCTGATTAATAAATGAAAACAAAAATGTATTCTGGCAATTCTTAAGACATTTTTAATATTATTGTACTTTACCAATAATTTTAAAGCTAGCTTACTTGTTAAATATTTTGTTATGTAAAGTTGAAAAAGCATTGACTAGTTTTTTTCTTTTTTCCTGATAAACTATTTGATTCTAGTGCTTTTGTTTTCTTAAGCCAATTAATTAGAGCTATTTTATATATTTTAAGTAGTGAAATATTGTGTACACAACACATAAATAAATAGACATATTAGGCATGCTGATAGAAGTAAATCTTAAAGATTCATAAAAGCCTTTTGCTTTCCATTTTAAACTTTCAAAATTCATGATAACCTGTTTGAATCGGTAACCTGTATCAATTCTTGATAACCCTGGGCAATTGTCAGCTAAATAGTCTTAAGTTTGCATAGTAAAGGAAATAACTCAGGTGAAAGTAAGATAGCAAAATTTACATCATAAATTATAGAGAGAAAATTTTTGATATGCTAGAAGGAAATTAAAACGGATTTAATTGCCAATTAAACATGAAATTATAAAGTCTTTTAAAATATAAACACATACACACACAGAGATCCTACAGCTTTTACTTCAGAACTTTAGCTATGAGATAAATACAAATTTACTGACAGAAAACCTGTTGGATCCCAAATGTGGTTTTTAACTTAATAGAAAAATAACACTGAATTTAAAGCAGGCAGAAAAGAAAATAGAGGAAAAAAAAAGAGAACTTACGAATTCTACAGTTTGCAGGTCGACTTTAAGCATCTTATTCCATAATGTAAATGTACACCAAGACCATATTACTTCCATTTTACATAAACTCTGGAAGTAGAGGTACCATAAAACCTACAGAGTGCTTGAAAGGGGGTCATTATCTATGTTTTCTCTTCATTCTTAGATTATTTGCTTCCCACTTTTTTATTTCTTAAAAGGAGGAATTGAGCATGACCTAGGGTTTTTGTGTGGTGGATCAATGTTTGCTACTTGTGGGGAGGACTCCACAGTGTGTTACCATTGAATTGTTGCTACCCTCTTGTGTGTTTCAGTTTCTCTCTCCAGAGGTCCATGCTCTGAGAGGGTTAAAAACAACAGGTGATCATCCCTTATACATGTTTCCTGAAGGAATCTTTTAAAAAACATAATAATTTTTGTTGGGGATTTCCCTGCGGGGCCACTGCACATCATGGGCTGCCAACCCCCTGAGACACTCCCATGAGGCCCCTGGTCACCCACGGGTGCCTATTGTCTGGGAGGAGCAAAATGCCCTTTCTCTTTGGAGTTGAGAAAACGCAGTCTCTCATTTACCTATGAAAACAACAGTTCAGTTCCTCATGCAAGTGGATCCAGACGAGCTGAGTCAAGATTAATTTTATGAGAAAAAGCAAATAGAGAAGACCCTTTAGAATGCATCTCAGAAGTAGAATTAGCATCCTTAAACAACAACTTCTTAGGAGGGAAAAAAAAAACAAAACAAAACAGCCAAGACCACTTCCTGTAAACTGTGTTCAGCCACCCACTACTTTGTAGCTGTCATCTGCCGTTACCCACACCAAGGTCAAATCCTCTCACAATACAAGGTCATCTGTGATACCCCCAAAGCCAAAGAAGTCAGGTAATAACAGAGCTTTAGAGCTAAGAAGAATCTGACCTTGACACTTGAAACTACACAAAGAAAACAGAACATCCCAAAAGGGGTGAGTGGTGCCTTTGTTTTGAATTCTTTAAAGGCGTTGAAGTCATCAGAAACCGTCTCTAGACTTTTGGCACTACAGACGACAAAAGAGGGAAAGAGGTATAGGGTGGAAGAAAAATAAACAAAATGACATATATATATATATATATATATATATATATTTTTTTTTTTTTTTTTTTTTTTTTTTTCTAAGACAAGAGACAAACCCAGAAACCAACGACATTGTTTTAGGGTTTTGTTTTGTCTTTTTTTTTTTTTTTTTTTTTTCCTCTTTTGCAGCTGCAAGAAATTATAACCAAAATAGGGAAGCTTTTTTACCCATACCCTGGAATTCTCACTCAGATTTGACAAAGTCAAATAGAATTTGTTAAAGTCATGTAGAATTAGTTAAATCTGATGGGAGAAAGACCAGAACAAACAACAACAAAAATCTCCAACAATATGATTACTGAGCACTCTAATAGTAAAGAGAAATTTGGACAAGCTCGTTGTTAAAAAGTTATCCAAGACAAAACCAAATTCAGCTACTTACCTAGTGATGGATATCAGGCCGAAAACTGCTTCCTATCATCCTAAAAGCAGAAAAAAAGAACTCAGACTCATCTTCCCTGCTGGGAGCGACCTTAAACTCCATAAAGGAGTTTCCTGCCTTTCATTGTCAGGGAAACAAGAAATCTTGCCTTTCTTATTGGAAGCAAATAAAACTCCCCTTCACCCCCCAGAAAAAGACAAAATAAACGTTAAATCTCGACCAAATTTTGGAATATCGGGGATTCTCTGGTGGGGTTGCTCCCAGGCTTTAGCAAATGATCCTATTGGTTTGAGCCATAAAGTTAGCTTATGCTGGTACCAAGCATTGATAGGATATTCATCAAAGGTCAGGGGTACCTCCACTCAGAATCACTTTGTGGTTACCAAAATGTGAACTCAAAAATCTGAGAGAGGTCTCAGTACACTTAGAAAGTTTATTTTGCCAAGGTTGAGGATGAGCACCCATGACACAGCCTCAGGAGGTCCTGACAACATGTGCCCAAGGTGATCAGAGCACAGTTTGGTTTTATACGTTTTAGGGAGACATGAGACCTCAATGAACATATGTAATATGAACATTGGTTTGATCTGGAAAGGTGGGACAACTTGAAGTGAGGAAGGGGCTTCCAGGTCATAGAATAATTAAGAGAAAAATGGTTGCATTTCTTTGAGCTTCTGATTAGCCTCTGCAAAGGAGGCAATCAGATAGGCATTTATCTCAGTGAGCAGAAGGGTGACTTTGAATAGAATGGAAAGCAGGTTTGCCCTGAGCAGCTCCCAGCCTGACATTTTCCTTTAGCTTAGTGATTTGGGGGCCCCAACATTGAATGTGATTACTATCCATTCAGTGTACTAAAACTCTAATTTGCAATCCACCTTTGCATAATATTTTTATCAAAGCCCTCCTGTTCCATTTCACAACAAAATTTGTTGATACTATTTTTTTTTTTTTTTTTTTTTTGAGACGGAGTCTTGCTCTGTCACCCAGGCTGGAGTGCAGTGGCCGGATCTCAGCTCACTGCAAGCTCCGCCTCCCGGGTTTACGCCGTTCTCCTGCCTCAGCCTCCCGAGTAGCTGGGACTACAGGCGCCCGCCACCTCGCCCGGCTAGTTTTTTTGTATTTTTTAGTAGAGACGGGGTTTCACCGTGTTAGCCGGGATCGTCTCTCGATCTCCTGGCCTCGTGATCCGCCCGTCTCGGCCTCCCAAAGTGCTGGGATTACAGGCTTGAGCCACCGCGCCCGGCCGATACTATTTTTTAAATATCTCTGAAATACACATTATCTTCTTTGTCTTCACTGAATGATGTTTTAGTCTAGAAAATCAGTATTTTCTTCTTCGGTTACCACAACTGCTTCCTAGATGACTTTCTAGCATTTAGTCTGGTAATGCTACAAACCATTTAAAAAATTCTACTTGTCAGAATTGTTTTTCTAAACCTCAAAGCTTCAAAGTCATTCTGGAGTTTACTAACGACTTAAAGAGAAAATGAAGCACGGTGACATGACCAATAAGGATATAACTCCCTTTTTATTGCCTGCTCCTCTGCTCCTTACATGAATGGTTATGCTTTCATGCTCTATGATATTCTCTCTGGCCTAAGTATGCTCATATTCTGTTCTACCTACCTAATGCCTATTTGTCACATAAGACTGATCTTGGATGACATTTCTTTTGGTAAACATTTTTTAATAATTTCCATGAGTCATTATATATATATATATATATATATATATATATATATATGCATGCATTATACTACATTTCAAATAACATTTTGTAAAGGTTTTCTACAACAAAACTATCAATTCTTTAGGGTGTTAATTTTTTTGGGTCCCCAATGCCAGGCATAGTGTCTGACACAGAGATATTCCACAATTTCTTTAAATCACAAGATAACAATTGAGTTTATATAAGGAATGAGTGACAACGCAAGTTTTCTGTTAAGTAGCTTTTGATAGATGTATGATGAACATAGGAAATAAGGAAAAATCAGAAAATAAAAGTATTTGTTGAAAGTAAATCTCTTCTAAGTTGCAATTCTACACATAGCTCCTCTGCGTATTTATTGGTTGTTTCATATAACTTAAATACATGAGTATGATTTGTTTTGTATCTAAAATGTAATTTCTCTAACTTGCATATTATTACATAGCTCATATGTTTTAATAGTTTGTGATACAAATCTATTATTTAGTAGCCACAATGCTAATCAAATATAATAATGTCAGAAATTTAAAACTGGTGGTTAAATATTACTACTTAATAGATTTTCTTACCTGCAGTTTCCTACAAATATGCTGATAATTTGCAGTGCTTGGAAAGATCTCTACAGATCTTTAACAGAGAGCCAGATGGCCTTTTACCATGACCTTTGCCCAATACTATTAGCATCCAAGGGAGCTGAGAAGCTCTGACTCATTATCCACAACCAGATGTTTTCTTCTTCTCTATCACTGTTGCTAAGTGGCAGTTAACGTCTGGCACGTTGGGTTTTTGCTTGAACCTATGAACCATAAAATTCTGCTCTTAAAATACAAATACCACCCACTAGCAGAAACTTCTCCCTTTGCATTTTAATCTAATCATTCTCTTTCTTAGAAAGCTTGCTATAGTCTTATAGACATTTTATTTAATAATTTTCTATCTTTCTCAGCTGCTAGTGAAACTGCCTTTACAAAAATTATAACTGAGACTATTATTACAGTGAGAGAGATCTGACATAACCAACTCCATCTTGCTTCTAACCTCCAAGCTGTCATTTTTTATTCCTGGGCATAGGCCTTACTAACTTTGGGAGACATTTAGTTTATAGTTTAGCCTTGAAACAAAGACAATAACCTCCCTTTCCCCAAACAAACCCCTTCTTGCTTGGGGACTAAATTGCCTTTGCAGGATTAACAAATTAGCCACAGGATTATAAATCAATACTATGCAGCCATAAAAAAGGATGAGTTCGTGTCCTTTGTAGGGCCATGGATGCAACTGGAAACCATCATTGTCAGCAAACTATCACAAGAACAGAAAACCAAACACCACATGTTCTCATCATAGGTGGGGATTGAACAATGAGATCACTTGGTCACAGGATAGGGAACATCACACACCGGGGCCTATTGTGGGGAGGGGGATTGGTGGAAGGATAGCATTAGGAGATATACCTAATGCAAATGACGAGTGAATGGGTGCAGCACACCAACATGGTACGTGTGTACATATGTAACAAACCTGCACATTGTGCACGTGTACCCTAGAACTTAAAGTATAATCAAAAAATCATGGGTTAGGAGTCATGCAGCTGGAGGCTGCAAGATTCAGACATTCCCTAAATAGCTCCTAGGGATAACATCACTATTGTAAAATCTATGGATCAACTGACACCACCCAAATCAATAAATTGGTTCATCTGATCTTGTAGTCACTGCTACCCAAGAACTGACTCAGCAAAAGGGGACAGCTTCGACTCCCTATGAGTTCATCTCCTACCTGACCAATCAGAACTTTCAATTCACTGATCCCCTACCCACTAAATTATCCTTAAAACTCCAATTCCTGAATTTTCTGGGAGAAGAATTTAAGTAATAATAAAACTTCAGTCTCCTGCACAGTCACCTCTGTGTGAATTACTCTTTCTTTATTGCAGCTACACTGTCTTGATAAATTATCTCTGTCTGGGCAGTGGACAAGGTGAACCCATTGGGCAGTTACATCAGTAAGTAAGGACAGTCTCGCCTCAGAAAGAATAACATTATACATTTGAATAATCAGAAATTACTTCTGAATATTTATTGGTTGTTTCACATAAATTATCACTTATCATGATTTAATAACCCCATAAACACTTAACAAACTTCTAATAACTCTATCAGTTCCCAAAGAGCCTGATACTAAGAAAAGGAGTGAGGACTATTTCAGTAACTAGAATGCTCTACGTCTGATGGGTTAAATAATCAGTTTTCTCTGAGTTTAGCTAATGAAAGTTTGTCTTTCAGAGTCCCGTTCTACTCTAGGTGAACCAATATAACTGAAATTATAGATAGACTTAAATTATAGGTAACAAAATACCCTAATTTAATTAGGATGTTGAAAGTGGTATGAATTTATCTTACTTTGTGCCAACCCATTGTGGGAGATTAAAGTATGTCACTTCAAAGTTTATTTCTATGGTATATTTTGAAATGGCTATCAGGAGGGGTTGTGAACACAGGAATAGCTCTGAAAAGTTGTCCTTTTGTGGGAGAGATTTGCATGTACAATGGAATGCATTTACATTAGTAAATAGCAAATGTAAACAGGCTTTCTCTAAGGCCTCCTTTTTCGCATTATCTGGATTTAGAAAAGATCATATTAACATCCCTGTTCTGAGATTGCTACAGGATGTCACATATTCTTTTGAAGGCTATTATCTGAGAGTCTTATCATCTGCTTAATAAGAGGACAATGTTTATTTATAGTAAATTTCCTCTCCTTACCCTCCAATGGCTTGTCACCATCATCCTCCATGAACTCCTAGCCCCTATATTTTTCTGTATGGTACAGCAATTTCCGTCATCTGTCCCATTTACAAGTCTAGTATTTTATGTGGCTTCCAAATACATGTGCACATACCAGACTTCTATGCCTTTTCTCTTGTTAATCGGTCTATTGTCAGTTTATTTTATAGACTCAAATTATTGATCCTTCAAAGTGAGAGAGAAGAAAATTTCCTCTTCCTGTACACCACAACTGCTTCCTGGACAACTTTCTAGCATTTAGTCTGATAATATTACAAACCATTTTTAAAATCCTACTTGTCAGAATTGTGTCTCTAAAACTGTTTTCAAATCTTCAAGGTCATTCTGGAGTTTACTAATGATTTAAAGAGAAAATGAAGCACAATCACATGACCAATAAGGATATAACTCCCTTTTTATTGCCTGCTCCTCCACTCCTTACATGTATGGTTATGCTCTCATGCTCTATGCTTTTCTCTCTTGCCTAAATATGGTCATAATCTGTTCTACCTACCTAATGCCTATTTGTCACACAAGACTGATCTTAAGTGACATTTCCGTTGTTAAATATTTTTGACTAATTTCCATAAGTCACTATATATATATATATATATATATATATATAAAAGCATGCATTATACTACATTTCAAATAGTATTTTGTAAATGTTTTCAATGTTTTCTACAACAAAACTATCAATTCTTTAGGGTGTTAATTTTTTGATGACTTGTGACTTTGTCCCTGCTTCTCCCCAGCTCTTCAGCAAGTTTAACGTCCTCTTCTTGCAATGCTGAAAGCTGCTGGGACTTCTGAGCTGCTGCCTGCTTTAGGGTTTCTCTGCAAGGTATAAAATATATTTTGTTGTTGTTGTGAGTTATCCAGGGTTTTCTTTTAATTGTCAAGTCCTTTCACAGTATCTACTCATCCAGGGGTCCCCAACTCTGGGCCATGGACCAGTCCTGTTAGGAACCATGTTGCACAGCAGGAGGTGGGTGAGTGGAGGGCAAATGAGCAAAGCTCCATCTGTATTTATAACCACTTCTCATTGCTCACATTACCACCCAAGCTCTGCCTCCTATCAGATCAGCAGGTGGCATTAGATTCTCATGGGGGTGCAAACCCTGTTGTGAACTTACACATGAAAGGGATCTAGGTTGCACGCTCCTTCTTAGAATCTAATGCTGCTGATCCATCACTATCTCCATAAACCCCCAGATGGGACTGTCTCATGGCAGGAAAACAAGCTAAGGGCCCCAACTGATTCTACATTATGGTGAGTTGTATAATTATTTCATTATACATTACAATGTAATAATAATAGGATAAAAGTGCACAATAATGTAATGTGCTTGAATGATCCCATAACCACCTCCCCTACAGTCCATGGAAAAATTGTCTTCAACAAAACCAGTCCCTGGTGCCAAAAAGGTTGGGTACCACAGTAGTCATCTATAATGCTAGAAGTAGGAAGAAGCCTGAATATCTCTTACATTTAAAACTTTACCAGATATTTCCATTAATTTTAATTAATTGGAGAGATCTGCCACAAAGTTAGTTCTTCTTCATAAAAGTATTGGTCAATTGGATTATTTAATGAACCATAGACCAGTGATCTGTCAAATTTCATTTATAGATCCAATTAAGTATTTATTATGTGGCAGACATTATATGACAAATAGTATTTATTGGTTAGCATTCAAGGTTCAAAGCCTTATATGGAAAATTAAGCAAACAAATTTGGAGAAAAGTATTTCTTACTGATTTTATCCTTCTCACTAAAGTATGGGGCTACTGTCTTCAAAAACAAAAGTTATTTTAATTGCAGTTGATTATCTTTTAAAAATATTAAAACTGGCTGTGTGATAAGATTGTATGATTAATTTTCCCTTTGGAATTATTTGTGCTAAGAATTCTGAATTTATTTTTTTACATAACTATATAAGTAGATAAAGGGCAAGTACAAAGATAAGGGTGTCAGTATCTCTTATCAAGTACATTTAATAAAAGTGCCCTTTCCTCTGAAAAGATACAGCTATAAACTGATGCTAAGGGCTTGATGAGCAAGTTTAGCTGAGGCTGGGTTTTAAACTCTGTTTAATTCCTAGATTGAAAGACTTTGTGCAAAATACACTCATACAACCACATGCAGAGAAACTGCCCTTAATGTGATTGTCTCATAATTTAACCCTACTAGGAATGCTGTTTTAATAAAGCTTGTCTTTGTTTTCTTTTTTTTTTTTTTAAAGAATGGGACTTTTCTTCAGATAAAAAATAATGTCAATATAAAAACTGCTTTTATTTTAACTCTGACTATAGTAAAAATGTTGGTTCTCATATGGTAAAATTATGATCCTCGCGAAGCAAAGTTAAGTATGTGTATTAAGCCGGGTCTTCTGGAATCACAGCCAGAGGCAAGATTTAAAGTGCTAATAATTTGTTTAGGAGATGGAAATCTTGAATGGTAACATTGAGGATAAAAAGAAGAAAATATATTCAACAATATGGTACTATATCTTGCCTACCTCGCCTGCCTGGTCACTACATGACAATGAGTTACCAAAGGCATAGGATGCTGTTTCTCAGATGTATTTGCTCAGCATATTGGTTTATCTGGAAAGTTTGGAAGGAGAATACTACACCTCACAGTATTCAATTTAGAAAAAAGAGGAGGGTAGCATATTAGCCCCTGTTCTCCATGATTTCTCTTTTCCATTAGTCAAAGTTGTAATATTGGAAGCTAGCTTTCTAGATGTTATCATCTTGCCCTTTAGAGGCTGGTCAAAAAGCCAAAGTGCATATCCTGCAGTAGAACATTTTATTGAAATCTAGAGTTGGATGAGTAATTTGTTTTTAATTTTTATGTAAGCACACTAGGAAAGAAAGAAAAAGGCGGTGGGTGGTAAAGGGAATCTGAGAATGTACTTGGGGCTAGAAAATAATACCCAAAAATAAAGTCTTCCAAAGAAGCCTTAGAAGCAAAAGTTATTCGCTGAATTTCTTCTACCCTCCTGTATCTCAGTCCTATTTTCCCCCAGTGCCAGCCATAGAAATTAGAATACCTCCTCTTCAAGACAGGTCATAGAAACCAGAGCCAGTTTTCTTTAAAGCCAGTCACAAAACTTAAAAATAGTACTACCATTGTCCTTATACCTTACCTGTGTCAAAAACTGGCCATAAAGAAATTATCTGATCTATCTTGTTTGACTATTTGTTAAAAGACCCCCATTCCAGAGAGGGCCATTTCCCATATCTGAAAGGAAGTAAGGCATGCCCATAGAGGCAAAGAAGACTTTAGACAGAAGGGCCTTGCTGAGTTTCCCAATTCAGTCTATCACCACTAGATCATACCATTTTGTCCAATCACATTTCCACATGGCTGTCCACACTTTGTTGAACCTAAGCATAAAAATGGACAATTTCCCCTCTCTCTTTGGGTCTTCATGGTGAAGGTTCCTACGTATACACATTAAATGCATTTGTATACCTTTTCTCCTATTAATCAATCTGCCTCCTGTTAGTGATGTTCAAGCCTCCAGGAGACGAGGGCCTTGACTCCTACATACAAATGTGTGTGTCCAATAAACATTCTTCCCAGTGTTTCCATAGTACTTAATTTTAACGCCTAAAAGTCACAATGGGTATCAGTTTTTAATATGCCTCTATCTTACACTAGACTTCAGGCTCCTTGAAAACCTATACTGTTTCTATTACTGGCCTCATCCATGTTTAGCATATTGCATGATATAATAGGTAGAGAATAAACAATTATTGAATGAATGGTTGTTAAATGAGGTAGAATCCAAAAAGAGATAGTAATTCTCACACAGGATGAAGTTTAAGTAGTGAAGGAGTGCAGGGATTTAATCCTAAAACATGGCTCCCTGGTATAGTGAGTATTTCTAATTAAAGGCCTTAGAGGTCAACAGACTCTGGAAGAGACTTTTTCCCTATCTAAATGAAGACCAGGTCAGATGGACCCCCTAAGGAGAAAAATTTTTTTCTTACCCTACCCATTAACCCATTATCTATTATAGAAAAGAAGACCAAGAAGGTAACATATAACCACACCTGAAGAGACCCTTTTATAAGATAGAGTTTGTCCCTCAGGCTTGTTCAGATTCCAGAAAGAACTATTTACAAGTTAATCTCTGTTACCCATCTATTCATTCTCCCTAAAATTATTTTATTGCACTTCAACAGAATTCCTTCTTTTTTCCCCTCCCATAACCTGTTTTGCCAGGATCCAAGCTTCTATTCTTTCTGTAAAAGACAATACATAAGCTTCTGAACCACACTGAGGAGCAATGAGTGTGGATAATTACTCTGTGATTCTTCCCCATGTGCATGTTAATACGTTTCTATGCCTTTTCTCTTATTAATCTGCCTTCGTGAGTTGATTTTTCAGCAAACATTCAGAGGACAAAAATAAAGTTTTTCCCTTGGCCCCTACGGTAGCAATAGAATCTAGCCAATGTTTTTAAAAATCAAAAAAGAGTGAATATTAATTGCTCATGCCTTAGACCAGAGATTTATTCCTGGTTTGTCTCTAAAGGATTTTCCACTCTTCAAAACATTTTCTGCTTTCCATTTTATTCAGGAAGCCAATGGAAATAAGAGAATACCATTATTAAGGGCCTATTTATCACTAGTTATGACATTTGGGTAGGGTCCTGCAGTGACTGTGAAAGCAAGGAAAAGATTCAGATTCTATTCAGGGTCTTAGTGAGTTGAACTAGTCTTACTGTCCTCTACTTAGAACCATATAAATCACCTATTTATGAAAAACCAACCAATAGACATTACACACCTACTCATGGAAACCTAGTAGATTCATGGGTGAACAACATAAAACAACAATGCAGTATTTCTGTGTTTTTAAAATACCTCCCCCATTGTTAGCAGTGGTAAATTTGTGTGGGTCTGCAACACCCTCAATTCTTGCATCCTTAGAAGAAATAATTCGACTGAGGGGGCATAAGGCAAAGTGAGAGAATGAGGTAAGTTTTAGAGCAGAAGTGAAAGTTTATTAAAAAGTTTTAGAGGAGGAACAAAAGGAAGTGAAGTACATTTGAAAGACGGCCAAGCGGGCGACTTGAGAGATTCAAGTGCGCTATTTTATCTTTGACTTGGGGCTTTATACATTGGCATGCTTCCAGGTTTTGCATCTCTTCTCTTCTGACTTTTCCCTTGGAGTGGGCTATTCACATGTGCAGTGGCCTGCCAGCACTTGGGAGGGGCCGCACACTCAGTGTGTTTACAGAAGTTGTATGCATGCTTACTTGAGGTGATTTCCCCTTACCAGCTGAGTGTTCCTAGGAAGAACACATACCAGTTAAACTCTACCATTTTGTCCCTTAGTGTGCATACTTGAGCCCACTTGCCTAACTCCCGAGATCTTATCAGAAAGCTGCTGCTCACCAGCTCTAGATGTTTTCTATCTATTAGAAGACTGCCTTTACCTGGTGCAGGCTGCAACCAATTATTATTTTAGAGAGATATTTTAACAACTGTCTGACCATCATCTAATGGTCACCAAACATTCCTGGTAGTGAGGGAGCCCTCTCCTGCCCTGCTCATGTCTGACTACCTACCTAACTGTGAATTACCAATTCAAATTTTAGGAGTCTCAGAGTCAGTGTTGTGCTGCTATGACAAATTACCTCAGACCATGTGATTGGTAAAGAACAGAAATTTATTTTCAAACAGTTCTGAAGCCTGGACAGCCTACAATCATATTCTAGAGGCTGAAACATTCAAGACCAAGGCAGGTTTGGTAGTCTGGTGAGGGGTACATCATCTGGAGGAGAGGAACGCTGTGTCCTCACATGTAAAATGGGAGGACAAACTAGCCAAAAATGTGAAGCCTTTTATGGGGGCCTTAATCCCATTAACAAGGGAGAGACCCTCATGGCCTGGTCACCTATTAAAGACCCCATCTCTTAGTACTATCACATTAGTAACACCTAAATTTTGGAGGAGACACATTCAAACTGTAGCAGCAAATGAGGATAGACCTATCTCAGGGCATAATTTGGGGGATGAAGAGTGAATAGAAAAGCATTTGATCTGTAACCAAACACAGGGTCCAGCTACCTATTGACAATTCCACTTACATATTTAATAAATATCTCAAATTTAACATTACCTTCAGGCAAACCTAATCCTAAATTATATGATTCTCCCTATGATATGGAAGACTAATTTCAAAATCAGAGAAAACTTTTGAAATTTAATGTATTTAATTTTATTAAAAATAAAACAACAGACTGGGCATCATGTCTCATACCTTTAATCCCAGTACTTTGAGTGGCTGAGATGGGAGGACCACTTGAGGTCAAGGGATCTAGACCAGCCTGGGAAATGTAATGAAACTCCATCTCTATAAAAAAATTTTTTAAAAAATAGCCAAGTGTGGTGGTGTGTGTCTGTAGCCCCAGCTACTCGGGAGGCTGAGGTGGAAGGATTGCTTGACCCCAGGAATTTGAGGCTGCAGTGAGCTATGATTGTACCACTGAACTCCAGCCTGGGCAACAGAGAGAGACTCTGTCTCTAAAAAATAAAACAAAATATGTATTTTTTGTCTTTCTAATTTTATGACAAGCAAGTAAAAACTTTATCACAACTCGTATCATTAACTTTGGAAATCACTAATTCCAAACTCAATATTTACTATGGAAGAGATATAATGTAAGAATGTGTATGATGTGTTAAAAAATAACATAGATAGTGAGCAATAAAACCAAAATAGAAAGCTGGTCTTCTAATATTTATTATAGTATTTTCCTACAAACTAGAGTTAATCAATTCTAATGTCAGGTAATCTGTGAATCACTACATGCTTTCTTGTTAATCTGCTGTTGTTATTGTGTTTGTCGCTAATGTCCTCTATACTTTACTCAATTCTTTTCTTGCTGTGTTCTCTTCCTTTCTTCTCTTTTAACCCTTCCTTATTTTCTTAAGTCTTCTCTACAGAGACTTTCAGGTTCTTAGCTAATGGAAATTTGTTGAGGTAATAAAGAAACAAGAGTTGAATGGTTTAGTAAAAATTCCCAGTACTTGTGAGAATAGTACAAACACTATTTGTATATAAAGAACATTCTGAGGAAATAATGTATTAATAGAAAATGAATTAAAATGAAACTCTTTCATGCATGTCATGTGAAAAGTCTGTAACAATCAGTTCTATGACAGGTACACCTTATAGTACATGGATCCAAGATTCATCATTTTGATATTGTCCATGGCAATAAAATTTTAGGTGTCAAATAAATCGTCAGATTACCCAAGATGAAAAAAGTACCTAAGAACTGTTATCTTAGTGTTTACTTTGCATTTAGTAGAAGAGAAACATTGTTATTAACCGGCATCAACAGACTCTGACAATAGGTGGTTTGTATTTCCCAGTGACAGACATTTTGAATTGGTAGGAGAAATAGAGTCCAGTGGAGATATGAGTGTAATGTAGATGGAAAACATTTGTTTCCCTTCTCACCCTTTTGCTGCTCAGCACTAGCTCTCAAGTATATTTTTATCTTTTTCTATTCACTTTGGTCACAAATGTTCTCTTCTTCACAACTACTACATGTGGTTGAACTACTGTGAACTCTTTCCTATTATACTGAATTTATCTGTTTTGTATGACTAGCAGTCATAAGAGTGCAATAGTTCTATTTATTCAAGCATCCATTTTTAATTTTCAGAGGACCAATTGATAAAACTCAGGGGAATGAAGGTTACCAATTAGTGGAACATAATCTGTCCCTTTGTCTGTCTATTTGTATATCAGTCTTATTAGCTCTGACATAAACGTTTAAATTGTATTTACCATCCTTGCTTATGTGTGAAGTTCACACATAAGATGCTCCTTTAACATCATTTAAAGACATTAGACTGTTATATATTCACAGACTATTCTGATGGATATAGAAAGGTTACAAAAAGATGTTAAAAGGTAATTTTTAGAGAAAGATAAAATTGTGACTTGCTTACAGCATAATAAAGAATATATATTAAACAGTTTATTTCCTCATATAATATGCAGTAACCAGTTCAAAAAAAAAAAAAAAAAAAAAAAAAAAAAAAAAGCACAAATTTCCATGAAGTAAAGGAATGTTGAGGTGCATTGTGAATGTGGATAAAACCAGATTTTCCATGGTGGAAGGAAGATTAGTACCAGACAAGATTGAGTTTACATGTCTATCAGAAATAAAGTTATTTAAGTAACTAAAGTAGAGGTTAAATGATTTATTTAGCTAAAATGCATCAGGTAGCACCTAAAGACCCAGAGATTCCCCACTGAAGGGTCAGCATTTTTATAGCAAGAGGAAAGTTAATTTCATATCTTTGTGGTTTTGGCTTAAGCAGCAGTTTTCACTTTAGCTGAAACTTACAGTTGAAAGCTGGTCCTAAATTTGGGCTCTTTGCTCGGGACCATTGGTGCAATCCTGAAAACCATCACCACAGTATTTTTTGGATTTTTTTTTTTTTTTTTTTTTTTTTTTTTTTTGCCAGCTTGAGAGAATTATGGGTTAGTATAAGTTCAGAGGGTGAGGGAAGTAAACAGCAAAATATAAAAAGTGTAGTAATGGTAGAAGGCTAGGGGAAACTGGGATGCTACTAGCATGTCTATTTTCGTCCTTTTACAAATCCTGTATTTGCTCAAATAATATTGATATTATTACTCCCTTTCACACAAGGAAATAAAAGAAGTTCAGTAATAATTCCTTAAATATAATCTCCTTTCACCAGTGGATACTGAATGGTTCCTAAAGAAGAAGGCCTAAAAAGAAAATAAATCTGAACCTAATTTGCTTGACCTCATAGCCATCCCCCTAATAAGGACCATTGTAACAGTGAAAGCCTGACAACAGAAAAAAAGGAGCCCAATTACCTCTACTTTTCATAAAATAGCTAACTACAGAAAATCTTCC